>NC_041389.1:384454975-384566509 GCF_002162155.2 Triticum dicoccoides | reverse complement strand
CGGTGTTTATACAGTCACTAGCTCACCCTGACTGAGTATGTGTGTGCATGCACGTGTAGGTTGAGCACTTAGCGTGACCGTGTGTGTTCCGTTGTGTGCTCGGACATGCATGCATTAGGGAGTCGCGCGCGTTTTTGCCTCCATGTGTACGTGTGACTGTTGCATACACGTAGGGGGAGTATGTGTAGGGGCCACTAAGGAGCAGTCAAATCACAAAGTAAGTTAGTCGGAAGAAGCAACCATCATTTCACTCTTGAATGACACGTACGCAATATAAAATGGTTGATATGGAGAGAAAAATAAAACCACTATATATACACTAGCAGGAGCCTAAGCTACAAGCCTGCTTGCTAAGGTTTCTCTCTTCACAAGCATAGAACGACGGGCCTGATCCCGTAGCTGGGGGAAGGGAACAATGTTCTTTGTAGACGCGGTCGACATCGGCGAGGGAGAAAACCCACGGTCGGTGCGTCCCAATCGGGGGTCACCACGGTATGGGCCGATTCCGCGTCCCAACCACCCTTCTAGCTACAGCCCAACGTCCCAGGTAGTCCATCTTCCTTTTGGAGCCGGCTTGCTCCACTGCCATCTCCATGTCGATCTTTCTCTACTTCTACCGGCTTCTACTTGTGATGAGTTTATGTCTCATGAACTAGTGCCAGTACTATTATTCTAATCACACTTCTTCAATATCTTTGCCATCAGGGATGCTCAGGTCGATTTTAGTGGAACTGCACAAAAGCATCGTATGATCCGTGGGTGCCAGCCGTCTTTCCTTCGACAGGTTCTACCTGGCCAGGGAATTAAATCATGTTAGGGTTTAGGGTTTAAGTCGTAGTGACCCCATTAGTAGTTTTTCTTTCGTGCACGCTCTAACAACTTTTTTCTTTAGTTGTGAAGTAAATATTGGCTATGATCTGTGAATCATTGAGATGCATCAGCATGCGTGTTAGTTTTCCTTTGTATTTGATGGAATGTTGTAACGGGGCAACCTTGGAATAGGAATGAAAATGGAGTGGGAAGTTTCCATTTTTTCCGGAGAAAGATGGAAACGGAGAGAAACCAATGTTTCGTTTTGTTGGATCGCGCCATCGAGCAAAACCAACGTTTAAATCACGCATGTCGTGTTCGTGTCTCACCCTCCTCCACAGCTCGACCCCACACGTAATGCTGGGAACAGTTTGGACTGAAACCAGAGTTTCAGTCAGTTTTCATACCGAGCTGCTTTTGGATTGGAAGAAATGGGCTAAGTCTCTAAATCAGTTCAATTTGGTCTGGGCTTTAACAACTGTTGGACTAGGTTGGCCCGGTCTAGACAGGAACCAATTGGTCTCAGACCGTTTCGACCCGTAGTCTAAAACCGGATCGAGGACCAAATCGACACACGCAGCCTGACCTAGCGAGGAGCGGCTCCACCGCGCGCCGCTCGCCGCCCACGGCCGCCAAATCGGGATCTTTCGTCGTTGCTGTCGCCGCCCGACTAGAGCTTTGTCACCCCATGCCTGCCCTTGCTCCTGCTCGCCATCTCCCTTGCAGCATGCTGGGCCGGACGCACCGACGGCCACGGCGTGCACTCCGTGCTCTCCGTGCCGCTCCTCTCGGCGCTGCTCGGCGGGGCCGTCGCGCTCGTCTTCCTCGCCGGCTACCTGCACCGCAAGCGCGCCGACATCGTGCACGTGCCTCCCTCCGCGGCCGCCGCAGCCCCGGACCTGCCTAAGCAGGTCTGCCCCGCCGGCCAGAACAAGAAGGGCGGAGGGCACGCCCGCGCCCACCACCACCACGCCTCCGCCGCCGAAAAGGTCCTCCATCTCATCACATCTCATCTCCATCCCCATCTCGCTCACACACATACTGCACACTGGGATGGGATCCATGATTCAACACATGTAGTACTAGCTACTAGTATCAATCTTACTCTCACAGGCAGGGATCAGTCAGTGGTGTCTTCAATTCAATCCAAGATCAGTGAGCAGCAAGCATTGCCACCCCAGTCCCGGATGCAACCTTCATTCTTTTTTTCCGTCTAAGCATGCTTAACTACTCCATAAGGGGCAGTGCCTGGATGGAAGCAATGGGAAACCTAAACTTTATATCCAGTTCTTCCATTTCTTTTCGTTCTTATTTTCTTTCTGTCATGGTTTTGTTTGTAACAGTTCTTTCATAGTTTCTACTGTTTCTTGTATCCGGCGGCCTGTGGGTGATACTTTCAAGGCAAAGAAATCTGTGATAAAAGACGGTTCATATATAAAAGGTTTCCCAATATAGGTCCAATTATGATGCTCCTGTTAAGTACCTATGCACGTTTTAGGTTCAGGTTCAGTCAAAAAATTTACATGGAGCATTCAGGTTCAGTGAAGAACACATTTGATGTTTTAAGAGGAAAATTATATCATACATGATTTAATTTTCTGTTAGCATGATGGGCATACAACTGTTTTAGTTCTTACATACTATTCTTAATTGAGGGGTCATATTGTTCTGAACCTTTTATTATGTTTGTCACATGTAGGTTTCATCATTCTTGTTCTCTTCATATCAAGCCTTTCATACTTTGAAGGTGTTGTGATTTGGGACAGAAGGAAGGCAAGACAGGAGGTGTTTGATTGGTGTGATAAACAGGCTTGAATCATGTCTGGGAATGTGTCGGACAGCTCAGGTATTGGTGAATCAGCTGATGAGTTGTTGCAAACACCATATATTAGGCAGGCTAAAGTCTGGGAATACTATGAGCCAAATTTGGTAGAGGTGGACAATGTCCCGAAGGCTGTGTGTAAGTATTGTTCCATGAAATTAGCATGCAAGTCTGGAAAGAGATGTAACGCCCCGAGACCGACGCTCCAGAAGACTTCCAGCTATTCCGAGTTTCGCCATGCGTTTTATTTGCTTGTTGCATTGCATCATGTCATCTCATGCATTGCATCGTTTCATCATGCCATCATATCATTAATTTTATAACTCTTCTAAATAAATTGTATGGATTTTTCGATCCATTTAAATCGAGGGAATTCACTTGTGATTTCTCTTTATAACATATTAAAGCCTCTCAATATTATTAGGGAGCTATAATAAAATTATTCCATTTATTTGGAATTAACCATAACCCACTTGCAAAATATCCCATGCCGTTGTTATCTCAATTCTTGGTCTCCAACCTTGCCCATAATTTCTTTCATCATTTTCCGGAGCTCCACCAAAAATCTCAACATTTTTGGACCTTCCTTTTATCAAGTCCTAGTTCAAACCCATTTGAATTAAATTCAAATGAGTTTGAATTTACATCTCTCAATCATGGCTTTTTCTATTTTCTCAGAACAAGCATATTTTTGTGAGTCCAGGAAAATAATCCCCATGTCCAAACTCTTTCTCTAACCTTTTCTTTTCTTCCCTTTCCTTTCTTTTTCTCTGTTTTAAGAGAAGAGAGGAGAGAGGAGCCAGGCCAGCCGGCCTCTTGGGCCTAACCAACCAGGCCGGCCCAACCATCCCCCGCAGCCCACCTAAACCCTATCTAACCCTAGCGAGCTTCTGCTCGATCCCTCCTCTCGTTCCCCCCTCCGCCGCCAGCCACTCATCCCGATCGGGATCGACCTCGATCCCCTGCCTCCTCCCTCCAACGCCACACCAGAACACACGCATCGCCCGATCCCAGCGCCCGATCCCAATCTCTCCCTCGGCCTCCTCCACCCTGTCGCCGTTCGGAGCCGCGACCGTCCCTGTGCGCTGGCGCCATGGCCAGCACCACTGCCTCCGCACTCGACCAAATGCGGCCTCCTCCTCTGTCGCCCGCGCCATGCAGCAGCGCGCGCCCCCTCCGCCTGCCTGCTCCCTCCTGCTTCTTTGACCTCGCCTCGCCCCGCGACCCCGCCGCCACTCCGGCCGGCAAGCCCATGCTCCAGCGCCGCGCCGCTGCACCCTTGTTGCTCATGAACGCCATGAGTGCCTGCAGGACGACGCCGCCGTCCTCGTGCTACAACATTGCCGGCAAGCCCTGCCTCTGTCACCTCCTTCCCGCGCATGAGATGCTCTCCTCTGACAGCCACCTCCCGCTCGCCTCCTTCTTCTCTTCCTTGTGCGCCAGCGACCATGGCTGCCTCGTCATCAAGCTTGCCTTCGTCTCTCTGGTAGCCGACTGCCTCGACCTCCTCTGCAAGCTACAGCAGCCCCGCGCCAAGTCCCTCTCCAACGTCCTCTGTTCGGGAACAAGCACGACACTCGCCGCTTCCCTTTGTGTGTCCCGTGCACCTGGAAATCGAGCAGCAACGCTCGTTCTCGAGAGTGTTGACCAGCCGCCTTCGCCAGCTCCTTCGTCCTCACCTCGTGGCCCAAATCCGCACAGCCATGCATGACATGGAGCCGTTCGCCTCTTGTGCACGCCTTGTTTTCTGCCAAGACTAGTAAGGCCGCCTTGCACTACTGTCGCCCGAAGACCCGTGTACCACGAGCGCCAAGTTGACTACCGCATGGTTACGCCAAGTTCGACTAAGGAACGTGTACGTCTCCAATGGTGTACCACTACAGACGCCATGTACGACTACTTCCCACGACGACCCGTGAACGTCTACTTCCACTACCGTCGCGAGAACGACTACCTCCACTACGGCCCATGTACCACTACTTCCTTTGACGAACTCGACCCGCTCCGAAAAGCACGCTTCGAAGGTATAACCCCGAGACGACGTCCGTGGATCAAATGCATGTGTTGTATGAGATGCACCCTATGTTTGGTCCGTGTCCGAATTGTTCCTTGCACGTTCGCCGTAAGCCATGCCACCGACATGTGGGACACCCAGTTTAGGGGATCACCCCACCTTCTTTTGCATATGTCATCCACATCTTTGTTTGCACCGGTCGCTCAATGAGTTGTCGGATCACCGGAATGTTGCCGTGGCACCATTTTTGTTATCGTTGCCGTGGCACCCCTTTTGTTCTTCCATGGTGACCAAATGCTCCCTATCATATTAGATGTCAACTTTTTCATAAAAATTGCATAAAACTTGCATATGTCGTCCGCATCATGATAACAACTTTTAAATGTTTAAAATTGTTGTTTGCATTAAATTGCTAAATGACATGGGGATTTTTTTGGAATTGTTGTTTGTTGTTCTGGCCTCTTTTGAACTTGCTTAAATTGTTAGTTTAATTATGCTTCACCTATTGCCATGTTTAACAACATTTAATATAGTTGGGTACATAACCGAGAGAGAACTAAATAATTGATGTGGTGTTCCGTCAATATGCAACTCGTTGCATATTGAGCTCCACTTAAATTGTAGTGTTGTTTGCTTTACCTTGCCATGCCATGCCTCATTAAACCGGACATGCATCATATTTGGTTGTGCATCATGCCATGATTATGCTTGTGTGTTTACCATGTTATTTGCTTCTTTTCGGTTTGCTTCTCTCGTTAGCTTCGGTTTCGTTACGGAGTTGTGAGGATTCTTTCGACTACGTCCATTTGTCTTCTTCATGGACTCGTTCTTCTTCCTTGCGGGATTTCAGGCAAGATGACCACTACCCTCGATATCACCTCTATCTTTGCTTGCTAGTTGCTTCGTTCTATCGCTATGTTGCGCTACCTATCACTTGTTTACCAAGCCTCCCAAATTGCCATGTCAGCCTCTAACTTTTTCACCCTTTCTAGCAAACTATTGCTTGGCTATGTTACCGCTTTGCTCAGCCCCTCTTATAGCGTTGTTAGTTGCAGGAGAAGTTGACGATTGCTCCATGATGGACAGGATTATGTTGGGATATCACAATATCTCTTATTTAATTAATGCATCTATATACTTGGTAAAGGGTGGAAGAGTCGGCCTTATGCCTGGTGTCTTGTTCCACTCTTGCCGCCCTAGTTTCCGTCATACCGGTGTTATGTTCCTTGATTTTGCGTTCCTTACACGGTTGGGTGATTTATGGGACCCTCTTGACAGTTCGCTTTGAATAAAACTCCTCCAGCAAGGCCCAACCTTGGTTTGAACATTTGCCACCTAAGCCTTTTTCCCTTGGGTTGTGCAGACTCAAGGGTCATCTTTATTTAACCCCCCGGGCCAGTGCTCCTCCGAGTGTTGGTCCAAACTAAAGCACCGTGCGGGACCATTCCTTAGCAATTTGGATTACGTCGGTACCTGTACGCTTCGCTTATCCGGTGTGGCCTGAGAACGAGATATGTGCAGCTCCTATCAGGATTTGTCAGCACGGTGGGTGGTCTTGCTGGTCTTGTTTTACCATTGTCTAAACGTCTTGTAAACCGGGATTCCGAGTCTGATCGGGTCTTCCTGGGAGAAGGAATATCCTTCGTTTTCCGTGAGAGCTTGTGATGGGCTAAGTTGGGACACCCCTGCAGGGTATAAACTTTCGAAAGTCGTGCCCGCGGTTATACGGCAGATGGGAATTTGTTAATATCCAGTTGTAGAGAACTTGACACTTGACTTAATTAAAACGCATCAACCGCGTGTCTAGCCGTGATGGTCTCTTTTCGGCAGAGTCCGGGAAGTGAACACGGTTCTGGGTTATGTTTGACGTAAGTAGGAGTTCAGGATCACTTCTTGATCATTGCTAGTTCACGACCGTTCCGTTTGCTCTCTTCTCGCTCTTATTTGCGTATGTTAGCCACCATATTTGCTTAGTGCTTGCTGCAACTCCACCTCATTACCACTTCCTACCCATAAGCTTAAATAGTCTTGATCTCGCGGGTTTTGAGATTGTTGAGTGCTCCTGACTCACTAGATACTATCACAACAGTTGCAGGTCCTGATGATACCAGTGCAGGTGATGCAACCAAGCTCAGATGGGAGCTAAATGAAGATCTCGGTCGTTGCTATGTTTCGTTTCATGTTGATCAGTAGTGGAGCCCAGTTGGGACGATGGGGGATCTAGCAGTTGGGTTATCTTCTTTTCTTTTGGCTTCGTCCGTAGTCGGACTATGTGTGTACTCTGAATGATGTATGATTTATTTATGTTCATTGTGTGAAGTGGCGATTGTAAGCCAACTCTTTATCCCATTCTTGTTCATTACATGGGATTGTGTGAAGATGACCCTTCTTGCGACAAAACCACAATGCGGTTATGCCATAAGTCGTGAGTCGACACGTGGGAGATATAGCCGCATCGTGGGTGTTACAAGTTGGTAATCAGAGCCATCCCTGACTTAGGAGCCCCCTGCTTGATTGTTTGCTGCGATGTTGAGTCTAGAACAAAAATGTTTTGGGTCTTAGGATTATATATATCGGAGAGTAGGATTCTTTTTACTCCTCAGTCCCTTCATCGCTCTGGTGAGGTTTCCTGACATAGATGTTTTGACTTTCCTCTCCTCAAATTTCACTAAAAAACTTTTTAGGATCACGCGGGTACCTTGGAATCTTTCCGATGGTTTTGTGACGAGAACATTGTTGTTGGTGCCTCCTGTCTTTTATGTGGCAGTGACCCGGGGAGTTGAGCTCCGAGGTGTTGTCGTCACAATTTTATCGTTGCAGTTCTGGAATACCTGAGTTTTGCCGACATCGAAAATCTCTTTTATGCAGTTGTTGGTGAGATAACCTCGACGCCACCCAGTACTGGGGTGGGAGTTCGGGAGTATTGCCAGAACTCGTATAACGGATGCTTTTCGAAGGTTGAGGTACATGATTTTTGAAGGCTTCTTGGTTATGTGTTGACGGATGGATACAACTGGATGTAGGGATTGTTAGTTTTGGGTAAGATATATATTGCTTCCCCTGTATCCCCAACACCAGATTACATAACCAGAAAGTTTCGGGAGTTTTATAGGTAGGAATTCAAGTAGCTCTAGTTTTTTTTCTTTCAGACAGATGCATGATATGAGATTGGGGTTCGACGTCTAGTGGTCCGCCTTTCCACGGTCGTTTTTACAGTGGTCTCGTTGTGTCTTAAAGAACCCTTGGCTATGCTGGTTCGGGGACACTTCGTATGTCATGTGCATTGCCTTGTACATGATGGTGCTGTACACTCGAGCCCGTGTGGGCCCCACCACGAAAACTTCGGACGGAATCTCTATCATATGTTTGTTCCGGCTTATTCTGCAAGCCAAATCCTTTTTTTGTGTTATATGTGGTATTCGAGTTGCTTCGAAGTAAAATGTTGAATCCATACCTTCCCTAAATGGTGTTCTCATATTTCTATGGGAGTGCTAATCCTTCTTGATCATTGAGGTTATCATGTTAATTCTTTTCCAATCGACGTGCTTCTCTTTAAGTGGATCCGATCATCTCAACATCCGCAAGATCAATTCTAAGTTTTCTCAACGGTATCCATTCCATCTGCCCCAAGTTGCCTTCGTTTACCCGCCCTCCCACTCCTTTTTCACAAGGACTCAGATTTCTTAATCGGGTGCTCATATTATTGATGGGAAGTCTCTCCATTCTTTTCCGTCAATGTTCTTATCTGGTGATTCTCAAGAAGATACTAACGGAGCTTCAAGTTCATTATTCTTCGTCTCTTTTTTCTTTTCCGGTGGATCCAATTCAAGCTTTCAGTGTTGATCATATTCTTTTCCTCGTGTCAAATGCTTTCTCATGCCGGTGCACCTCTTAATCATTCACTTCTCGTTATTCATTTGTCCTGGAGTGCTCAAGATATCTCAGAAGATTCGTGCTTTCCATTCTTAATTTGTTCAAGTTATTTTGAGATTGTTATCTCATTCAAGCCATTTAATTCAACGGTGCAATCTCTCTTTAAAAATAGTTCAACGGTGTTTTCTTTTGAGTGGGACCTAACCCACAGGTCTTTTTCCAGGATCTTACCTGACTCTCCTAATTTTTCCGGTGCCATTCGCAAATTCTTTTCAAAGTTTGACATAAAAATGATTTCTCAACAATCAAATGTATCCTCCAAGTTCGCTTTCATATTCTTTTTATCGCTGGTTCAAACTTTCTGCTCTTCATTCCGGAGTACCTCAACAAGTCATGGTGGTGTTTCTCCTCGTTTTTCTCTTCATTTGAAGACCGAAAGAGAGTTTCTCTTCAGTCCTTACCCTTTCTTCCAAAGATGCGTTGTTCAAGCTTGTCGCCATCTTCTCATAATTGTTTTCGATTGTGAGAATTCTTTTCACCCATCAGGAGCAATTCAGGAGTCTTTTCTGTTTCATTCTCCGGAGCCCATCACCTCAAAATTATTCATTCTCAGCTTTCAACTCTTGTTCTTGAATTCTTCCGGTGCATCGTTCAAATACCCTCTAATCAGTTCATGATCTCTTCGTTCTCATGTATCTAAATCCCCTCAAGTATGTTCATTCGTTTTCCAATTCTTCCCGTTGATTTGTGCCTTTGTTACTTTCATTTTCAATGCTTATGGTGGTTCGTTCAAGATTTCACTTCCTTCGTTATCATATCAATTCATTCGTTGTTTCCAAATCCCACTGGTGGCTCCATCAATACCTTCTCAAGTTTGCGCTATATCTCTTTTAATCTTTTCTACGGGAATAAGTAGTATGCCAAATCCATTGCTTGTAATCAATTTAATTTGATGAAGGATAAGCATACAATAAATCTTATTCTTATTTCCTCTAGGTGATTCAACTCTCTTCTTTTGGAGATTGTTCATTATGAAGTAATTCTCGTTTCTAGTGTTTCATCTTTTCTTTCTCCGGAGATCCAAGTTTTCTCGGTTATATCGTCACGAAGCTCCTTCTAAATCATCGCAAGGCTTCACCTTGTATTTGCAACTTCTCTTTCTTTCTATCATCCTTTTATTACCGGAGTTCTTCATGAAGGCTCAACATGATGGTTCGTCATGGATTCTTTTCATTCTTCAATTGTTCTTCAAGATTTCTCTCGAAGTTAAGATCCGCCAAGCTATACTCTAAAATAAACATGGTGCTTAACACATGTTTTGTTTTGAGGAGTTCAAGCATTCTTCATCTTGCATCCGAAGTGCAATTCGTTCTACCTTATCTTTTGAGATGGTGTTATGTCACTCTTGACAATTTCCTTCATGTTTCATGATTCATGTGTTGTCAAGAACGAGGTATTTTAAATCCATCAATCTCTTTGTTGGAGTTATCTTGTGTCATATTTCACCTAAAGCTTTCCCTAAGGAATGTTGTATTGTGGTGCTTATCAATGATCCAAGTTTTCTCCTATCCTCTCGGCGAAAGCAGTTTTAATCTCTTCATTGATCTCAAGCAAGCATTTGTTTTCGGTAGTGGCAGAATTTCACCTAAATTTTGAGAAGTTTTCCATAAGCCCGCTACAAGCTTATTCATTTTGTTGTTGGTTTTTTTTCCAACAACTCCGCTCTAACCTTCTTGCAAGGACGCTTTCCCAATTCATTTGTGGCAGAAGTTGGCATTTTTCTTCTCCATTCTGTTATTCCAATGATCTATCTTCTATTCTTTCTTCCGGAGGCATTGTGATGTTGCTCTCTTCACCCATCTCCTCGTTTTGTCAAGATCATGTTTCTTTTCGTGCTTATCCATTTAACCGGAGTGTTGTGTCATCTCTTCAAGTTCTTTTCATCTTATCAAGTCTTGCATCTCTTTTCAACCGGAGTGCTGTCCGAATTTGATCTTCCTTGTTCCTTGTTTATCTTGTTTTAACTACAACTGTTCCAATTCCTTCTTGTCCATTGTACTCGTCATTCATAGCTTTGCAACCTCCAAGGTTCACATGGTGTTCCTTGTTTCTATTTTCTACCGTAGTGCTCTCAATTGTGTTCAACTCGGTTGTGTTCTTTCTTTCAACTTTTCAACCTCTCAAGGTTCTTTGGTTTCACTCTTTTGACGAAGAAGCAACTTAGTTCTACCTCTTCTCTTCCTCTTTCGTTTCTCTCCGGTGCCATCCTAGATCTCGGGACGAGATCCTCTTGTAGTGGTGGAGTGTTGTAACGCCCCGAGACCGACGCTCCAGAAGACTTCCAGCTATTCCGAGTTTCGCCGTGTGTTTTATTTGCTTGTTGCATTGCATCATGTCATCTCTTGCATTGCATTGTTTCATCATGCCATCATATCATCAATTTTTATAACTCTTCTAAATAAATTGTATGGATTTTTCGATCCATTTAGATCGAGGGTATTCACTTGTGATTTCTCTTTATAACATATTAAAGCCTCTCAATATTATTAGGGAGCTATAATAAAATTATTCAATTTATTTGGAATTAACCATAACCCACTTGCAAAATATCCCATGCCGTTGTTATCTCAATTCTTGGTCTCCAACCTTGCCCATAATTTCTTTCATCATTTTCCGGAGCTCCACCAAAAATCTCAACATTTTTGGACCTTCCTTTTATCAAGTCCTAGTTCAAACCCATTTGAATTAAATTCAAATGAGTTTGAATTTACATCTCTCAATCATGGCTTTTTCTATTTTCTCAGAACAAGCATATTTTTGTGAGTCCAGGAAAATAATCCCCATGTCCAAACTCTTTCTCTAACCTTTTCTTTTCTTCCCTTTCCTTTCTTTTTCTCTGTTTTAAGAGAAGAGAGGAGAGAGGAGCCAGGCCAGCCGGCCTCTTGGGCCTAACCAACCAGGTCGGCCCAACCATCCCCCGCAGCCCACATAAACCCTATCTAACCCTAGCGAGCTTCTGCTCGATCCCTCCTCTCGTTCCCCCCTCCGCCGCCAGCCACTCATCCCGATCGGGATCGACCTCGATCCCCTGCCTCCTCCCTCCAACGCCACACCAGAACACACGCATCGCCCGATCCCAGCGCCCGATCCCAATCTCTCCCTCGGCCTCCTCCACCCTGTCGCCGTTCGGAGCCGCGACCGTCCCTGTGCGCTGGCGCCATGGCCAGCACCACTGCCTCCGCACTCGACCAAATGCGGCCTCCTCCTCTGTCGCCCGCGCCATGCAGCAGCGCGCGCCCCCTCCGCCTGCCTGCTCCCTCCTGCTTCTTTGACCTCGCCTCGCCCCGCGACCCTGCCGCCACTCCGGCCGGCAAGCCCATGCTCCAGCGCCGCGCCGCTGCACCCTTGTTGCTCATGAACGCCATGAGTGCCTGCAGGACGACGCCGCCGTCCTCGTGCTACAACATTGCCGGCAAGCCCTGCCTCTGTCACCTCCTTCCCGCGCGTGAGATGCTCTCCTCTGACAGCCACCTCCCGCTCGCCTCCTTCTTCTCTTCCTTGTGCGCCAGCGACCATGGCTGCCTTGTCATCAAGCTTGCCTTCGTGTCCCTGGTAGCCGACTGCCTCGACCTCCTCTGCAAGCTACAGCAGCCCCGCGCCAAGTCCCTCTCCGACGTCCTCTATTCGGGAACAAGCACGACACTCGCCGCTTCCCTTTGTGTGTCCCGTGCACCTGGAAATCGAGCAGCAACGCTCGTTCTCGAGAGTGTTGACCAGCCGCCTTCGCCAGCTCCTTCGTCCTCACCTCGTGGCCCAAATCCGCACAGCCATGCATGACATGGAGCCGTTCGCCTCTTGTGCACGCCTTGTTTTCTGCCAAGACTAGTAAGGCCGCCTTGCACTGCTGTCGCCCGAAGACCCGTGTATCATGAGCGCCAAGTTGACTACCGCACGGTTACGCCAAGTTCGACTACGGAACGTGTACGTCTCCAATGGTGTACCACTACAGACGCCGTGTACGACTACTTCCCACGACGACCCGTGAACGTCTACTTCCACTACCGTCGCGAGAACGACTACCTCCACTACGGCCCATGTACCACTACTTCCTTTGACGAACTCGACCCGCTCCGAAAAGCACGCTTCGAAGGTATAACCCCGAGACGACGTCCGTGGATCAAATGCATGTGTTGTATGAGATGCACCCTATGTTTGGTCCGTGTCCGAATTGTTCCTTGCACGTTCGCCGTAAGCCATGCCACCGACATGTGGGACACCCAGTTTTCGGGATCACCCCACCTTCTTTTGCATATGTCATCCACATCTTTGTTTGCACCGGTCGCTCAATGAGTTGTCGGATCACCGGAATGTTGCCGTGGCACCATTTTTGTTATCGTTGTCGTGGCACCCCTTTTGTTCTTCCATGGTGACCAAATGCTCCCTATCATATTAGATGTCAACTTTTTCATAAAAATTGCATAAAACTTGCATATGTCGTCCGCATCATGATAACAACTTTTAAATGTTTAAAATTGTTGTTTGCATTAAATTGCTAAATGACATGGGGATTTTTTTGGAATTGTTGTTTGTTGTTCTGGCCTCTTTTGAACTTGCTTAAATTGTTAGTTTAATTATGCTTCACCTATTGCCATGTTTAACAACATTTAATATAGTTGGGTACATAACCGAGAGAGAACTAAATAATTGATGTGGTGTTCCGTCAATATGCAACTCGTTGCATATTGAGCTCCACTTGAATTGTAGTGTTGTTTGCTTTACCTTGCCATGCCATGCCTCATTAAACCGGACATGCATCATATTTGGTTGTGCATCATGCCATGATTATGCTTGTGTGTTTACCATGTTATTTGCTTCTTTCCGGTTTGCTTCTCTCGTTAGCTTCGGTTTCGTTACGGAGTTGTGAGGATTCTTTCGACTACGTCCGTTTGTCTTCTTCATGGACTCGTTCTTCTTCCTTGCGGGATTTCAGGCAAGATGACCACTACCCTCGATATCACCTCTATCTTTGCTTGCTAGTTTCTTCGTTCTATCGCTATGTTGCGCTACCTATCACTTGTTTACCAAGCCTCCCAAATTGCCATGTCAGCCTCTAACTTTTTCACCCTTTCTAGCAAACTATTGCTTGGCTATGTTACCGCTTTGCTCAGCCCCTCTTATAGCGTTGTTAGTTGCAGAAGAAGTTGACGATTGCTCCATGATGGACAGGATTATGTTGGGATATCACAATATCTCTTATTTAATTAATGCATCTATATACTTGGTAAAGGGTGGAAGAGTCGGCCTTATGCCTGGTGTCTTGTTCCACTCTTGCCGCCCTAGTTTCCGTCATACCGGTGTTATGTTCCTTGATTTTGCGTTCCTTACATGGTTGGGTGATTTATGGGACCCCCTTGACAGTTCGCTTTGAATAAAACTCCTCCAGCAAGGCCCAACCTTGGTTTTAACATTTGCCACCTAAGCCTTTTTCCCTTGGGTTCTGCAGACTCAAGGGTCATCTTTATTTAACCCCCCGGGCCAGTGCTCCTCCGAGTGTTGGTCCAAACTAGAGCACCGTGTGGGACCATTCCTTAGCAACTTGGATTACGTCGGTACCTGTACGCTTCGCTTATCCGGTGTGGCCTGAGAACGAGATATGTGCAGCTCCTATCAGGATTTGTCAGCACGGTGGGTGGTCTTTGCTGGTCTTGTTTTACCATTGTCGAAATGTCTTGTAAACCGGGATTCCGAGTCTGATCGGGTCTTCCTGGGAGAAGGAATATCCTTCGTTTTCCGTGAGAACTTGTGATGGGCTAAGTTGGGACACCCCTGCAGGGTATAAACTTTCGAAAGTCGTGCCCGCGGTTATACGGCAGATGGGAATTTGTTAATATCCAGTTGTAGAGAACTTGACACTTGACTTAATTAAAACGCATCAACCGCGTGTGTAGCCGTGATGGTCTCTTTTCGGCGGAGTCCGGGAAGTGAACACGGTTTTGGGTTATGTTTGACGTAAGTAGGAGTTCAGGATCACTTCTTGATCATTGCTAGTTCACGACCGTTCCGTTTGCTCTCTTCTCGCTCTTATTTGCGTATGTTAGCCACCATATTTGCTTAGTGCTTGCTGCAACTCCACCTCATTACCACTTCCTACCCATAAGTTTAAATAGTCTTGATCTCGCGGGTTTTGAGATTGCTGAGTGCTCCTGACTCACTAGATACTATCACAACAGTTGCAGGTCCTGATGATACCATTGCAGGTGATGCAACCAAGCTCAGATGGGAGCTAAATGAAGATCTCGGTCGTTGCTATGTTTCGTTTCATGTTGATCAGTAGTGGAGCCCAGTTGGGACGATGGGGGATCTAGCAGTTGGGTTATCTTCTTTTCTTTTGGCTTCGTCCGTAGTCGGACTATGTGTGTACTCTGAATGATGTATGATTTATTTATGTTCATTGTGTGAAGTGGCGATTGTAAGCCAACTCTTTATCCCATTCTTGTTCATTACATGGGATTGTGTGAAGATGACCCTTCTTGCGACAAAACCACAATGCGGTTATGCCATAAGTCGTGAGTCGACACGTGGGAGATATAGTCGCATCGTGGGTGTTACAAGTTGGTAATCAGAGCCATACCTGACTTAGGAGCCCCCTGCTTGATTGTTTGCTGGCGATGTTGAGTCTAGAACAAAAATGTTTTGGGTCTTAGGATTATATATATCGGAGAGTAGGATTCTTTTTACTCCTCAGTCCCTTCATCGCTCTGGTGAGGTTTCCTGACATAGATGTCTTGACTTTCCTCTCCTCAAATTTCACTAAAAAACTTTTTAGGATCACGCGGGTATCTTGGAATCTTTCCGATGGTTTTGTGACGAGAACATTGTTGTTGGTGCCTCCTGTCTTTTATGTGGCAGTGACCCGGGGAGTTGAGCTCCGAGGTGTTATCGTCACAATTTTATCGTTGCAGTTCTGGAATACCTGAGTTTTGCCGACATCGAAAATCTCTTTTATGCAGTTGTTGGTGAGATAACCTCGACGCCACCCAGTACTGGGGTGGGAGTTCGGGAGTATTGCCATAACTCGTATAACGGATGCTTTTCGAAGGTTGAGGTACATGATTTTTGAAGGCTTCTTGGTTATGTGTTGACGGATGGATACAACTGGATGTAGGGATTGTTAGTTTTGGGTGAGATATATATTGCTTCCCCTGTATCCCCAACACCAGATTACATAACCAGAAAGTTTCGGGAGTTTTATAGGTGGGAATTCAAGTAGCTCTAGTTTTTTTTCTTTCAGACAGATGCATGATATGAGATTGGGGTTCGACGTCTAGTGGTCCGCCTTTCCACGGTCGTTTTTACAGTGGTCTCGTTGTGTCTTAAAGAACCCTTGGCTATGCTGGTTCGGGGACACTTCGTATGTCATGTGCATTGCCTTGTACATGATGGTGCTGTACACTCGAGCCCGTGTGGGCCCCACCACGAAAACTTCGGACGGAATCTCTATCATATGTTTGTTCCGGCTTATTCTGCAAGCCAAATCCTTTTTTTGTGTTATATGTGGTATTCGAGTTGCTTCGAAGTAAAATGTTGAATCCATACCTTCCCTAAATGGTGTTCTCATATTTCTATGGGAGTGCTAATCCTTCTTGATCATTGAGGTTATCATGTTAATTCTTTTCCAACCGGCGTGCTTCTCTTTAAGTGGATCCGATCATCTCAACATCCGCAAGATCAATTCTATGTTTTCTCAACGGTATCCATTCCATCTGCCCCAAGTTGCCTTCGTTTACCCGCCCTCCCACTCCTTTTTCACAAGGACTCAGATTTCTTAATCGGGTGCTCATATTATTGATGGGAAGTCTCTCCATTCTTTTCCGTCAATGTTCTTATCTGGTGATTCTCAAGAAGATACTAACGGAGCTTCAAGTTCATTATTCTTCGTCTCTTTTTTCTTTTCCGGTGGATCCAATTCAAGCTTTCAGTGTTGATCATATTCTTTTCCTCGTGTCAAATGCTTTCTCATGCCGGTGCACCTCTTAATCATTCACTTCTCGTTATTCATTTGTCCTGGAGTGCTCAAGATATCTCAGAAGATTCGTGCTTTCCATTCTTAATTTGTTCAAGTTATTTTGAGATTGTTATCTCATTCAAGCCATTTAATTCAACGGTGCAATCTCTCTTTAAAAATAGTTCAACGGTGTTTTCTTTTGAGTGGGACCTAACCCACAGGTCTTTTTCCAGGATCTTACCTGACTCTCCTAATTTTTCCGGTGCCATTCGCAAATTCTTTTCAAAGTTTGACATAAAAATGATTTCTCAACAATCAAATGTATCCTCCAAGTTCGCTTTCATATTCTTTTTATCGCTGGTTCAAACTTTCTGCTCTTCATTCCGGAGTACCTCAACAAGTCATGGTGGTGTTTCTCCTCGTTTTTCTCTTCATTTGAAGACCGAAAGAGAGTTTCTCTTCAGTCCTTACCCTTTCTTCCAAAGATGCGTTGTTCAAGCTTGTCGCCATCTTCTCATAATTGTTTTCGATTGTGAGAATTCTTTTCACCCATCCAGAGTAATTCAGGAGTCTTTTCTGTTTCATTCTCCGGAGCCCATCACCTCAAAATTATTCATTCTCAGCTTTCAACTCTTGTTCTTGAATTCTTCCGGTGCATCGTTCAAATACCCTCTAATCAGTTCATGATCTCTTCGTTCTCATGTATCTAAATCCCCTCAAGTATGTTCATTCGTTTTCCAATTCTTCCCGTTGATTTGTGCCTTTGTTACTTTCATTTTCAATGCTTATGGTGGTTCGTTCAAGATTTCACTTCCTTCGTTATCATATCAATTCATTCGTTGTTTCCAAATCCCACTGGTGGCTCCATCAATACCTTCTCAAGTTTGCGCTATATCTCTTTTAATCTTTTCTACGAGAATAAGTAGTATGCCAAATCCATTGCTTGTAATCAATTTAATTTGATGAAGGATAAGCATACAATAAATCTTATTCTTATTTCCTCTAGGTGATTCAACTCTCTTCTTTCGGAGATTGTTCATGATGAAGTAATTCTCGTTTCTAGTGTTTCATCTTTTCTTTCTCCGGAGATCCAAGTTTTCTCGGTTATATCGTCGCGAAGCTCCTTCTAAATCATCGCAAGGCTTCACCTTGTATTTGCAACTTCTCTTTCTTTCTATCATCCTTTTATTACCGGAGTTCTTCATGGAGGCTCAACATGATGGTTCGTCATGGATTCTTTTCATTCTTCAATTGTTCTTCAAGATTTCTCTCGAAGTTAAGATCCGCCAAGCTATACTCTAAAATAAACATGGTGCTTAACACATGTTTTGTTTTGAGGAGTTCAAGCATTCTTCATCTTGCATCCGAAGTGCAATTCGTTCTACCTTATCTTTTGAGATGGTGTTATGTCACTCTTGACAATTTCCTTCATGTTTCATGATTCATATGTTGTCAAGAACGAGGTATTTTAAATCCATCAATCTCTTTGTTGGAGTTATCTTGTGTCATATTTCACCTAAAGCTTTCCCTAAGGAATGTTGTATTGTGGTGCTTATCAATGATCCAAGTTTTCTCCTATCCTCTCGGCGAAAGCAGTTTTAATCTCTTCATTGATCTCAAGCAAGCATTTGTTTTCGGTAGTGGCAGAATTTCACCTCAATTTTGAGAAGTTTTCCATAAGCCCGCTACAAGCTTATTCATTTTGTTGTTGGTTTTTTTTCCAACAACTCCGCTCTAACCTTCTTGCAAGGACGCTTTCCCAATTCATTTGTGGCAGAAGTTGGCATTTTTCTTCTCCATTCTGTTATTCCAATGATCTATCTTCTATTCTTTCTTCCGGAGGCATTGTGATGTTGCTCTCTTCACCCATCTCCTCGTTTTGTCAAGATCATGTTTCTTTTCGTGCTTATCCATTTAACCGGAGTGTTGTGTCATCTCTTCAAGTTCTTTTCATCTTATCAAGTCTTGCATCTCTTTTCAACCGGAGTGCTGTCCGAATTTGATCTTCCTTGTTCCTTGTTTATCTTGTTTTAACTACAGCTGTTCCAATTCCTTCTTGTCCATTGTACTCGTCATTCATAGCTTTGCAACCTCCAAGGTTCACATGGTGTTCCTTGTTTCTATTTTCTACCGTAGTGCTCTCAATTGTGTTCAACTCCGTTGTGTTCTTTCTTTCAACTTTTCAACCTCTCAAGGTTCTTTGGTTTCACTCTTTTGACGAAGAAGCAACTTAGTTCTACCTCTTCTCTTCCTCTTTCGTTTCTCTCCGGTGCCATCCTAGATCTCGGGACGAGATCCTCTTGTAGTGGTGGAGTGTTGTAACGCCCCGAGACCGACGCTCCAGAAGACTTCCAGCTATTCCGAGTTTCGCCGTGTGTTTTATTTGCTTGTTGCATTGCATCATGTCATCTCTTGCATTGCATTGTTTCATCATGCCATCATATCATCAATTTTTATAACTCTTCTAAATAAATTGTATGGATTTTTCGATCCATTTAAATCGAGGGTATTCACTTGTGATTTCTCTTTATAACATATTAAAGCCTCTCAATATTATTAGGGAGCTATAATAAAATTATTCAATTTATTTGGAATTAACCATAACCCACTTGCAAAATATCCCATGCCGTTGTTATCTCAATTCTTGGTCTCCAACCTTGCCCATAATTTCTTTCATCATTTTCCGGAGCTCCACCAAAAATCTCAACATTTTTGGACCTTCCTTTTATCAAGTCCTAGTTCAAACCCATTTGAATTAAATTCAAATGAGTTTGAATTTACATCTCTCAATCATGGCTTTTTCTATTTTCTCAGAACAAGCATATTTTTGTGAGTCCAGGAAAATAATCCCCATGTCCAAACTCTTTCTCTAACCTTTTCTTTTCTTCCCTTTCCTTTCTTTTTCTCTGTTTTAAGAGAAGAGAGGAGAGAGGAGCCAGGCCAGCCGGCCTCTTGGGCCTAACCAACCAGGTCGGCCCAACCATCCCCCGCAGCCCACATAAACCCTATCTAACCCTAGCGAGCTTCTGCTCGATCCCTCCTCTCGTTCCCCCCTCCGCCGCCAGCCACTCATCCCGATCGGGATCGACCTCGATCCCCTGCCTCCTCCCTCCAACGCCACACCAGAACACACGCATCGCCCGATCCCAGCGCCCGATCCCAATCTCTCCCTCGGCCTCCTCCACCCTGTCGCCGTTCGGAGCCGCGACCGTCCCTGTGCGCTGGCGCCATGGCCAGCACCACTGCCTCCGCACTCGACCAAATGCGGCCTCCTCCTCTGTCGCCCGCGCCATGCAGCAGCACGCGCCCCCTCCGCCTGCCTGCTCCCTCCTGCTTCTTTGACCTCGCCTCGCCCCGCGACCCTGCCGCCACTCCGGCCGGCAAGCCCATGCTCCAGCGTCGCGCCGCTGCACCCTTGTTGCTCATGAACGCCATGAGTGCCTGCAGGACGACGCCGCCGTCCTCGTGCTACAACATTGCCGGCAAGCCCTGCCTCTGTCACCTCCTTCCCGCGCGTGAGATGCTCTCCTCTGACAGCCACCTCCCGCTCGCCTCCTTCTTCTCTTCCTTGTGCGCCAGCGACCATGGCTGCCTTGTCATCAAGCTTGCCTTCGTGTCCCTGGTAGCCGACTGCCTCGACCTCCTCTGCAAGCTACAGCAGCCCCGCGCCAAGTCCTTCTCCGACGTCCTCTATTCGGGAACAAGCACGACACTCGCCGCTTCCCTTTGTGTGTCCCGTGCACCTGGAAATCGAGCAGCAACGCTCGTTCTCGAGAGTGTTGTCCAGCCGCCTTCGCCAGCTCCTTCGTCCTCACCTCGTGGCCCAAATCCGCACAGCCATGCATGACATGGAGCCGTTCGCCTCTTGTGCACGCCTTGTTTTCTGCCAAGACTAGTAAGGCCGCCTTGCACTGCTGTCGCCCGAAGACCCGTGTATCATGAGCGCCAAGTTGACTACCGCACGGTTACGCCAAGTTCGACTACGGAACGTGTACGTCTCCAATGGTGTACCACTACAGACGCCGTGTACGACTACTTCCCACGACGACCCGTGAACGTCTACTTCCACTACCGTCGCGAGAACGACTACCTCCACTACGGCCCATGTACCACTACTTCCTTTGACGAACTCGACCCGCTCCGAAAAGCACGCTTCGAAGGTATAACCCCGAGACGACGTCCGTGGATCAAATGCATGTGTTGTATGAGATGCACCCTATGTTTGGTCCGTGTCCGAATTGTTCCTTGCACGTTCGCCGTAAGCCATGCCACCGACATGTGGGACACCCAGTTTTCGGGATCACCCCACCTTCTTTTGCATATGTCATCCACATCTTTGTTTGCACCGGTCGCTCAATGAGTTGTCGGATCACCGGAATGTTGCCGTGGCACCATTTTTGTTATCGTTGTCGTGGCACCCCTTTTGTTCTTCCATGGTGACCAAATGCTCCCTATCATATTAGATGTCAACTTTTTCATAAAAATTGCATAAAACTTGCATATGTCGTCCGCATCATGATAACAACTTTTAAATGTTTAAAATTGTTGTTTGCATTAAATTGCTAAATGACATGGGGATTTTTTTGGAATTGTTGTTTGTTGTTCTGGCCTCTTTTGAACTTGCTTAAATTGTTAGTTTAATTATGCTTCACCTATTGCCATGTTTAACAACATTTAATATAGTTGGGTACATAACCGAGAGAGAACTAAATAATTGATGTGGTGTTCCGTCAATATGCAACTCGTTGCATATTGAGCTCCACTTGAATTGTAGTGTTGTTTGCTTTACCTTGCCATGCCATGCCTCATTAAACCGGACATGCATCATATTTGGTTGTGCATCATGCCATGATTATGCTTGTGTGTTTACCATGTTATTTGCTTCTTTCCGGTTTGCTTCTCTCGTTAGCTTCGGTTTCGTTACGGAGTTGTGAGGATTCTTTCGACTACGTCCGTTTGTCTTCTTCATGGACTCGTTCTTCTTCCTTGCGGGATTTCAGGCAAGATGACCACTACCCTCGATATCACCTCTATCTTTGCTTGCTAGTTGCTTCGTTCTATCGCTATGTTGCGCTACCTATCACTTGTTTACCAAGCCTCCCAAATTGCCATGTCAGCCTCTAACTTTTTCACCCTTTCTAGCAAACTATTGCTTGGCTATGTTACCGCTTTGCTCAGCCCCTCTTATAGCGTTGTTAGTTGCAGAAGAAGTTGACGATTGCTCCATGATGGATAGGATTATGTTGGGATATCACAATATCTCTTATTTAATTAATGCATCTATATACTTGGTAAAGGGTGGAAGAGTCGGCCTTATGCCTGGTGTCTTGTTCCACTCTTGCCGCCCTAGTTTCCGTCATACCGGTGTTATGTTCCTTGATTTTGCGTTCCTTACATGGTTGGGTGATTTATGGGACCCCCTTGACAGTTCGCTTTGAATAAAACTCCTCCAGCAAGGCCCAACCTTGGTTTTAACATTTGCCACCTAAGCCTTTTTCCCTTGGGTTCTTCAGACTCAAGGGTCATCTTTATTTAACCCCCCGGGCCAGTGCTCCTCCGAGTGTTGGTCCAAACTAGAGCACCGTGCGGGACCATTCCTTAGCAACTTGGATTACGTCGGTACCTGTACGCTTCGCTTATCCGGTGTGGCCTGAGAACGAGATATGTGCAGCTCCTATCAGGATTTGTCAGCACGGTGGGTGGTCTTGCTGGTCTTGTTTTACCATTGTCGAAATGTCTTGTAAACCGGGATTCCGAGTCTGATCGGGTCTTCCTGGGAGAAGGAATATCCTTCGTTTTCCGTGAGAGCTTGTGATGGGCTAAGTTGGGACACCCCTGCAGGGTATAAACTTTTGAAAGTCGTGCCCGCTGTTATACGGCAGATGGGAATTTGTTAATATCCAGTTGTAGAGAACTTGACACTTGACTTAATTAAAACGCATCAACCGCGTGTGTAGCCGTGATGGTCTCTTTTCGGCGGAGTCCGGGAAGTGAACACGGTTTTGGGTTATGTTTGACGTAAGTAGGAGTTCAGGATCACTTCTTGATCATTGCTAGTTCACGACCGTTCCGTTTGCTCTCTTCTCGCTCTTATTTGCGTATGTTAGCCACCATATTTGCTTAGTGCTTGCTGCAACTCCACCTCATTACCACTTCCTACCCATAAGTTTAAATAGTCTTGATCTCGCGGGTTTTGAGATTGCTGAGTGCTCCTGACTCACTAGATACTATCACAACAGTTGTAGGTCCTGATGATACCATTGCAGGTGATGCAACCAAGCTCAGATGGGAGCTAAATGAAGATCTCGGTCGTTGCTATGTTTCGTTTCATGTTGATCAGTAGTGGAGCCCAGTTGGGACGATGGGGGATCTAGCAGTTGGGTTATCTTCTTTTCTTTTGGCTTCGTCCGTAGTCGGACTATGTGTGTACTCTGAATGATGTATGATTTATTTATGTTCATTGTGTGAAGTGGCGATTGTAAGCCAACTCTTTATCCCATTCTTGTTCATTACATGGGATTGTGTGAAGATGACCCTTCTTGCGACAAAACCACAATGCGGTTATGCCATAAGTCGTGAGTCGACACGTGGGAGATATAGCCGCATCGTGGGTGTTACAAGTTGGTAATCAGAGCCATCCCTGACTTAGGAGCCCCCTGCTTGATTGTTTGCTGGCGATGTTGAGTCTAGAACAAAAATGTTTTGGGTCTTAGGATTATATATATCGGAGAGTAGGATTCTTTTTACTCCTCAGTCCCTTCATCGCTCTGGTGAGGTTTCCTGACATAGATGTCTTGACTTTCCTCTCCTCAAATTTCACTAAAAAACTTTTTAGGATCACGCGGGTATCTTGGAATCTTTCCGATGGTTTTGTGACGAGAACATTGTTGTTGGTGCCTCCTGTCTTTTATGTGGCAGTGACCCGGGGAGTTGAGCTCCGAGGTGTTATCGTCACAATTTTATCGTTGCAGTTCTGGAATACCTGAGTTTTGCCGACATCGAAAATATCTTTTATGCAGTTGTTGGTGAGATAACCTCGACGCCACCCAGTACTGGGGTGGGAGTTCGGGAGTATTGCCATAACTCGTATAACGGATGCTTTTCGAAGGTTGAGGTACATGATTTTTGAAGGCTTCTTGGTTATGTGTTGACGGATGGATACAACTGGATGTAGGGATTGTTAGTTTTGGGTGAGATATATATTGCTTCCCCTGTATCCCCAACACCAGATTACATAACCAGAAAGTTTCGGGAGTTTTATAGGTGGGAATTCAAGTAGCTCTAGTTTTTTTTCTTTCAGACAGATGCATGATATGAGATTGGGGTTCGATGTCTAGTGGTCCGCCTTTCCACGGTCGTTTTTACAGTGGTCTCGTTGTGTCTTAAAGAACCCTTGGCTATGCTGGTTCGGGGGCACTTCGTATGTCATGTGCATTGCCTTGTACATGATGGTGTTGTACACTCGAGCCCGTGTGGGCCCCACCACGAAAACTTCGGACGGAATCTCTATCATATGTTTGTTCCGGCTTATTCTGCAAGCCAAATCCTTTTTTTGTGTTATATGTGGTATTCGAGTTGCTTCGAAGTAAAATGTTGAATCCATACCTTCCCTAAATGGTGTTCTCATATTTCTATGGGAGTGCTAATCCTTCTTGATCATTGAGGTTATCATGTTAATTCTTTTCCAACCGGCGTGCTTCTCTTTATGTGGATCCGATCATCTCAACATCCGCAAGATCAATTCTAAGTTTTCTCAACGGTATCCATTCCATCTGCCCCAAGTTGCCTTCGTTTACCCGCCCTCCCACTCCTTTTTCACAAGGACTCAGATTTCTTAATCGGGTGCTCATATTATTGATGGGAAGTCTCTCCATTCTTTTCGGTCAATGTTCTTATCTGGTGATTCTCAAGAAGATACTAACGGAGCTTCAAGTTCATTATTCTTCGTCTCTTTTTTCTTTTCCGGTGGATCCAATTCAAGCTTTCAGTGTTGATCATATTCTTTTCCTCGTGTCAAATGCTTTCTCATGCCGGTGCACCTCTTAATCATTCACTTCTCGTTATTCATTTGTCCTGGAGTGCTCAAGATATCTCAGAAGATTCGTGCTTTCCATTCTTAATTTGTTCAAGTTATTTTGAGATTGTTATCTCATTCAAGCCATTTAATTCAACGGTGCAATCTCTCTTTAAAAATAGTTCAACGGTGTTTTCTTTTGAGTGGGACCTAACCCACAGGTCTTTTTCCAGGATCTTACCTGACTCTCCTAATTTTTCCGGTGCCATTCGCAAATTCTTTTCAAAGTTTGACATAAAAATGATTTCTCAACAATCAAATGTATCCTCCAAGTTCGCTTTCATATTCTTTTTATCGCTGGTTCAAACTTTCTGCTCTTCATTCCGGAGTACCTCAACAAGTCATGGTGGTGTTTCTCCTCGTTTTTCTCTTCATTTGAAGACCGAAAGAGAGTTTCTCTTCAGTCCTTACCCTTTCTTCCAAAGATGCGTTGTTCAAGCTTGTCGCCATCTTCTCATAATTGTTTTCGATTGTGAGAATTCTTTTCACCCATCCAGAGCAATTCAGGAGTCTTTTCTGTTTCATTCTCCGGAGCCCATCACCTCAAAATTATTCATTCTCAGCTTTCAACTCTTGTTCTTGAATTCTTCCGGTGCATCGTTCAAATACCCTCTAATCAGTTCATGATCTCTTCGTTCTCATGTATCTAAATCCCCTCAAGTATGTTCATTCGTTTTCCAATTCTTCCCGTTGATTTGTGCCTTTGTTACTTTCATTTTCAATGCTTATGGTGGTTCGTTCAAGATTTCACTTCCTTCGTTATCATATCAATTCATTCGTTGTTTCCAAATCCCACTGGTGGCTCCATCAATACCTTCTCAAGTTTGCGCTATATCTCTTTTAATCTTTTCTACGAGAATAAGTAGTATGCCAAATCCATTGCTTGTAATCAATTTAATTTGATGAAGGATAAGCATACAATAAATCTTATTCTTATTTCCTCTAGGTGATTCAACTCTCTTCTTTCGGAGATTGTTCATGATGAAGTAATTCTCGTTTCTAGTGTTTCATCTTTTCTTTCTCCGGAGATCCAAGTTTTCTCGGTTATATCGTCGCGAAGCTCCTTCTAAATCATCGCAAGGCTTCACCTTGTATTTGCAACTTCTCTTTCTTTCTATCATCCTTTTATTACCGGAGTTCTTCATGGAGGCTCAACATGATGGTTCGTCATGGATTCTTTTCATTCTTCAATTGTTCTTCAAGATTTCTCTCGAAGTTAAGATCCGCCAAGCTATACTCTAAAATAAACATGGTGCTTAACACATGTTTTGTTTTGAGGAGTTCAAGCATTCTTCATCTTGCATCCGAAGTGCAATTCGTTCTACCTTATCTTTTGAGATGGTGTTATGTCACTCTTGACAATTTCCTTCATGTTTCATGATTCATATGTTGTCAAGAACGAGGTATTTTAAATCCATCAATCTCTTTGTTGGAGTTATCTTGTGTCATATTTCACCTAAAGCTTTCCCTAAGGAATGTTGTATTATGGTGCTTATCAATGATCCAAGTTTTCTCCTATCCTCTCGGCGAAAGCAGTTTTAATCTCTTCATTGATCTCAAGCAAGCATTTGTTTTCGGTAGTGGCAGAATTTCACCTCAATTTTGAGAAGTTTTCCATAAGCCCGCTACAAGCTTATTCATTTTGTTGTTGGTTTTTTTTCCAACAACTCCGCTCTAACCGTCTTGCAAGGACGCTTTCCCAATTCATTTGTGGCAGAAGTTGGCATTTTTCTTCTCCATTCTGTTATTCCAATGATCTATCTTCTATTCTTTCTTCCGGAGGCATTGTGATGTTGCTCTCTTCACCCATCTCCTCGTTTTGTCAAGATCATGTTTCTTTTCGTGCTTATCCATTTAACCGGAGTGTTGTGTCATCTCTTCAAGTTCTTTTCATCTTATCAAGTCTTGCATCTCTTTTCAACCGGAGTGCTGTCCGAATTTGATCTTCCTTGTTCCTTGTTTATCTTGTTTTAACTACAGCTGTTCCAATTCCTTCTTGTCCATTGTACTCGTCATTCATAGCTTTGCAACCTCCAAGGTTCACATGGTGTTCCTTGTTTCTATTTTCTACCGTAGTGCTCTCAATTGTGTTCAACTCCGTTGTGTTCTTTCTTTCAACTTTTCAACCTCTCAAGGTTCTTTGGTTTCACTCTTTTGACGAAGAAGCAACTTAGTTCTACCTCTTCTCTTCCTCTTTCGTTTCTCTCCGGTGCCATCCTAGATCTCGGGACGAGATCCTCTTGTAGTGGTGGAGTGTTGTAACGCCCCGAGACCGACGCTCCAGAAGACTTCCAGCTATTCCGAGTTTCGCCGTGTGTTTTGTTTGCTTGTTGCATTGCATCATGTCATCTCTTGCATTGCATTGTTTCATCATGCCATCATATCATGAATTTTTATAACTCTTCTAAATAAATTGTATGGATTTTTCGATCCATTTAAATCGAGGGTATTCACTTGTGATTTCTCTTTATAACATATTAAAGCCTCTCAATATTATTAGGGAGCTATAATAAAATTATTCAATTTATTTGGAATTAACCATAACCCACTTGCAAAATATCCCATGCCGTTGTTATATCAATTCTTGGTCTCCAACCTTGCCCATAATTTCTTTCATCATTTTCCGGAGCTCCACCAAAAATCTCAACATTTTTGGACCTTCCTTTTATCAAGTCCTATTTCAAACCCATTTGAATTAAATTCAAATGAGTTTGAATTTACATCTCTCAATCATGGATTTTTCTATTTTCTGAGAACAAGCATATTTTTGTGAGTCCAGGAAAATAATCCCCATGCCCAAACTCTTTCTCTAACCTTTTCTTTTCTTCCCTTTCCTTTCTTTTTCTCTGTTTTAAGAGAAGAGAGGAGAGAGGAGCCAGGCCAGCCGGCCTCTTGGGCCTAACCAACCAGGCCGGCCCAACCATCCCCCGCAGCCCACCTAAACCCTATCTAACCCTAGCGAGCTTCTGCTCGATCCCTCCTCTCGTTCCCCCCTCCGCCGCCAGCCACTCATCCCGATCAGGATCGACCTCGATCCCCTGCCTCCTCCCTCCAACGCCACACCAGAACACACGCATCGCCCGAACCCAGCGCCCGATCCCCATCTCTCCTTCGGCCTCCTCCACCCCGTCGCCGTTCGGAGCCGCGACCGTCCCTATGCGCTGGCGCCATGGCCAGCACCACTGCCTCCACACTCGACCACATGTGGCCTCCTCCTCTGTCGCCCGCGCAATGCAGCAGCGCGCGCCCCCTCCGCCTACCTGCTCCCTCCTGCTTCTTCGACCTCGCCTCGCCACGTGACCCCGCCGCCGCTCTGGCCGGCGAGCCCATGCTCCAGCGCCGCGCCGCTGCACCCTTGTTGCTCGCGAACGCCATGAGTGCCCGCAGGACGACGACGCCGTCCTCGTGCTGCAACGTTGCCGGCAAGCCCTGCCTTGTGCACCAGCGACCATGAGTGCCCGCGCGTGAGATGCTCTCCTCTGACAGCCACCTCCCGCTCGCCTCCTTCTTCTCTTCCTTGTGCACCAGCGACCATGGCTGCCTCGTCATCAAGCTCGCCTTCGTCTCCCTGGTGGCCGACTGCCTTGACCTCCTCTGCAAGCTACAGCCGCCCCGCCCCAAGTTCCTCTCCGACGTCCTCTGTTCGTGAACGAGCATGACGCTCGCCGCTGCCCTTTGTGTGTCCCGTGCACCTGGAAATCGAGCAGCAACGCTCGTTCTCGAGAGTGTTGACCAGCCACCTTTGCCAGCTCCTTCGGCCTCACCTCGTGGCCCAAATCCGCATAGCCATGCATGACATGGAGCCGTTCGCCTCCTGTGCACGCCTTGTTTTCTACCAAGACTAGTAAGGCCGCCTTGCACTACCGTCGCCCGAAGACCCGTGTACCACGAGCGCCAACTTCGACTACCGCACGGTTACACCAAGTTCATCTATGGAACGTGTACGTCTCCAATGGTGTACCACTACAGACGCCGTGTACGACTACTTCCCACGACGACCCGTGAATGTCTACTTCCACTACCGTCACGAGAACGACTACCTCCACTACGGCCCATGTACCACTACTTCCTTCGACGAACTCGACCCGCTCCGAAAAGCACGCTTCGAAGGTATAACCCCGAGACGACGTCCGTGGACCAAATGCATGTGTTGTATGAGATGCACCCTATGTTTGGACCGTGTGCGAATTGTTCCTTGCACGTTCGCCGTAAGCCATGCCACCGACATGTGGGACACCCGGTTTTCGGGATCACCCCACCTTCTTTTGCATATGTCATCCACATCTTTGTTTGCACCGGTCGCTCAATGAGTTGTCGGATCACCAGAATGTTGCCGTGGCACCATTTTCGTTATCGTTGCCGTGTCACCCCTTTTGTTCCGCCATGGTGACCAAATGCTCCCTATAATATTAGATGTCAACTTTTTCATAAAAATTGCATAAAACTTGCATATGTCGTCCGCATCATGATAACAACTTTTAAATGTTTAAAATTGTTGTTTGCATTAAATTGCTAAATGACATGGTGATTTTTTTGGAATTGTTGTTTGTTGTTCTGGCCTCTTTTAAACTTGCTTAAATTGTTAGTTTAATTATGCTTCACCTCTTGCCATGTTTAACAACATTTAATATTGTTGGGTACATAACCGAGAGAGAACTAAATAATTGATGTGGTGTTCCATCAATATGCAACTCGTTGCATATTGAGCTCCACTTAAATTGTAGTGTTGTTTGCTTTACCTTGCCATGCCATGCCTCATTAAACCGGGCATGCATCATATTTGGTTGTGCATCATGCCATGATTATGCTTGTGTTTTTACCATGTTGTTTGCTTCTTTCCGGTTTGCTTCTCTCGTTAGCTTCGGTTTCGTTTCGGAGTTGTGAGGATTCGTTCGACTACGTCCGTTTGTCTTCTTCATGGACTCGTTCTTCTTCCTTGCGGGATTTCAGGCAAGATGACCAGTACCCTCGATATCACCTCTATATTTGCTTGCTAGTTGCTTCGTTCTATCGCTATGTTGCGCTACCTATCACTTGTTTACCATGCCTCCCAAATTGCCATGTCAGCCTCTAACTTTTTCACCCATCCTAGCCAACCGTTGCAGGGCTATGTTACCGCTTTGCTCAGCCCCTCTTATAGCTTTGTTAGTTGCAGGAGAAGTTAAAGATTGCTCCATGATGGACAGGATTATGTTGGGATATCACAATATCTCTTATTTAATTAATGCATCTATATACTTGGTAAAGGGTGGAAGACTCAGCCTTGTGCCTGGTGTTTTGTTCCACCCTTGCCGCCCTAGTTTCTGTCATACCGGTGTTATGTTCCTTGATTTTGCGTTCCTTACACGGTTGGGTGATTTATGGGACCCCCTTGACAGTTCGCTTTGAATAAAACTCCTCCAGCAAGGCCAAACCTTGGTTTTAACATTTGCCACCTAAGCCTTTTTCCCTTGGGTTCTGCAGACTCAAGGGTCATCTTTATTTAACCCCCCGGGCAAGTGCTCCTTCGAGTGTTGGTCCAAACTAGAGCATCATGCGGGACCATTCCTTGGCAACTTGGGTTACGTCGGTACCTGTACGCTTCGCTTATCCGGTGTGCCCTGAGAACGAGATATGTGCAGCTCCTATCGGGATTTGTCGGCACAGCAGGTGGTCTTGCTGGTCTTGTTTTACCATTATCGAAATGTCTTGTAAACCGGGATTCCAAGTCTGATCGGGTCTTCCTGGGAGAAGGAATATCCTTCGTTGACCGTGAGAGCTTGTGACGGGCTAAGTTGGGACACCCCTGCAGGGTATAAACTTTTGACAGCCGTGCCCGCAGTTATGTGGCAGATGGGAATTTGTTAATATCCGGTTGTAGAGAACTTGACACTTGATTTAATTAAAACGCATCAACCGCGTGTGTAGCCATGATGGTCTCTTTTCGGTGGAGTCCGGGAAGTGAACATGGTTTTGGGTTATGTTTGACGTAAGTAGGAGTTCAGGATCACTTCTTGATCATTGCTAGTTCACGACCGTTCCATTTGCTCTCTTCTCGCTCTTATTTGTGTATGTTAGCCACCATATTTGCTTAGTGCTTGCTGCAACTCCACCTCATTACCACTTCCTACCCATAAGCTTAAATAGTCTTGATCTCGCGGGTTTTGAGATTGCTGAGTCCTCGTGACTCACCAGATACTATCACAACAGCTGCAGGTCCCGATGATACCAGTGCAGGTGATGCAACCGAGCTCAGATGGGAGCTCAATGAAGATCTCGGTCGTTGCTATGTTTCGTTTCATGTTGATTAGTAGTGGAGCCCAGTTGGGACGATCGGGGATCTAGCAGTTGGGTTATCTTCTTTTCTTTTGGCTTCGTCCGTAGTCGGACTATGTGTGTACTCTGAATGATGTATGATTTATTTATGTTCATTGTGTGAAGTGGCGATTGTAAGCTAACTCTTTATCCCATTCTTGTGCATTACATGGGATTGTGTGAAGATGACCCTTCTTGCGACAAAACCACAATGCGGTTATGCCTCTAAGTCGTGCTTCGACACGTGGGAGATATAGCCGCATCGTGGGTGTTACACGAGCAGCCTTAGAAACCACATTGGCGAGTCATGCCCCAAAATTGATGATGAGTCCAGAAATAGGTTTCTTGCAACAATTAAGAAAAACCCATCAGATGTGGGGTTTGTTTTCGATCCTCAGAGAAGATGTCAGCTAATGATCAAATATTGCATCCACACCGAGGTTGCATTCAGGAAGTTTGACGATCCTTACTTTGAAGAGTGGATGGACTCGATGCAGCCCACCTTTAAAGTGGCGCCAGACTGTTCGCAACGACTGTGTGGACGCATATGAGCAAATGAAGGATCAACTGCGCATTGAGTTCCAGTCTCTTGATTCCCGTGTTTGTTTGACCTTGAACATGTTGACCTCTATACAAGAACTAGGCTATATGTGTGTTACCACTCACTACATTGATGGCAATTTCAACCTAAATAAGAAGGTCATATCCTTCAAAAAAGTCAAGTATCCGCACACAAGTGCAGCCATTGAAGAGACTTTGTGCAAGTGTTTGAATGAATGGGGCATCAAAAGGAAATTGTTTACTTTGACCTTGGACAATGCAGCAAACAACAAACCAGCAGTTGACTCGTTTGTGCAACATCAAGACCACGGCATGTTGTTTGGTGGTGTGGATTTTCATGTAAGGTGTTCGGCACACATCCTTAATATCTTAGTTCAAGATGGAACAAGATATGTGCACAAGCCCATAGAAAAAATCCGTGAACTTTTAAGGCATATCGCTTCTTCCCCATCAAGAATTCAATCCTTCAATGCGATTGCCACAAATTTGGATCTTCCTGAAAAGGCTGGTGGCATAAATCTTGATATTCCAAACCGTTGGAACTCTACATATCTAATGATTGAAGAAGCTCTGGAATATGAGGGAGCCCTCAATAATTATGCAAGTGGAAATGGTGAAATAGCACCGGACGATGTGGAGTGGACTAATGCTGAAGTAATGTGCACATTCTAAAAGCTTTTGAAGAAGTGACAAAGTTAGTATCAGCCGATAGAACACCAATAGCCCATCTTTTTTGTACATGGTGTTGTGCATCCGCGACGCGCTAAGGGATCCTCAGTGGAGCACTAGTGGCACTATGTCAAACCTTGTCTATGTTATGGGCCAAAAGTTTGATAAATAATGGAAAGAGTCAAAACTGAATGTTGCAGTTGTCATCGCAACGGTGTTAGATCCTACCAAGAAATCTGACTTCTTGGAATTATTCTTTGAAAGTATTGTGAAAATGTGGATGATATTGAGAAGTGTCTAGAAGGTGTAAAAGACATGATGAGGTCGTACTATGAGAAGTGCGAGGAAGCTAGAAGAACCACCGAGCACTCGGTATCTCGGCAAGTCAGCGCCAATATAGGATCACCAGTTCTTGGCAAAAGAAGGCTGGAAGAAGAGTTTGCTCAATACAAGTCAAGAAGGAGGTCCTACATGCAACCAAAGTATGAGCTAGACATGTATTTGGAGGAAAATTTCGACAGCTCCGGGGGAAGTTTTGATATTTTGATATGGTGGAAAACACATGCTGAAAAATATCCCGTGCTCTCAACTGTGGCTCATGATTTCCTTGTAATACCTCTTAGCACCGTGTCATCTGAATCAGCATTCAGTTGCAGTGGAAGGACTTTAGGAGATTTCCAATGCTCGATGATGCCCGGAACTCTTGAGGCTTTAGTTTGCGGAAAAGATTGGCTTATCAAAATTCCAAATAATGAAGGTATGATATTATTTCCCCTGTTTGGTCTGGAAACTTCTTTACTAGTAGACTGAGTAAGCTTTATGTTGCTTAACATGTACTTTGAAAGTGCAGGCCCAAGTGGGACAGCCTAATGGAGAAAAGGTCTTATGTTAACAAATTGGTAAGTAAAATATATGGACATTTGCATAGATTCAGTTTTAGACTGTCTCATGTCATGGCTGTAATGCTACTATTCCGGTCTAAATCTTCATCATGTTGCCGAGAGGTTCCAGTCTAAATCTTCATCATTATGTCAACGATACATATTGTATATTATGAAACTAGTACTACTAGTAGTATAGTTAACTATACTGGATGCCCCAAGTTACATTCATTTGCACTTTAGTACATAAATACAATACCTTTCTTGTTGTCAAATTTGAGTGAGTATGCATAGAGAAATTGATGTGCCAAATAGAGTGATATTTGGTCAATTCTCCTTGGACTTTGAGTGATAGTTCACACTTCACCTCAGCAAACTAGTGTCAAGTGACATAATGTCCTTTGGCCAAAATACTCTGCAACCATAGAAGTGATATTCTTCTAAACCTGCAAATTTTTTGAATTGAAGAAATCTGTGTTCTACTAGTGAGATATGGTCGTGTTAAAGTGCGGCGATTGCTATATATCATTCTGATGTACCTGCTAATACACTCAGGTATCAAGACGAAAGCCGGGGTAGAAGAAACCATTCAGAAAAAGGAGATGGATGTCCAGCAACTATGTAAAATGCATTCTATAATTGAGTAGTTGTTTAACATCCAGCATTTTGTGTAATAATTTTAAACCCCATGCTGCAACATCCAACGGCTACTTAGTTAGTCTGCAAGCTATCATTTTCCTAGTAAAACTGGGTTGCCATTCTTATTCCCTGTCCATGGATTGAAACTATGGGTTAAATCCATAAATGGCATATGGTTTGGATTGGTCTGGGTGGAAAACGCATGTAGTTTGGTTTGGTTTGGATGCTAGCTTAATTATTTTGGTTTGGTTTGGTTTGGTTTGGTTGCTGGAGGTATAGTCATATGGTTTGGGCTGGGTTAAGTTTGGATGTCAAACTATTCCCAGGTTTAGTAGTAGCGCGAGCAGTACGCGGCCGCGGGCGCGCGCGTACGAGGCATAGTAGCCGCGGCCATGGGAAGGAGCAGGCAGCACGCAGCAGCAACAACAACAACACGTACGCGTACGCGAAACTGGAGCTCCGTCCAGGGATTTCCTATTTGGCGCATATGCGCCCGCTTGCCAACCGGCGCCTGCAGCGCTCGCGCGATGGGCCGGCCCAATAGCTTTTTTCTTCTCTGTTTTAAATCAGCAAAAAGACCTGTGTTAGCTGTGATTCGGACCAGGGACCTCACGCAGGTAGTACCGCGGGTGCAACTAGCACGCCAACACACTTTGTTTGTTTAGAATGAACTTTTACTTTCTTCTACATTTTCCTTTTTACCTTTTTTTGTTTTCCTTTTTTTCTTTTTCATTTTCTGTTTTCCTTTTTCTGTTGTTTCCTTTTTCTTCTTTCGAGTTCGATGAACTTTTTTCAGATGTGTGCACTTTTTTTCAAATTCGATGAACTTTTATTCAAATCCGATGAACTTTTATTGAATCGGATGAACTGTTTTCAAAATCAATGAACTTTTTTTCAAAATTCGATGAACTTTTTTCAGATTTGATGAACATTTTTCAAAATTTGATGAACATTTTTTCAAATTTGATGAACTGTTTTCAAAAATCGATGAACTTTTTTTCAAATATAATGAACTCTTTTCAAAATCGATGAACTTTTTCTAAATTCGATGAACTTTTCTCAAATCCAACTTTCATCGTACTGGGCTCTCCAAAGAGCAACTCTTCTCAAAATCTCAAAACAAAAGGTGCTGAGTTGGAATCCCATTCTAAGGATTCTTGTGGTTCCGAGGAATCCAGTTACAGGAGAACCAGATGATTTTTTTTCAAATTTGTGAACCTTTTTTCAAATGCGATGAACTTTTTTTCATAAACGGGATGAACTCTTTTCAAAATTCAGGAACTTTTTCCAAATTCAATGAACTTATTTTCAAATTCAATGAACTCTTGTTCAAGCTATAAAGTAAAACGTATAATATTTAAGAAAATTCAAAAATACAAGTTATAGAGTAAACTGTATTTTTTTGTGCAATAAATGGCGCGGCTCTTATGGTTCTTATAGAGTTCGCGTTTGATTTGAATCACTAGCCATCTGAAGGTGTAGTGGTTAGCCGGAAAATCCCGCTGCCTTGCTGCGTGAGTTCGAGTCGTGGTTCTACCACATTTTTGCTTTTTTCACGCGACCATTTACTGCTCGCTCCGTCTGTGGGCCGGCCCACTTGGCGCTGCCAGCAGGCGCCGGTTCGCTTCTCGGTGCCAAACGTGTCGAATAGGAGCTCCCCTCCGGCCATGGCCTTGGGACTGCTGGAATTTAGTCTATTTTGGGACAACCCAATAACTATTTCAGAAATTCCTAAATAAATCCTAGAGGTCCACTTAGCCCATTTGTTCAAGGCAAGGGATAAGTACTAAAGTTTAGTCCCACATTGCTAGTTTAGTGGGAGTTGGACCTCCTTATAAGGGAGGTTCTTTCCCCACTCGTATGAGCATGAGAACAAGAGGGACATCCACGCGCGCTCCTCCTCCGCTGTCCGCCTCGTCACGCCACGCCGCGCCACGCCGCTACAATCTTCCCCATCCCGGATTGCGGCGTGCACCGCAAGTCGGGACAGTAGGCCTCCGCAACCGCACCTTTTGAGTCCTGTACGGGAAAAGGGTGATAAGGTTTTTGGGGAGCGCTTCGCGCGACTACTGACTTCTTCATCACGGATGCCCCGGAATCCGACGACTACTTCCCCGACGTCCACGACCTCCTCGACGACATGGCTGGCAAGGACACCGACCCCAAGTCCAGCGCTTCTGCTGCTGCTGCCCCGTACGTGTTCGTCCCCTTTCTATTAGATGTTCTGCTACAGTTCCTTGTTCTAGTATTTTCCCTAGATATGTTAGACTCTATTTCATATATGAAACTTGCTATACTGTCTGCTCAATATATGATTAGTTACGGTTCATATATGAAGATGTTGTTTACCTTCTGTTTGTCAAACCGCATGGGTTGTTTTATCACTTCTATACTAGTCATGCTTTATCTAGTATTTCTATTAATAAAATCACTCGGTGAATTGCTCATATTTCCAACAATCCAAAAACCTTATTATAGGCAATTTACCCCAAGTGGTTTTGTTGCTTCCATGAGACCTCCTATGTTTGAGGGTATCCACTATAAGAGGTGGCGCGTGAGAGCAGTCTTATGGTTTCAAATCATGAGTTGCTATGATGCCACTCTTGGCAGACCTGAAGGAGAACTTGATGCTCAACAGGCACAAGATTTTCAGAAAATGGATACTCTGTTTAAGGCTGCTCTCTTGAGTGTTCTTGGTGAGAACATAGTTGATGCTTATGCGTCAATTGACAATGGAAAAGATATGTGGGACACACTCGACGGCAAGTTTGGGGTCTCGGATGCCGGCACTGAGTTGTACATCATGGAGCAATTCTATGATTACAGGATGACTGAAGAGCGCTCCGTGGTTGAGCAGGCTCATGAGATATAGTCATTTGCTAGAGAACTTGAGCACTTCAATTTCATGCTACCGTACAAGTTTGTTGCCGGGGGTATCATCACTAAGCTTCCTCCTTCATGGAGGAACTTTGCTACCTTACTGAAGCATAAGAGACAGGAGTTTTCCGTTCCGGATCTCATTGGTACTCTTGATGTGGAAGAAAAGGCGAGAGAAGAGGACACACGTGCTTGAGGTATTGAGGGAGGATCTAGTGCCAATCTGGTACAGAAGAAAAACTTCCAGTCCCACAAGTTCAAGAACAAGGGCAAGCTTGATGGTAAAGCAAAGTTTGATGGGAAGAACAAGGCTGTACAACACACGAACTTCAAGAAGAAGAGTGACAGGAAGAAAGAGGCTTGTCATGTGTGTGGAGATCCTGATCATCGGGCTCCTAGTTGTCCTAATCGCTATGACAAGCGTCATCCTGGGAAAGGCGGCAAGATCGCTAATGTTGTCATTGGAGACACTGACATGAAGGATGCTGGGTATGGTATATTTCCCACTATTCTTTCAGTATGTCATTCTCCTGATTGGTTGATTGACACGGGTGCTAATGTGCATGTATGCGGTGATATTTCCATGTTTTTGTCTTATCAGACCGCAGGGACTTCAACCGTGCTAATGGGCAATGGTTCAAGTGCTTCTGTTCGTGGTGTTGGCACAGTTGATCTGAAGTTTACTTCATGGAAGATCGTGCGGCTGAAGAACGTGCATTATGTCCCCTTCTGTTCATGGTGTTGGCACAGCGGATCTCTTCTGTGTAGAGATGGCTATAAGCGTGTCTTTGAGTCGGATAAATTTGTAATATCCAAGTATGGAACCTTTATTGGTAAAGGCTATGAGTCAGGAGGCCTGTTTCGTTTATCCTTATCAGACATTTGCAATAAAGTTGATAATCATATTTGCAACAATAGTGAATCAAATGTGTGGCATTCACGTCTTTGTCATGTTAACTTTGGTTATATGTCGCGACTAGCGAAGTTGAATTTAATCCCTAGTTTCACCACTGTCAAGGGATCTAAGTGTCAAGTGTGTGTGCAAGCTAAGCAACCTCGTAAGTCTCACATGACTGCGAAGACGAGAAATCTTGCACCACTAGAACTCATACATTCAGATCTATGTGAAATGAATGGTGTTTTGACAAAAGGTGGAAAGAAATATTTCATGATGTTAGTTGACGACTCCACTAGATACTGCCGTGTGTATCTTCTGAAATCTAAGGATGAGGCTTTTAACTTTTTCAAGATCTATAAAGCTGAAGTGGAAAACCAACTTGATCAAAAAATCAAGGGGCTTAGGTCCGACCGTGGTGGAGAGTATTTTTCCAATGAATTTGATGCTTTTTGTACGGAACATGGTATAATCCATGAGAGGACGCCTCCCTACTCACCTCAGTCAAACGGGGTGGCCGAAAGAAAGAATCGTACTCTAACTGATTTGGTTAACGCCATGTTAGACACATCGGGTCTCTCCAAGGCGTGGTGGGGGGAGGCGATATTGACAGCATGTCATGTCCTAAATTGAGTCCCCACAAAGAACAAAGCGATAACTCCATTCGAGGAATGGGAGAAGAAAAGGTTAAATTCTCTTATCTGCGAACATGGGGTTGTTTGGCGAAAGTCAATGTTCCAATTCCAAAGAAGCGGAAGCTTGGACCAAAGACTGTGGATTGTGTTTTCCTGGGATATGCTTTTCATAGAATTGGCTATAGATTCTTGGTTGTAAAATCTGAGGTACCTGACATGCATGTCGGTACGATCTTGCAGTCGAATGATGCGACTTTCTTTGAAGATATCTTTCCCATGAAGGATATGGCTACCTCATCTAATCAAGAGATGCCTAGTTCATCGAATCAGGAACCAGTTACAATTACCAAACCTGCCATTTTGATGGAACACTTTGAAAGTCCTGTGGAGGAGAACAATAAAGTTCCTATTCGGAGCAAGAGACAGAGGATAGCAAAGTCCTTTGGTGATGATTTTCTTGTGTATCTCATAGATGATACTCCCAGTTATATTTCGGAGGCCTATGCATCGGAAGATGCTGACTACTGGAAGGAAGCGGTTCGTAGCAAGATGGATTCTATCTTGGCAAATGAAACTTGGGAGATAACTGATCGTCCTTATGGGTGCAAACCTATAGGATGCAAATGGGTATTCGAGAAGAAGCTTAGGCCTAATGGTACTATTTAAAAGTACAAGGCTCGGCTCGTGGCTAAGGGTTATACCCAAAAGGAAGGTGAAGACTTCTTTGATACTTACTCACCTGTGGCTCAACTGACCACTATTCGAGTTCTACTTTCACTAGCTGCCTCACATGGTCTTCTCGTTCAGCAAATGGATGTTAAGACTGCTTTCCTAAATGGAGAGTTGTATGAGGAAATTTATATGGAACAACCAGATGGGTTTGTAATAGATGGTCAGGAAGGGAAAGTGTGCAAGTTGTTGAAGTCTTTGTATGGACTCAAGCAAGCACCCAAACAGTGGCATGATAAGTTCGAAAGAACTTTAACAGCTGCAGGCTTTGTTGTGAACGAAGCTGACAAATGTGTGTACTATCGCCATGGTGGGGGCGAGGGAGTTATGCTTTGCTTGTATGTTGATGGCATACTGATTTTCGGAACAAATCTGAATGTTATTAAGGAGGTCAAGGATTTCCTATCTCGCTGTTTTGAGATGAAGGATTTAGGAGTGGCTAATGTCATTCTGAACATCAAGTTGTTGAGAGATGATGGTGGTGGGATTACATTGCTTCAATCTCACTATGTGGAAAAGATCTTGAGTCGCTTTGGCTATAGTGACTGCAAGCCCTCTCCAACACCATATGATGCTAGTGTGCTGCTTCGAAAGAATCGAAGAATTGATAGAGATCAATTGAAGTATTCTCAGATTATTGGCTCGCTTATGTACTTAGCCAGTGCTACAAGACCTGACATCTCTTTTGCTGTTAGCAAACTGAGTTGGTTTGTCTCAAAACCAGGAGATGGGCATTGGAAAGCTCTAGAGAGAGTTTTGCGTTATTTGAAAGGCACTGCGAATTATGGAATTCACTACACCAGGCACCCAAATGTGCTTGAAGGGTATAGTGACTCAAACTGGATCTCAGATGCTGATGAGATAAAGGCCACGAGCGGATATGTATTCACTCATGGAGGTGGTGCTGTTTCTTGGAAGTCTTGCAAGCAGACCATCTTAACAAGGTCAACAATGGAAGCAGAACTCACAGCACTAGATACAGCTACAGTCGAAGCAGATTGGTTTTGTCGGCTCTTGAATGACTTGCCAGTAGTTGAGAAACTTGTACCAGGTATCCTTATGAACTATGACAATCAAACTGTGATTTGCATTGGATTATATCCCAACGTCTAAAAAGTTGGCAGATCCTTTTACTAAGGGTCTATCATGTAATGTGATAGATAATGCATCGAGGGAGATGGGTATGAGACCCACAATATGAGTTGTTCACACTGGTAACCTATTCTTTGTGATCGGAGATCCCGTGAATTAGATGTGGAAGACAAGTTGTTGGTCAACTGGGAGGAGAGTGTCCTTACTGTTAAAAATACCACTCCATGAAGATGCAATTCTCTCCTAATCTGCATGGCAGGTTGATGTATATCTTAATGTGTTATAAGTGGCTCTTTGAAGCAGAGATGTTTTCCTGCAGAACATCTTTTGAAGAACGCACCTATATGAGTCTGATTGTTAAACGTCCCAATCTATGAGAGTAGGGTTCTCTCTAGTAAACTCATGAAAGGTCTCGGAGTATGACGCATAAGCTCCACCTGCAGGGAAGACCCACGGTAGCCACGTATCGGTCAAGGCTTTATGTGAAGCTAGATTCACAGAAAACTTGCAGTTCAAGGCCCAGTCCACTGTCCAAGTTGCTTACTAGTGTAGCATAGAGATCTAGGTGGAAGTTCAACTTAACAATCTCCACTGTAGTACCGGTATATAAAACAGTGTTTTGGAACCAAAGGCAAATGCTGTGTGCCTCCGGGATCTGGTGGAGGATTGCTGGAATTTAGTCTATTTTGGGACAGCCCAATAACTATTTAAGAAATTCCTAAATAAATCCTAGAGACCCACTTAGCCCATTTGTGCAAGGCAAGGGATACTACTAAAGTTTAATACCACATTTCTAGTTTAGTGGGAGTTGGACCTCCTTATAAGGGAGGTTCTTTCTCCACTTGAATGAGCATGAGAACAACAGGGACATCCACGAGCGCTCCTCCTCCGCCGCCCGCCTCGTCATGACACGCCGCGGGTTGCGGGAATGAGCCGAGCCGATGTCTAATTTTTTCCATGCACTATGGGTATACGAAAGGTCACTTGGGAGCTAAATTTATTTTTCGGTAGTGGATAATGAATACGAACGGCGCACCTCTTCACGTGCTGCATGTTCACTTCGTCTCCCTCCGTTGCTTCACCTCCCATCGCAGCCTGTTCGCGTCCCTCTCCTGTGCCTATATAAGAGAGGTCGCTCCTCTCCAGAGAAACACATCAGAAGGTCCTCTTCCTCTCGCCACACAGTTCCTGAGCACTGCACTGCTGCTACAATCTTCCCCATCCCGGCTTGCGGTGTGCACCGCATATCGGGACAATAGGCCTCCCAAACCGCACCTTTTGAGTCATGTACAGGAGAAGGGTGATAAGGTTTTTGGGGAGCGCTTCGCGCGACTACTGGCTTCTTCATCACGGACGCCCCGGACTCCGATGACTACTTCCCCGAGGACGACTTCTTCCTCGACGTCCACGACCTCCTCGATGACATGGCTGGCAAGGACACCGACCCCAAGTCCAGCGCTTCTGCTGCTGCTGCTGCCCCGTACGTGTTCGTCCCCTTTCTATTAGAGGTTCTGCTATAGTTCCTTATTCTAGTATTTGCCCTAGATATGTTAGACTCTATTTCATATATGCAACTTGCTATACTGTCTGCTCAAGATATGTTTAGTTACGGTTCATATATGAAGATGTTGTTTACCTTCTCTTTGTCAAACCGCATGGCTTGTTTTATCACTGCTATACTAGTCATGCTTTATCTAGTATTTCTGTTAATAAAATCACTCGGTAAATTGCTCATATTTCCAACAGGGACAACAACATATGGTGATGGATCGAAGGGGAAATGAAGGGAATCGGAGGAGATGCTCACTGCAAACTCGATAACGAGGTCGGGGAGGCTGGAGGTGTACCGGGGCGGCGGATTGACGGGGTGGACAACGACGGCCGTAGTTGGGGTAGAAGGCCGATGGGACGTCGCTAGGCGCTCCGGCTCGACCTAGCGCTTGCACACGGTGCAGAAGAGGACGGAGGTGCTCCTCGACTTCCTCCCGAGCTCTGGGGAGGCTTGTGGCCACGAGCACGGCGACAACATGACGATGGTGTTCGGGCGACAGAGGAGGGAAGAGATCCAGCAAGGAGAAGGGGAATGGATAGGGTTCGTCTAGGGGGGCGCGGGGACGGCCTTATCCACCTCGGCGGTACTGTAGCGACGCGAGGGGGCGAGTGGGTGCGGTGGAGACAGTGACCAACCTCGGGCACGTGCGCGTAGAGGACAACGAGCGAGGGGGAACAGGAGGTTGAGGGTGACCGCAGTGGGCTGGGCCGCTACTATTTCTAACGGGCCAAAGTGCATAGGAACCTTTCCTTTTTTTGCTAAAATAACAAGTAGCTATTGTTCTCTAAAACGTTCAGTGTTCAATGAGTTTTTCTAAATATGAAACTTTGCGCAAAAATGATATGCAATAATCTAGGGCTGTACAAAAGTTTGAGGCTATTCACAATTCTTTGATTTTGTGTTTGAATTTAATTGACCAACGTAGAGGCTGCTGGTCCACAAAAAAATGCTATAGTCAAATTTTGTAAACCAAATGGTTTTTATTTCTACAAGGGGAATACTCAGGGATTTTATGGAATACTTCCAACATTTTTGTTGTACGGTTTGAAGAAATAATATTTTGACTTTATTTTAAATTTTGAATTTGGATTGAAATATTTCTTAATTGTTTTTCTTAGGGCATAATAGTGATGACTTGGCATCATTAGTGTGGAGTTACTATAGTTTAATTATCCGGGAGTTACAAATCTCCTCCACTACAAGAAATCTCGTCCCGAGATTTTAGAGGTGGAGTTAAGGGAAAGAATCGGTTACGAAATTCTAGAGATTCTTCTCGGTTTTGGTTGCTCTTCTCGAAGAAGTAGATCCATTATGTTGATGTCTTCATTTCTCTGCTTCAGGTCATAATGGTTAAGCCGTGATCCTTTCTTCAGGATCTCCATCGTACTTACGGAAAAGATAAGGATGAAGACTCGGGAAGGTCGGAGCTCAACACATGTTAGGTACCTAGGGGCTATCTCAGTGAGCGAGGCATAGAGGCATCTCTCGAGTTGAAATTTAAGAAAGTCATCAAGAGCAAGGTAAGAAGGTGCAATAAGAAATTTCAAGCGGATAGGCAATCATTCGTTGCCTGAAATAGAGTGTGAAAGGGGTTCAGAGGAATGGGAATAATTATTGTGTCTGATACCAGAATTGATGATCTCTCGGAAGGTGGCTCGTGATTTACATACGAGGCCATGCACGAGGAATAACTTTGGGAACAAGGGGTGTACAAGAGAGTCAGGTTTCGATCCTGCAGAACTGTGGGTTATGGGCCCACCATGTGGGATAAAGGTGGAAAGGGCGCTGACATCTTGCACGATCATGTAAGTAAGGCATGTTAGAGGATAGCCTGTCAGTTATGTCGGCGTCAACATCGGTACCAAGGGCGAGGGACGAAGAGAACCATTTTCCTACTCGTTGAACGAGTCGGACCAATAGGCTATGTTCTCATCCATCGGTGGTTACCAGAATGTCAACAATAATAGTAACAGGGTCTTACTGAAAGAGTTGTACACCGAGGTGTTTACATAAGCAGCGAATTATTACTGCTTAGATCATATAGATCACAAGAAAAATTAAACAAAACAATGGAAAGGAAAATGTGTTTAAAGACATATTTCAGGGTATAGCCTTCCCAGGGCAAGCAGATCATGATATCCATGACAGGATATAACATAGAAACCCTTTAGGAAAGAGGAGAGAAATTTCATGACATTACTCATACAACGGTGTTTGGATAATTGATCAAGAACATTTAGCATTGTGCTACAAATGTTCTTATAGAAAAATCGGAGTACCACACACATGCTTTGAGATAGCATTGACAAGGTTATCATGTAAAGATCAACTTTGAATACACAATGGATCCATCAGGAACAACTTATAGAATAAGGCTTACAATTTCCTCATGGAAGAATGGATAACCTTGCTCAAAAGGAAACTATAACAATAGGTCCTCCGGCCAGGTGTGTTAGGCAAGACTTCACCTTACCGGGTCATATAAGACCAACGTTATAACTCTTGGAAATATGTTGCAACCATTATATCTGACTGAGATTCAGATCCAATTGGAGTCAGGATACCTGTGACGCCCCGAGACCGACGCTCCAGAAGACTTCTAGCTATTCCATGTTTCTCGTTCTCGTTGTGTGTTTTGTTTTGTTTGTTGCATTCATCATTGCATCATGTCACCATGCAACCCTTTTTAAACCTCAGCTAAATAAATTGCATAGATCATTGATCTACTTAAATCGAGGGAATTCACAGGGTGATTTCTCTTTATAACATATCCTCCCAATAGTACTATTAAATATTCCATTAACTTTGGAATCATGATAACACACTTACAATTTAATCCCCATGCCCAAACTCTCCTCCTAGCCTTTCTTTTTTTCTGCTAAGAGATTAGAGAGAGAGAGATGCAGCCAGCCCACCAATCGGCCCAAGCTGGCCAGCCTTTCAGCCCGCTAGGCCCAGCCGACTCCCTGTTCTAACCCTAGCTCCCGATCCACTCTCTCCTTCTCGTTCCGTGCCTGTCGCCATAGAGGGGAGAGCCCCGCTCGCTTGATCTCCATCTCTCTTACTCCCCTCGATCCCGCATTCCCCTGATCTCCTGCCTCGCCGGAGACCTCTCCTGCTTCGCCTCGCCTGCCCCTCCGTCATTCACCGCAAGTCATCGCAGAACCAGGACGCCGCCCCACACCATCTCATGGACCCGCGCCTCCCCGTCGCCCTTTCTCGAGCTTCGCAGCCATGGCGCCGCCACCACCATCTCCAGCCGCTCCCTATAGCTCCTCCTCCGCCTTGTCCTCACGTCCGACCTCGTCCCCGACCCGCCGTCCGCCTCCTCCATCGATCTTCCCGGCCACCGGAGTTATTGACGGCCAAAGCCCGGCCGCGTCACAGCATCTGCTGCCGGCGACCTCAACCTCCCCTGCTCCAAGCCCCGCCACCGGCCTGCTACCTCGCCTCCCCGACCCGAGCTGTCCCCCTCCGGCCAACTCTGTTGCCACCGCTGCTGCTTTGACCTCCCTTGGTTCAACTCGTTTTAAACAAACAGAAGCCCGATGGATTCTCTGTTCCAAGTGCCTTCTGCATGCCAAGGCCCGATGCACCCCTCGATTCGCCAAGTACCACGACACCCACGTTCGCCTTCAGAATGTGTACCACTACGCTGAAGACCTTGGACACACCAAGTTCCACTATGAGATGAACCACTACCGTTGCAAGAACATAGACCGGCAAGTCCGAAGACCGCCAAGTACACCTTCGGTTCACCAAGTATCGCACTGTACGTCTACGACCCGTGTACAACTACTGTCGCCAAGACCGGACAGACAAGTACCTCAACAACGTGTGTACCACTACCATTGACCCTCGAAGACTCCATGGACATCAAGTTCCCCGTTGTGACCCCGAACATCTACGAAACGTGAACCACTAATTCCACTACCGTCACGAGAACGACTACTTCCACTACGGCCCATGTACCACTACTTCCTTCGATGAACTCATCCCGCCCAAAAAATGCACGCTTCGAAGGTATAATCGCCGAAACGACTGCCGAATGCATGTGTTGTGTGAGATGCCCGTGTTTGCACCGCGTCCGAATTGTCGCACTTTGCCATGCCACCGACACATGGGAACCCGGTATCCGGGATCACCCCACCTTCTTTTGCATGTTCCGTACGTCCCCACTTTCTTTTGCACCGACATCTCGACGAGTTGTCGGATCATCGGAATGTTGCCGTGGCACCATTTCCATTTTCGTTGCCGTGGAACCCCTTTCGTTCCGCCATGGTGACCAAGTGCTTCATAACATGCTCATGTCAACATTTTCATAAAATTGCATAAAACTTGTTTATGTCATCCGCATCATGATAACAACATTCAAATGCTTAAAATTGTTGTTTGCATTAAATTGCTAAATAACATATGGGGATTTTCCGGAATTGTTGTTTGTTGTTTCCGGCCTCATTTAAACTTGCCTAAATAGTTGGATTAATTATGCTTCACCTCTTGCCATGTTTGACAAAATTTAATATTGATGATAACCTAAACAAGAGTGAACTAAATAATTGTTGTGAAGTTCCATCAATATGCAACTCGTTGCATATTTGATCTCCACTTAATTTGTAGTATTGTTTGTGCACTTTGCCATGACATGCCTCTTTAAACCGGACATGCATAATACTTGGTTGTGCATCGTGCCATGTTTATGTGATGGTTGTTTACCATGTTGTTTACTTCTTTCCCGTTTTCTTCTCTCGTTAGCTTCGGTTTTGTTCCGGAGTTGTGAGGATTCGTTCGACTATCTGTTTATCTTCTTCTTGGACTCATTCTTCTTCCTTGCGGGATCTGAGGCAAGATGACCATTACTCTCGATATCACTTTTATCTTTGCTTGCTAGTTGTTCGTTCTATCACTATGTCGCGCTACCTACCAATTGTATATCATGCCTCCCATAATGCCATGTCGAGCCTCTAACCCACCTTCCTAGCAAACCGTTGTTTGGCTATGTTACCGCTTTGCTCAGCCCCTCTTATAGCGTTGCTAGTTGCAGGTGAAGTTGAAGATTGCTCCATGTTGGAACAAGGATTATCTTGGGATATCACAATATCTCTTATTTAATTAATGCATCTATATAATGTTACTTCAATTTTTGGTCATACTAAAATATAGTAGTAAGGTGCCCATGCGTTGCACGGAAGAGTGAAATGCATTGATCGGGGTGTTGTTTATTTTGACAAAGGATGTGGGGGTCATCTCATGTGTAACAGGTATCGATAGGTTTCTTCGGATATTATTTCATCTCTAGAGCTCAGAAACATCCGGGTGAAATAGATAAAAAAAGTATCTTTTGCAAACAAAAGCGTTCAACTGTTCAACCTGCATCCAAAATTTGTGAACAAAGAACTCTTATTATGCTTTGCAGGAAATGGTTCATCATTAGTCTTTCATTGGTACTGTAGTATAAATTCATACATGAAAGATTCTAGACTAAACCATAAATGGATACACTTTTATTCATGCGCGATACTCCAATAGAGCAAGATCCTGCATGGAAGTCTCCACATGCTTAGACAGCGGATTACATTGAGTCAAGACTAATGATCAACATTTAACTTAATAATGTAGATGTCCAGGTGAACCTCCTTGGAGTCCCCATGCACATTGTTGGGGGTCAAATAATACCATGCGTCTTCCATGTCCACATCGGCGGGAAGGTCCCAGCTTGGCAGAGTCCAAGTCAGCTTGACGTAGCCAGTGTCGCCGCCCACGGACCTCCGAGGGGTAGTAATAGTGAGCATGCACCCATACAGCAGCCTCGTATCAGTGTCAGCGTCAGCAGCGTCGCCCCTGACGCACACTATAGAGATGTGGCGGCGGCCTGCACGGGCCTTGCCGGTGGACACGATCAAGAGGAAGACGCTGCCGTCCTCATCCGAGACTAGTAGGCGGCGCTGATCCTCCAGGGACTCTGGCACGGTGAACGGGTAGCACATCTCGTACTTGATGTTCTTCGCCAAGGGCCACTAGTGATCGCCGCACGCCTGCGTCAAGTGATGCACGATGTCCGCCAGCGAGCCCCAAAACGGCACCGGGCACTCATAGCAGTAGACGAAGGGCTCCATGGAGGCATCGACCAGGCCTTCCATGAAACGTGAGTGGTTGTAGGGGACTTTCCGCCAGTTGAATATATGAGCAAGTTACTACGAGATTTACTACAAAATAAATCATGACGACTATAACAGAGATTAAACTAATCATGTGGACTAGCATAGTAGATGAACAGATCGAGTCTAGGACACATACTAGAAACATGAATTCTACCACGATTCCGAACAGGAAGGACAGAAACACATATGGTGCAACGGGAGCAGCACCATTGGCGTTGAGGTTGTCGCCCATGTCATTGAGGAAGAGGTTGCCGAGGTCGGGGAAGAAGTCATCGTCTGTGAAGTCATCACTTCTAGCAGTCGCGAGAGTGCGCTCCCCAAATGTCAACAGCGACCACCGAATGGAGCACGGGAGGGAGTGGCTGTAGGGGACGTTGCGGCCGCCGAATGGAGCATAGGAGTAGCCCACAAAGCAGTAGATGGTGCTCCTCCCTAGTCTCTATTCTTATCTCTATCTCTACTACTCTTCTTTGTTTTCTATAATATACTAGTTATAGTTGTCAAATCGAATAGTATTGTGCCGTCCACTGCACGCCCGGCTGAACATGCCTCCTCGCCTCCATCAAACCCCTCCGTTAAACCCGCATGCAAACCGAGAAACCTACTCCGGCCCGCAGGAGGAAATTTGCCGGTTGCTGCGGGAGGGTTATTCTACAAATTTTCAGCAACTTAGCATGTGACCGTTTGATCTCAGATCCAAGGGCTGCCAGCAGCCCGTATCATGGTCGCGCCTACCACGACCGTCGCGTCGCACACGCGGTCGCGCCCTTGAGATTTAACACGGTGCGTTAGGCTATCTGATGTTGGCATGTCATACATAGTCATCACTTAGTCACTCATACTACAACAAGGTTAGCTATAAGGTTGGCTATAAGTGTATTTTTTTTACTTCTCTCTATCTCTTTCTTCGTACTCCCTACGTCCCATAATATAAGAACGTTTTTGACACTAGTGTAGTGCCAAAAACGTTCTTATATTATGGGACACAGGGAGTACTAGTATTTATTACATTTGCCAAGGAGTGACCTCTTCCAATGAAATGGTGTTGCTAAGTTTGCTTCATTTAATTAGCTATAGACTCAAAATTGTCTTTTCACCTAGGTACACGCGCTTAGCACCGTTTCTTCCTTGGATCACCAAACTAGTCTCTCTATTCTTGATTAACTTGCCACATCAGACTTTATGCCTATGTGGCAAGCTTAGCACCTGTAGGAGCAAGTAAGGCTGCTTGTAATGGGAGTAGTATCATGCATGCCAACTATGCAATCTTGATGAGGTGACGTCGAATTAAATGAAGAAAAGAGAGAGTTGAGTATCTTAATATGATACTATAGTGTCATGCATGACAATAAATAAACTATCCTATGATACCAACACATGATACTATGCATTACGGATGTAGTATCATACAAAAGTATCATATGCATGATACTAGTATATGATACTCTCCTTTACGACCAACCTAAGTACAATAGTGCACTTTACATGGCATTTTTGCATATGTGGAGGAAAGAGAGGCAAGGAAAAAGTGCAGAAGTGGGCTCTCATGCAAGAGCCAGCCTCTACTACATGGTGGAGCATTGGGAGAGGCACTGGTTAGGAATCGGGAGACTCACACCGGTCGTAGCGCCGTAGTTAAAATGATAATGGCAAGTCAAATCACGTGGCCCCACATGTCCACCAGTAACTCGCTGTCAAATCACACAGCCCTACGTTTGCAGCAGCCTACTCCCTCATCTTCTCGCGCCTCTGTCGAACCGACTAGGCGGAACTGCCCCGCCGCCTACCGCGCAGGAAAAGCCACGCCCTCGACTTTTAAATAGTATACAGTACACTAATTTTGTATCCATGGATTGCGCCATGGAGCAAAGCCTCTAGAAAATGGCGGTACACATGTACGGAGTATACAACACGCTCGTCGCGTTCGCATCGCACCTCAGATGGTCGGTCGGTCTGGCACGCTGCTCTCCGAATGGAACGCGCGTCATATTGCGTTTGCACACACATGTGGGACCGCAATTTAGAACCGACCATCGGCGCACTCCCCGGACACGCAAGTCAGGTGACTTAATAGAAGAGGGAGACGAGCGATAGTACTAGAGAAGTGTTGTACTACATTGGTGCCTGGATGATCCCTGCAAGACACGGAAGATCAGTTTGTCCATGCATGTGACCAGACTCCAGCAGACACGCCTGGATTGGCTATCGTCTACATATCATGCAAGCGGTGTTCTACATGGCTGTAGTTGTGGTGAGAAATCTAAAAAAAGGTTTCTTGTCATCTCACAAAATTAGGTGTCATGTGCTTCGGATCACTGCGAGGGTTAAACAGTGACAACTGAGTTGGGCTAGTCATTGGGGCACAAGCACGAAGACTACTCGGCTGCCATCTAGGTCAAGCCGGCTATGTTAATTAGGACATCTATCGACGGACCCCTTTTCTACGAGTTTATCTTTAATTTGAGCTTTGTTCCTCGTCTAGTTTGTCCGTCGGGATTCATGTTGTCTCCTTTGGGCAGTGAGGTTATGATTTCTTGTCATGTGGCATTTTTTTCATGTTATATGTTATAATCCGGTGCTTCAAATCAAAATGACGACAACTGCGCCACCGGGCCACGTGCATGGAGACTTCTCGACAGTCATTGACGTGGTCAATCTGGCTCTGGTAGACAAAAGAAAACTAGTACTACTCCACTATATAGGCAGGAGCCTCCGCGCTTGCTTGCTAGTGTTGCTCTCTTCACACTGTCTCGGCCTCTCTAGATCTAAACACGACAGTGGTGCCCACACACTCTCTCTCTCTCTCTCTGCTCACCGCTGGTCACAGATCCAGCCGGATCCTCTCTGCCGGGGAAGGTGAGAAGGTGCAATGTTCATGCGGTCGTCCTCGGAAATGGCTCTTACCCACTGGTGGCGCGTCCCGATCAGCCTGCCTTGCCCTTCTCTCCCAAGCACCGCTGGCAAGGGAGGGCCTCCGACCCCTTCTTCCTCGCTGCCATAGTGTGGGCAGATCAGTCCTCCCGCCGCCCACTTAGCGACATCCTGGCGACTATCAGGTATAACTACCTTCGAAACCGGCCTTGCTCTACTTCCCGAGCTCCTGACATCGCTGCATTTGTATCTTTTACTATTTCTCAAGCCCCCTCATAGATAGGATCGATCGGCTGTTTGAAAACCACCTAATTTTTTTACGTTTAAAAGGGAAACCTAGTTCATGCACTCAAATCTAGTACTACCTGGTTCAAACAAGGAAGAAAGGGGGTGGGGGTGGGGGAGGATTTGTTACCTGAATCTAGGACTTGGTCGAAAGAGGAAATAATGGGGGCGAAAAGTAGCAGAGACTGGCTATCCAACTGGTATCTAGGTCTAACAGGGAAATAAAGGGAAACACAGTACAAACTCAATATAAACCCGATCTATTGGTTGAAAAAGGAAAGAAAGTGGGGACTGAGGGACAAGTCAACAGAGTAAGCCCATCACTAGATTTTCTAGCCTCACACAGTATAAGGTGGCTATACCGAACAAAAATGGGACCAACCCAAATATCTTGTTCTGATGTTTGCTGCCCCGAGCCACTCTTATGTAATGCCACTGTTAAAATGTAGCAGTCGCACTGTTAAAAGTAAGGACACGTTGAACCAATGTTGTTTTCAATGTAATGCCTCCAGTAATATGAATCAATGGAACTTTTTTACATGTCCTTCTAAATTTCCCATTAAGATAAGTTGGTTCTTTTTGTTAGAAATGCAACTGTCCTGGTCCGCCTACTCTCCCATGCCCAAAGTAATGTCGTATTTAATGGTTGCCATAGTTAATCCTAATGCCCACAGTAATATCTAGCAATGCCACTCCTTTAGAAATTGCTACTGTCCTTGTAGGATTGCCATTCAGATAAGGAACATGCTTCTTTTCATTTGATGCATGTTTCATCACTTGTTAGTCACCCTCCTTTCCACCTTTTTTGTGCAAACAGAGATATACATTTCACGCTCGATCTTAGTTGAACTGCACAAATGATATCCAAATTATAGTTGAGCATTCCAGGAGCTTCACAACCAACCTTGATGTTGCTCAATTTTATTGCAACTAATGAAGAAGAAGCTCTGTGGGTTTCATTTTCTGATGGAAATGGAACCGGGGCTGGAGCCCTTTTCTTAAAAAAAATGAAGAAGAAGCTGCTAGCTCACGGGACATTGCTTCATTTTAGGTGAACTGCACCAAAAGGTCCCATGAATTGAATCATCCATGTTGGTGACTGAAAGAGCCAGCTTCAGCATTCCAGTCTAAGCACCCTCGGCCTCCATCCTTGCGACGCACGGTACACCTCGTTTGCCACCTGCTCGACCCTAGTGTCACTGATAAAATGAAGTAATGATACATTTAAAATAGAGCGAGTGTCATCTCTATCATTTCATTTCCAACGTAGATAAAGAAAGTGATTCTCTTTGTTAATGTATGTTTCATCAACTAGTCCCATTGTTAATGTTTAAGCATTTCTGCAAACTGGGGTGCTTAATTTTAGTTGATCTATACAAAAATAGAGATTTGAATGTCTCAAGGCGCCTCCTTGTACTACCGCTGTACACTGATGTTCATCATTGGAAGAAGGTGTATCTGGGAGACTTGGGATGATGTCTAGTATGAGGCGTACCGTATGAGGCGTCGCAGGGCCCATCTCGCCCTCGCAGCATGGCATACTATGATACTATCGCAATATTTTCTTCTATTTATTTTGTGTGTTTCATCAACTAGTGCCACTATAATGTGATCACGCTTTTTCATTATCTGTGCAAACAAGGTTATTCAAATGCATTTTGGTGGAACTGCACAAATGTACGTATGGAACCAGCATATATGCAGAGTGCGAGGTGTGCCAAGTAAAAATTACCGACACCAACCATGCTGCATGCACGCATTGGCATCCACCACCACCAGTGGGATGTGTGGCGCTCTCTGTGGACGGATCTTTCTCGGCAGCAAATCCTCTAACCAAATACTAGTAGCTTATATTGGCAGTTTTCTAGGGAGTACTCTTTTCTGAAAGAAGCACCAATCTATTTTTCTTTATTTGTACACTTGTCACAACTTTGACCCAAAGATCCAGAGCTATTTTACGGTGATTGGCGTAGTACTCGGAGACTGATTGTAAGCATGATTTTCATTAGCTGTCACACTGATTGTAAGCATGAGCAGGTGGAAGATTAGGTTAGTGTGAAGCTTACCTTAAACCCTACCACCTCCGTTGAAACGAGGTGAGCATCAAGGGAACCGTGGAGAACGGCGGGGAAGCAACGTCGCGCCATCCGGCCTCCTCTTGCGGTGGGAGAACGAATACTCCTGTGGCTCCGGCTGGCTCTGCACCCTCACGAACGGCACACCATACTCGATCCATTCGTTATCCTCTAGGTGCTTGACCTTTGACCTGTACGCCCACCACCTCCGCTTGACTGTCGCCTCGGGTGAATCTGTTTGCTCCATCGCCCAGAGGAGATACTCAATGAACTCGAAGGACTGCGGCATGACTGCTGCCGAGGAGTACATGTACATCGCTGCCCTCATCGCCGCCGTCTCGCTGTTTCACATACATTGCCACATGGCCCGCACCGTCCTCCAAATCTCCCACTCATTGTCAAACCAAGTAAGGATCTCCTTCAACCTGGCTAACTTTGCCTGGTCGCCGCCAGCGATCTACCTGATTTGCTGTTGCATGCTCTCCATAGATGTCCTTCTGAGTGGTCCGGTGCTAGCTTTGGAAGATGGGAGGAGAGACTGTGGTCTTGCAATAGAGAAGAGGGAGAGGCGAGACGGTGGTTTTGGAATGGAGATGATGGATAGGAGAGGAGGTGGTTTTGCAATGGAGAAGAGGGAGAGGAGCGTGCGACAACGATTTAGGATTGGACGAGGGGGCTGGCGCGCTGTGACTGGATCAAAATCAAAGTCAATTTACCCTTCAATTAAGAAAGCGACCCCACATTAACTAGTCTCCCTTTTATTCTGGGTCATAATTGACCATGATTTTCACACATAAAATATACGTTATACATTGCAAAAATAATATAATTTGAAAGTACATTCAGATACGAACCAAATGATACAATTTTTGGTGACATGCAATCACATTTTGCTTGTCAAATACAGTACGTGGTCAAACTTTGACCCAAAATACGCAAAACAACAAAAAAATACTTCCAAGACCACCGCCGCTCTTTCGCTCTTCTCCTCTTAAACCACCGCCGCTCCTCTCCTGTTCCAATCTAAATCCAGCGCCGCTCCTCTCCTCTTCCATTTCAAAACCACCGCCCCTCCTCTCCCGTTCCAGTCCAAAACCAGTGTCGCTCCTCTCCCGTTCTAATCCAAAACCAGTGCTGCTCCTCTCCTCTTCCATTCAAAAACCACCGCCGGCAAGGGAAGGTGTTGTGGAGAAGTAGATCGATGGAGGAGTACAACCGATACATGAGGATCGCAGACGGCGACCCTGTGAAGCTAGCTAGGATGTTGGAGATACAGTCTTGGTTTGACAACAAGGACCAACTAGCGGCGACGGTGAAATCCATGGCCAAATATCTGCAACAGAGCGAAAAGGCGGCGATACTCCCGGAGGGAGTCGCGCCGGAGTACATAGAGCTGCTCTCTGGGACATGGAGCAAACAGATTCACCGAATCTGATCGTGAGGGAGCGGTGGTGGGAGTATCGATCCTAAATGGAGCATCCACCAGAGATTGAAGGATCGAGCATCTACAGGGTGCCGTTTGTGAGGGTGTCTTGCCAGAGCGAGCCAGTGGAGTCTTCGTCGACCAAACCCAACTTCAAGAGGAGAAAAATAGTTGGCCCGACGACGCTTCCCCGCCATCGTCTCCCTCGCCGTTCACATTGTCTCACGGGGGCGGCTGTTTGCCGCCGAGGAATAGGAGGGGACTGCCCCCCCAGCCCAATAGTCAGGCAGGTTGTGAATTGTCAGGAGGAGCTTAGGGTTGTTAGTATTTGCAGGTTATGAATTGTGTTTTGTGTTGTGTATTTTGAGAGTACTTTCATATATGAATGTCTTTTGAATTTCAGATTTGCAGTATTGAGCATATGAAGTATTTTATGAATTCTAGAGATCTATTTTTAGCACTTAAAAAATGTAGTTTCACAGGAGTATAAAAGTGCAGACAATGTGATTCTCAGAGAAGAAACTGCAAGTTTCAGTTTCAGATAAGAAACTGCAAGTTCAGTTTCAGATAAGAAACTGCAAGTTTCAGTTTCAGATAAGAAACTACAACTTTCAGATGTAGAGCATTTATATTAACACGGCCTTTTCAAACAGGGTTAACATCATGTTGGAAGTTTTATTCATGGTCGAAAATGGAACTACCAGCCAGTTAACATCATGCTGATCAACATTCATGCATAGCACATCTTCATATGATGCACAGTCAAAATGCCCACACAATGTCGAGTGTGCGAAACATAGACAAAACGAGGGACGAAGTTTTGGCAAGTGTTGGACGTGGTTTTGGGCTGCCCCGTCTAGGCTTTCATTTTTAACATGCACAGCCCACGACCTCGGATGGGAGGTCCATAGGCCTGTTTGTTTTTTCTTGATCGCCTTCATGTATCGACCGGCCTATGGACCTCCCATCCGAGGTTTTATTTTTCTGAATATCGGCAACCCAATTTTATGCATTTTTTAAGAAAATGCAGAGGTCTATTCTATTTTTCTATATAAGAATAGGAACGCCAGGTCCAACTTATGTTTCCCTTCTAACTATATTATATACATTTAAATTATTTTATATGTTATTATATATTATTTTTATTGTCATCATATATTTAACAGATACTTACATATGTAAGAAAACAATATCCCGCATCTTATTAACTTATAAAAATAATTCTTAACAATTAAATACTGGATTGTTTTGGCACGAAAATCCTAGTGATTGTGTACAAAAGCTTGGTAAGATTTAAGGACGAATGTAATAATATCACTTATTATTTAAATATATTTATAACAAAATGCTCAGCCCCTTTTTATTTTTTGATAACATTGCTGGCCCAACCCAACATTATAATTAGAATCAGCCCAGCAAAATCGTGTATTTCGAGAACGTGCGGATAGCCTGTAATTTTTTAGGAAATAAAATAAATGGGCCGCATGGACGCTACATAATTTGTTCACCCAGCACAGCTAATGGCTGTAATTCAAAAAAAGATCAAATTGACTGTAAATTCTACCATGCAAAAAAACGACTGTAAATTCTGAAAAAATGGGTTGAATACGTGCCACATTTTTGGAGGCTGAAATGTGGGCCAATAGGTCGAAGCCAACGCAAGTCGTTTTCAATTTAGTCAACAAATGATTCTGACATGTTAGCCGTTCGATTTACATCCAACGACCGGCATCCATCTTCAATCTCTTGTCTTCTTCCTCCAGTGCCGCCGGGACCACCTCCCACCTCCTGCTGCTAGCAGCCCTGCTTAGCACGCTTTGCTATGAAGCGCTACTCCACTGTTGGCCAGGCCATCCCTCCACCCCTCCACACCTCCTGTTCTTCTCCACTGACTGCCGAACCACACCGCACTAGAACCAGTTAACCCTTGTATACCTCTCCATCTGCGACTCTACTCCCGCGTCTTCCCATCTCCGGCTTGTTGCTGTCCGGGGCCTCGCCGTCGTCCACCACCTTGGATGTGCTCGACACAGCATGGTCAACATGGTCAACAAACGACACCATCGGAAGTATACTGTGCGTGGAGAGGCTGACAGCTGGGTCCACGGCCACACACAAGGAAATGCCTCCTTATTATGCGCAAAATAATGATTCCTCCACCTGACATCTGGGACCCACCGAAAGGCCTCCGTATTTTGCGAAAAAATGTGCCCCCCGCTGACAGGTTGTACCAACCAGCTATTTTCGCACGCAAGGAAGTGCCTCCTTATTACGCACAAAAAAATGAATACTCCCCATGCCAGCTGGAACCTAGCATAGTGGGAGGCTGACTTGTGGGCCTACCAAGTTGACGGGGACGGAGGGCTTTGTCAACTTAGTCAATATGGACGATTCTAGCTCTTGTTACCGTACGATGTTCATCCAACGACCGTAGTGCTTCTTCAACCTCTGGTCTTCTTGCTCCAGCCGCCCAAACCAGCGCCGAACGTGCCGCGTGCTCCTGCCTCCCGTGGCTGGTTGTGATGCCGCGGAGGCCTCACCGCCCCCTACTACTCCCACCGCTGGCCAGTCCATCCCTCTACTCACCCACACCCCCTGTTATTCTGCGGCGACAGCAACCTCACACCGCAACCGAACTAGTGAACCCTCATACTCCTCTTCATGTGGGCATCCGCTGCTGCGTCTTCCCCGGCTCTGCGTCATCCCCTTCCTAGGCCTCGCCGTCGTCCATCGCCGTGGTCCTCTCGGCGCCGAGTGGTCAATGTGGTCAACGACCGAATTCCATCGGAAGAGTACTGTACCTGGAGAGGCTGACAGCTGGGTCCACGGCAGCCACAAGGAAGTGCCTCCTTATTACACGGGAAATAATGATTCCTCCACCTGATAGCAGGGACCCACCGGACGGGTGTCACATCCCTAGTTCTGGTATGCTCAAGGCTAGCTAGTCATTTGTGCATCATGTTTAAATTCCACTTAAATTTGAAATGGGGATTTGTGAAACCCTCAAAATCATTCTGGAAATGACCCAAATAAAAATTGTTCCAAAAAGGTCCGAGAAAATGCTCATGTTGCTCTTTGAATATATTGGACAGAGATAAAAATCAAACCAATATTTTTAGGACCTCATAAGTATTTATTTTGGGCATTTGGAATTAATGCAGTAATTATTTGCTTTGGATATATATTGCTATATATATAAAATATTGTCCAAAAATTATGCCATTTATAAAGGAGCTCTGGAATAATATAACTAGCTTCTATAAAAATTGGCATAAGAAAATAAAATGGTTTAGTATTTTTATTTAAACCAAACAAATGTCAGAAAAATAGAAAAGAGAAAGAAAACAGGAGAAAACTTACCTGGCGCTTAGCTCCTGTGCAGCCCGGTCCTGTGCGGCCTGGCCGGCCCAGCTGGCCAGCCCAGCCCACCTGGCCTCCTCCTCTGTCGTCTTCTCCCCCTCGCCCAAGCAGCTGCGTGCCCGCGCCACAGCCGGCCGCGGCCACGCGCCCGGCCACCTCCTCCCTCCCTGCCTGCCTGCCCTCTCCCCTCCTCGTATGGATGCCCCGAACGTCGCCACGCGCTGCCCCGGTCCTCTTTCACTCTCTCTCGCTCTCCCTCCTCCCCTGGACATCTCTCTCTCTCACGGCCGAACGCCACCGACGCCACCGCTCGCCGTTGCCGCGGCCGCTGCCTCCCCCTCGTCCCTCTGTCATGTCCACGCGCTCCGCCGCTGTGGGCTACGCCTCCTCGACGAGACGCACGGCGCCGGACGCCCTGGAACGCCGCCATCGCCATCATCTTCGTCACCGGCCGCCCGAGATCGCCGACGACATTCTGGCCACTCCAGCCCTTCCCCGAGCTCGCGCAAGACGCCATCGAGACCACCGTGAGCATCTCCCCGTTTCCCCTCTCTTCTCCCCCTCGTTCCCGCGCCGTAGCTCCCGTTCCCCACCATGGCCGAAGCCATCGCCGCCGTCCATGTCGCCGTCGTCGTCTCGGCCCGCCTTCGCCCAAACCGAGCACCCCATCATGCTCCCGGTGCCACGAGGGTGCCGCAGAGCCCCTCGGGTGGCCTCCCCGTGCCCCGCAGCCCGTTCCCGCTCGAAGCTGAACTCCGGCCGCCGCCCCGAGCTTCGCTCCGGCGAGCTCCGGTCGCCCCTGCCTCTCCCACTTGCTCCAATCGGTGCGGACGAGTGCTGGATCCTCGCCCGTGGTCTCCGCCGCCCAAATGGTCGCCGGGGCGATGATCCCGAGCCCTCCGCCGCGTTCGGCCTCGCCGGCGGCTAGACGCCGGTGGGATTGACCGGGTCAACCCCCGCTAACTAAGCCCCCTTGTGACGCTGACATGTGGGGCCCGGCCCTGCTAATTTTTAGTTTAGGATTAGTTTAGCAACTAATTAACTCTGTTAACTAACTATGACACTGACGTGTGGACCCCACACGTCAGGTTTGACCCTGGTCAGCCCCGGTTGACCTGCTGACATCGTGCTGACGTCATGCTGGCGCAATAATATGTTTTCTGGAATTAAAATAAATCAGGAAATTCCAGAAAATGTTCAAAACTTCAAAAAATTCATATCAATTCAACCGTAGCTCAGATTGAAATAAATTATATATGTAAAATTATCAGAAAAATGCAATCTATCCATCTATACCAGTTTCATGCATGAAAAACCAAGTTACACCTGCTGTATAAGTGAAACACTATAATCGCTTATATAAAGAGCTTATTTTGGAGATGCATTTGAACCTTTGGTTCAAATGGACTTCATCCAAATATAATGCTAGCTGCATTAGCACAATCAGCATCACATCTTCATGCCATGTTCATGCATCATTTTGTTGCATATGCTTGTGTTTTGATTGTTGGCACCGTTCCTTCTCGATAGGTCCTGCTCCGGAGACCGTTCCAGAGTACCTGTCTGTGAAGTAGTGCCTCCTCTGTTGATCTACCAGGCAAGCAAACCCCCTTGTTCATTTTGATAAAATCCTACTCTCTCACTCCTGCTCTCAGTTATTGCATTAGGACAACAACGATTCATCTGCTACTTTGTGCTACGGTAGTTGAACCCATTCCTCTGCATGACCTGTCATTGCCACAGTAAATAGTTGAAACCCACTAGCATGTGCAGAAGTTGATTGAGCCATGTTGTGTTCCTACCATGCTATGCCTGCTATTGCATAGAGTTGTGTCAGGTCTGATTCATTGGAATGAATTGGAGTGCAGTCCTATGTTTTGATGCTGAGAGTGAAGTGTGTGAACATGATTTGGTAAAGGTAGTGGTGAGAGGCCATGTAGGAGTACATGGTGGGTTGTCTCACTGGAACCGTCCTTAAGCACTGAGTTCTATGTATGTTGTCCAATGACTCGATACTACCACACATTGGGCTCTGGGCGCTCCAAGCCCTCTCGACTTATTAACCAACTTGGTCTCTGTCTAGGAGTCGCAACTAGTTTCTGGTGTTTGTAGGTAGTGCTATTTTTCTACCAAGTGGCACCCGGCAGGGTGGGCTTGGGACAGACTAGGCACACGTGGCCTGGTGTACCGAGTGGCACCCGGATGGTGGGCTCGGGAACCCTGCACACATCGTTTGGGGCCGTGAGCAAAACCCTGGCCGGATCTCCTTGCGGATGGAACCCGAATAGGCGATAAACCTGGGCTAGAGTCTTGTGTGGTTAGTTAGGTCGTGGCCGACATCCTCGCCAGGCTTCCGCTTGAAGGTTGCCGAGATACATGACGTGTACATGGCGGTAAGTGGCGAGAGCGTGTGTGAAGAAGTACACCCATGCAGGGTTAACATGATCTATTCGAATAGCCGGGTCTGCGGTTATGGACTTCTTGGATGCTTACATGGTACATAGACAACTTGAAGTGGATACTATAAAATGCTCAAGACAAGTGTGAGTGCTATGGATGGCCTTCTCGTAGGGAGACGGGAATGAATCCATAGTAGTGTATTGTGTGGTGAGTAGTGGACTCATGTGCGCCATATCACCTCAAAGAAGTTCTGGTAGTCGTAGAACAGGATAGCCACAGTGTCAAAGCTGGCTTGCTGCAACTAAACCCCACATTACCCTCTTGATACAAATGCATGTATGGTAGGATCTGATGTAAGTCTTGCTGAGTACCTTTGTACTCATGTTGCTTTATTTATGTTTTTGCAGCGAAGACTTCGGTCTTACTAGTGCTCTTGTGGACTTCGACGAGTAGCTTGTACCTTAGCTACGATCTTGATCGGATCTTGTAGATAGTCAGGCTCTTCAGCCTTTTTCATTTGTAGATGTCTGTACCCAGACATGTAATGCTTCCGCTTGTTGCTTGTATGCTCTGTATGATGGGTCCTGTGACCCCTGTTTGCAATAAATGCTATGATGGCTCTTTGAGCTTTATCTATATGAGTTGTTGAGTTATGCTATGATGCCATGTTGTACAACACATACTTGCATGTTATGCGTACGTGTAATGTGTATTGCTATGTGTGGGATCTGACTATCTAGTTGTTTATCCTTAGTAGCCTCTCTTACCGGGAAATGTCTCCTAGTGCTTCCACTGAGCCCTGGTAGCTTGCTACTGCTCCGGAACACTTAGGCTGGCCGGCATGTGTCCTTCGTTCCTGTGTTTGTCCCTTCGGGGAAATGTCACGCGATGAATACCGGAGTCCTGTTAGCCCGCTACAGCCCGGTTTACCGGAGTCCTGCTAGCCCAGTTGCTACAGCCCGGATTCATTCGCTGATGACCGACACGTTCGATGCTGGGTCATGTATGCCTGTCCCTGTAAGTTAGTGCCACTTTGGGTTCACGACTAGCCATCTCAGCCCGGGTTCTCTGTCATATGGATGCTAGCACCACTATCATATACGTGTGCCAGAAGGCGCAAACGGTCCCGGGCATGGTAAGGCGACACCCGTGGGAATACCGTGCATGAGGCCGCAATGTGATATGAGGTGTTACATGCTAGATCGATGTGACTTAGGATCGGGGTCCTGACAGCTTTGGTATCAGAGCCTGACTGCCTGTAGGATTACCAAGCCAAACTGGTCGAAGTTGAGTCTAGAAATTCTTCCTCGACTGCCTCGACCTCCTCTGCAAGCTACAGCCGCCCGCGCCAAGTTCCTCTCCGACGTCCTCTGTTCGTGAACGAGCATGACGCTCGCCGCTGCCCTTTTTGTGTCCCGTGCACCTGGAAATCGAGCAGCAACGCTCGTTCTCGAGAGTGTTGACCAGCCGCCTTCGCCAGCTCCTTCATCCTCACCTCGTGGCCCAAATCCGCACAGCCATGCATGACATGGAGCCGTTCGCCTCTTGTGCACGCCTTGTTTTCTGCCAATACTAGTAAGGCCGCCTTGCACTACTATCGCCCGAAGACCTGTGTACCACGAGCGCCAAGTTGACTACCGCACGGTTACGCCAAGTTCGACTACGGAACGTGTACGTCTCCAATGGTGTACCACTACAGACGCCGTGTACGACTACTTCCCACGACGACCCGTGAACGTCTACTTCCACTACCGTCGCGAGAACGACTACCTCCACTACGGCCCATGTACCACTACTTCCTTTGACGAACTCGACCCGCTCCGAAAAGCACGCTTCGAAGGTATAACCCCGAGACGACGTCCGTGGATCAAATGCATGTGTTGTATGAGATGCACCCTATGTTTGGTCCGTGTCCGAATTGTTCCTTGCACGTTCGCCGTAAGCCATGCCACCGACATGTGGGACACCCAGTTTTCGGGATCACCCCACCTTCTTTTGCATATGTCATCCACATCTTTGTTTGCACCGGTCGCTCAATGAGTTGTCGGATCACCGGAATGTTGCCGTGGCACCATTTTTGTTATCGTTGCCGTGGCACCCCTTTTGTTCTTCCATGGTGACCAAATGCTCCCTATCATATTAGATGTCAACTTTTTCATAAAAATTGCATAAAACTTGCATATGTCGTCCGCATCATGATAACAACTTTTAAATGTTTAAAATTGTTGTTTGCATTATATTGCTAAATGACATGGGGATTTTTTTGGAATTGTTGTTTGTTGTTCTGGCCTCTTTTGAACTTGCTTAAATTGTTAGTTTAATTATGCTTCACCTATTGCCATGTTTAACAACATTTAATATAGTTGGGTACATAACCGAGAGAGAACTAAATAATTGATGTGGTGTTCCGTCAATATGCAACTCGTTGCATATTGAGCTCCAGTTAAATTGTAGTGTTGTTTGCTTTACCTTGCCATGCCATGCCTCATTAAACCGGACATGCATCATATTTGGTTGTGCATCATGCCATGATTATGCTTGTGTGTTTACCATGTTATTTGCTTCTTTCCGGTTTGCTTCTCTCGTTAGCTTCGGTTTCGTTACGGAGTTGTGAGGATTCTTTCGACTACGTCCGTTTGTCTTCTTCATGGACTCGTTCTTCTTCCTTGCGGGATTTCAGGCAAGATGACCACTACCCTCGATATCACCTCTATCTTTGCTTGCTAGTTGCTTCGTTCTATCGCTATGTTGCGCTACCTATCACTTGTTTACCATGCCTCCCAAATTGCCATGTCAGCCTCTAACTTTTTCACCCTTTCTAGCAAACTGTTGCCTGGCTATGTTACCGCTTTGCTCAGCCCCTCTTATAGCGTTATTAGTTGCAGGAGAAGTTGAAGATTGCTCCATGATGGACAGGATTATGTTGGGATATCACAATATCTCTTATTTAATTAATGCATCTATATACTTGGTAAAGGGTGGAAGAGTCGGCCTTATGCCTGGTGTCTTGTTCCACTCTTGCCGCCCTAGTTTCCGTCATACCGGTGCTATGTTCCTTGATTTTGCGTTCCTTACACGGTTGGGTGATTTATGGGACCCCCTTGACAGCTCGCTTTGAATAAAACTCCTCCAGCAAGGCCCAACCTTGGTTTTAACATTTGCCACCTAAGCCTTTTTCCCTTGGGTTCTGCAGACTCAAGGGTCATCTTTATTTAACCCCCCGGGCCAGTGCTCCTCCGAGTGTTGGTCCAAACTAGAGCACCGTGCGGGACCATTCCTTAGAAACTTGGATTACGTCGGTACCTGTACGCTTCGCTTATCCGGTGTGGCCTGAGAACGAGATATGTGCAGCTCCTATCAGGATTTGTCAGCACGGTGGGTGGTCTTGTTGGTCTTGTTTTACCATTGTCGAAATGTCTTGTAAACCGGGATTCCGAGTCTGATCGGGTCTTCCTGGGAGAAGGAATATCCTTCGTTTTCCGTGAGAGCTTGTGATGGGCTAAGTTGGGACACCCCTGCAGGGTATAAACTTTCGAAAGTCGTGCCCGCGGTTATACGGCAGATGGGAATTTGTTAATATCCAGTTGTAGAGAACTTGACACTTGACTTAATTAAAACGCATCAACCGTGTGTGTAGCCGTGATGGTCTCTTTTCGGCGGAGTCCGGGAAGTGAACACGGTTTTGGGTTATGTTTGACGTAAGTAGGAGTTCAGGATCACTTCTTGATCATTGCTAGTTCACGACCGTTCCGTTTGCTCTCTTCTCGCTCTTATTTGCGTATGTTAGCCACCATATTTGCTTAGTGCTTGCTGCAACTCCACCTCATTACCACTTCCTACCCATAAGCTTAAATAGTCTTGATCTCGCGGGTTTTGAGATTGCTGAGTGCTCCTGACTCACTAGATACTATCACAACAGTTGCAGGTCCAGATGATACCAGTGCAGGTGATGCAACCGAGCTCAGATGGGAGCTAAATGAAGATCTCGGTCGTTGCTATGTTTCGTTTCAAGTTGATCAGTAGTGGAGCCCAGTTGGGACGATGGGGGATCTAGCAGTTGGGTTATCTTCTTTTCTTTTGGCTTCGTCCGTAGTCGGACTATGTGTGTACTCTGAATGATGTATGATTTATTTATGTTCATTGTGTGAAGTGGCGATCGTAAGCCAACTCTTTATCCCATTCTTGTTCATTACATGGGATTGTGTGAAGATGACCCTTCTTGCGACAAAACCACAATGCGGTTATGCTATAAGTCGTGAGTCGACACGTGGGAGATATAGCCGCATCGTGGGTGTTACAAGTTGGTAATCAGAGCCATCCCTGACTTAGGAGCCCCCTGCTTGATTGTTTGCTGGCGATGTTGAGTCTAGAACAAAAATGTTTTGGGTCTTAGGATTATATATACCGGAGAGTAGGATTCTTTTTACTCCTCAGTCCCTTCATCGCTCTGGTGAGGTTTCCTTACGTAGATGTTTTGACTTTCCTCTCCTCAAATTTCACTAAAAAACTTTTTAGGATCACGCGGGTATCTTGGAATCTTTCCGATGGTTTTGTGACGAGAACATTGTTGTTGGTGCCTCCTGTCTTTTATGTGGCAGTGACCCGGGGAGTTGAGCTCCGAGGTGTTGTCGTCACAATTTTATCGTTGCAGTTCTGGAATACCTGAGTTTTGCCGACATCGAAAATCTCTTTTATGTAGTTGTTGGTGAGATAACCTCGACGCCACCCAGTACTGGGGCGGGAGTTCGGGAGTATTGCCATAACTCGTATAACGGATGCTTTTCGAAGGTTGAGGTACATGATTTCTGAAGGCTTCTTGGTTATGTGTTGACGGATGGATACAACTGGATGTAGGGACTGTTAGTTTTGGGTGAGATATATATTGCTTCCCCTGTATCCCCAACACCAGATTACATAACCAGAAAGTTTCGGGAGTTTTATAGGTGGGAATTCAAGTAGCTCTAGTTTTTTTTCTTTCAGACAGATGCATGATATGAGATTGGGGTTCGACGTCTAGTGGTCCGCCTTTCCACGGTCGTTTTTACAGTGGTCTCGTTGTGTCTTAAAGAACCCTTGGCTATGCTGGTTCGGGGACACTTCGTATGTCATGTGCATTGCCTTGTACATGATGGTGCTGTACACTCGAGCCCGTGTGGGCCCCACCACGAAAACTTCGGACGGAATCTCTATCATATGTTTGTTCCGGCTTATTCTGCAAGCCAAATCCTTTTTTTGTGTTATATGTGGTATTCGAGTTGCTTCGAAGTAAAATGTTGAATCCATACCTTCCCTAAATGGTGTTCTCATATTTCTATGGGAGTGCTAATCCTTCTTGATCATTGAGGTTATCATGTTAATTCTTTTCCAACCGGCGTCCTTCTCTTTAAGTGGATCTGATCATCTCAACATCCGCAAGATCAATTCTAAGTTTTCTCAACGGTATCCATTCCATCTGCCCCAAGTTGCCTTCGTTTACCCGCCCTCCCGCTCCTTTTTCTCAAGGACTCAGATTTCTTAATCGGGTGCTCATATTATTGATGGTAAGTCTCTCCATTCTTTTCCGTCAATGTTCTTATCTGGTGATTCTCAAGAAGATACTAACGGAGCTTCAAGTTCATTATTCTTCGTCTCTTTTTTCTTTTCCGGTGGATCCAATTCAAGCTTTCAGTGTTGATCATATTCTTTTCCTCGTGTCAAATGCTTTCTCATGCCGGTGCACCTCTTAATCATTCACTTCTCGTTATTCATTTGTCCTAGAGTGCTCAAGATATCTCAGAAGATTCGTGCTTTCCATTCTTAATTTGTTCAAGTTATTTTGAGATTGTTATCTCATTCAAGCCATTTAATTCAACGGTGCAATCTCTCTTTAAAAATAGTTCAACGGTGTTTTCTTTTGAGTGGGACCTAACCCACAGGTCTTTTTCCAGGATCTTACCTGACTCTCCTAATTTTTCCGGTGCCATTCGCAAATTCTTTTCAAAGTTTGACATAAAAATGATTTCTCAACAATCAAATGTATCCTCCAAGTTCGCTTTCATATTCTTTTTATCGCTGGTTCAAACTTTCTGCTCTTCATTCCGGAGTACCTCAACAAGTCATGGTGGTGTTTCTCCTCGTTTTTCTCTTCATTTGAAGACCGAAAGAGAGTTTCTCTTCAGTCCTTACCCTTTCTTCCAAAGATGCGTTGTTCAAGCTTGTCGCCATCTTCTCATAATTGTTTTCGATTGTGAGAATTCTTTTCACCCATCCGGAGCAATTCAGGAGTCTTTTCTGTTTCATTCTCCGGAGCCCATCACCTCAAAATTATTCATTCTCAGCTTTCAACTCTTGTTCTTGAATTCTTCCGGTGCATCGTTCAAATACCCTCTAATCAGTTCATGATCTCTTCGTTCTCATGTATCTAAATCCCCTCAAGTATGTTCATTCGTTTTCCAATTCTTCCCGTTGATTTGTGCCTTTGTTACTTTCATTTTCAATGCTTATGGTGGTTCGTTCAAGATTTCACTTCCTTCGTTATCATATCAATTCATTCGTTGTTTCCAAATCCCACTGGTGGCTCCATCAATACCTTCTCAAGTTTGCGCTATATCTCTTTTAATCTTTTCTATGAGAATAAGTAGTATGCCAAATCCATTGCTTGTAATCAATTTAATTTGATGAAGGATAAGCATACAATAAATCTTATTCTTATTTCCTCTAGGTGATTCAACTCTCTTCTTTCGGAGATTGTTCATGATGAAGTAATTCTCGTTTCTAGTGTTTCATCTTTTCTTTCTCCGGAGATCCAAGTTTTCTCGGTTATATCGTCGCGAAGCTCCTTCTAAATCATCGCAAGGCTTCACCTTGTATTTGCAACCTCTCTTTCTTTCTATCATCCTTTTATTACCGGAGTTCTTCATGGAGGCTCAACATGATGGTTCGTCATGGATTCTTTTCATTCTTCAATTGTTCTTCAAGATTTCTCTCGAAGTTAAGATCCGCCAAGCTATACTCTAAAATAAACATGGTGCTTAACACATGTTTTGTTTTGAGGAGTTCAAGCATTCTTCATCTTGCATCCGAAGTGCAATTCGTTCTACCTTATCTTTTCAGATGGTGTTATGTCACTCTTGACAATTTCCTTCATGTTTCATGATTCATATGTTGTCAAGAACGAGGTATTTTAAATCCATCAATCTCTTTGTTGGAGTTATCTTGTGTCATATTTCACCTAAAGCTTTCCCTAAGGAATGTTGTATTGTGGTGCTTATCAATGATCCAAGTTTTCTCCTATCCTCTCGGCGAAAGCAGTTTTAATCTCTTCATTGATCTCAAGCAAGCATTTGTTTTCGGTAGTGGCAGAATTTCACCTCAATTTTGAGAAGTTTTCCATAAGCCCGCTACAAGCTTATTCATTTTGTTGTTGGTTTTTTTCCAACAACTCCGCTCTAACCTTCTTGCAAGGACGCTTTCCCAATTCATTTGTGGCAGAAGTTGGCATTTTTCTTCTCCATTCTGTTATTCCAATGATCTATCTTCTATTCTTTCTTCCGGAGGCATTGTGATGTTGCTCTCTTCACCCATCTCCTCGTTTTGTCAAGATCATGTTTCTTTTCGTGCTTATCCATTTAACCGGAGTGTTGTGTCATCTCTTCAAGTTCTTTTCATCTTATCAAGTCTTGCATCTCTTTTCAACCGGAGTGCTGTCCGAATTTGATCTTCCTTGTTCCTTGTTTATCTTGTTTTAACTACAGCTATTCCAATTCCTTCTTGTCCATTGTACTCGTCATTCATAGCTTTGCAACCTCCAAGGTTCACATGGTGTTCCTTGTTTCTATTTTCTACCGTAGTGCTCTCAATTGTGTTCAACTCCGTTGTGTTCTTTCTTTCAACTTTTCAACCTCTCAAGGTTCTTTGGTTTCACTCTTTTGACGAAGAAGCAACTTAGTTCTACCTCTTCTCTTCCTCTTTCGTTTCTCTCCGGTGCCATCCTAGATCTCGGGACGAGATCCTCTTGTAGTGGTGGAGTGTTATAACGCACCGAGACCGACGCTCCAGAAGACTTCCAGCTATTCCGAGTTTCGCCGTGTGTTTTATTTGCTTGTTGCATTGCATCATGTCATCTCTTGCATTGCATTGTTTCATCATGCCATCATATCATCAATTTTTATAAGTCTTCTAAATAAATTGTATGGATTTTTCGATCCATTTAAATCGAGAGTATTCACTTGTGATTTCTCTTTATAACATATTAAAGCCTCTCAATATTATTAGGGAGCTATAATAAAATTATTCAATTTATTTGGAATTAACCATAACCCACTTGCAAAATATCCCATGCCGTTGTTATCTCAATTCTTGGTCTCCAACCTTGCCCATAATTTCTTTCATCATTTTCCGGAGCTCCACCAAAAATCTCAACATTTTTGGACCTTCCTTTTATCAAGTCCTAGTTCAAACCCATTTGAATTAAATTAAAATGAGTTTGAATTTACATCTCTCAATCATGGCTTTTTCTATTTTCTGAGAAGAAGCATATTTTTGTGAGTCCAGGAAAATAATCCCCATGCCCAAACTCTTTCTCTAACCTTTTCTTTTCTTCCCTTTCCTTTCTTTTTCTCTGTTTTAAGAGAAGAGAGGAGAGAGGAGCCAGGCCAGCCGGCCTCTTGGGCCTAACCAACCAGGCCGGCCCAACCATCCCCCGCAGCCCACCTAAACCCTATCTAACCCTAGCGAGCTTCTGCTCGATCCCTCCTCTCGTTCCCCCCTCCGCCGCCAGCCACTCATCCCGATCGGGATCGACCTCGATCCCCTGCCTCCTCCCTCCAACGCCACACCAGAACACACACATCGCCCGAACCCAGCGCCCGATCCCCATCTCTCCTTCGGCCTCCTCCACCCCGTCGCCGTTCGGAGCCGCGACCGTCCCTATGCGCTGGCGCCATGGCCAGCACCACTGCCTCCGCACTCGACCACATGCGGCCTCCTCCTCTGTCGCCCGCGCCATGCAGCAGCGCGCGCCCCCTCCGCCTACCTGCTCCCTCCTGCTTCTTCGACCTCGCCTCGCCACGTGACCCCGCCGCCGCTCTGGCCGGCGAGCCCATGCTCCAGCGCCGCGCCGCTGCACCCTTGTTTCTCGCGAACGCCATGAGTGCCCGCAGGACGACGACGCCGTCCTCGTGCTGCAACGTTGCCGGCAAGCCCTGCCTCTGTCACCTCCTTCCCGCGCGTGAGATGCTCCCCTCTGACAGCCACCTCCCGCTCGCCTCCTTCTTCTCTTCCTTGTGCACCAGCGACCATGGCTGCCTCGTCATCAAGCTCGCCTTCGTCTCCCTGGTGGCCGACTGCCTCGACCTCCTCTGCAAGCTACAGCCGCCCCGCGCCAAGTTCCTCTCCGACGTCCTCTGTTCGTGAACGAGCATGACGCTCGCCGCTGCCCTTTGTGTGTCCCGTGCACCTGGAAATCGAGCAACAACGCTCGTTCTCGAGAGTGTTGACCAGCCACCTTTGCCAGCTCCTTCGGCCTCACCTCGTGGCCCAAATCTGCACAGCCATGCAAGACATGGAGCCGTTCGCCTCCTGTGCACGCCTTGTTTTCTACCAAGACTAGTAAGGCCGCCTTGCACTACCGTCGCCCGAAGACCCGTGTACCACGAGCGCCAACTTCGACTACCGCACGGTTACACCAAGTTCATCTATGGAACGTGTACGTCTCCAATGGTGTACCACTACAGACGCCGTGTACGACTACTTCCCACGACGACCCGTGAATGTCTACTTCCACTACCGTCGCGAGAACGACTACCTCCACTACGGCCCATGTACCACTACTTCTTTCGACGAACGCGACCCGCTTCGAAAAGCACGCTTCAAAGGTATAACCCCGAGACGACGTCCGTGGACCAAATGCATGTGTTGTATGAGATGCACCCTATGTTTGGACCATGTGCGAATTGTTCCTTGCACGTTCGCCGTAAGCCATGCCACCGACATGTGGGACACCCGGTTTTCGGGATCACCCCACCTTCTTTTGCATATGTCATCCACATCTTTGTTTGCACCGGTCGCTCAATGAGTTGTCGGATCACCGGAATGTTGCCGTGGCACCATTTTCGTTATCATTGCCGTGTCACCCCTTTTGTTCCGCCATGGTGACCAAATGCTCCCTATAATATTAGATGTCAACTTTTCATAAAACTTGCATATGTCGTCCGCATCATGATAACAACTTTTAAATGTTTAAAATTGTTGTTTGCATTAAATTGCTAAATGACATGGTGATTTTTTTGGAATTGTTGTTTGTTGTTCTAGCCTCTTTTAAACTTGCTTAAATTGTTAGTTTAATTATGCTTCACCTCTTGCCATGTTTAACAACATTTAATATTGTTGGGTACATAACCGAGAGAGAACTAAATAATTGATGTGGTGTTCCATCAATATGCAACTCGTTGCATATTGAGCTCCACTTAAATTGTAGTGTTGTTTGCTTTACCTTGCCATGCCATGCCTCATTAAACCGGACATGCATCATATTTGGTTGTGCATCATGCCATGATTATGCTTGTGTGTTTACCATGTTGTTTGCTTCTTTCCGGTTTGCTTCTCTCGTTAGCTTCGGTTTCGTATTTGTGTATGTTAGCCACCATATTTGCTTAGTGCTTGCTGCAACTCCACCTCATTACCACTTCCTACCCATAAGCTTAAATAGTCTTGATCTCGCGGGTTTTGAGATTGCTGAGTCCTCGTGACTCACCAGATACTATCACAACAGCTGCAGGTCCCGATGATACCAGTGCAGGTGATGCAACCGAGCTCAGATGGGAGCTCAATGAAGATCTCGGTCGTTGCTATGTTTCGTTTCATGTTGATTAGTAGTGGAGCCCAGTTGGGACGATCGGGGATCTAGCAGTTGGGTTATCTTCTTTTCTTTTGGCTTCGTCCGTAGTCGGACTATGTGTGTACTCTGAATGATGTATGATTTATTTATGTTCATTGTGTGAAGTGGCGATTGTAAGCTAACTCTTTATCCCATTCTTGTTCATTACATGGGATTGTGTGAAGATGACCCTTCTTGCGACAAAACCACAATGCGGTTATGCCTCTAAGTCGTGCTTCGACACGTGGGAGATATAGCCGCATCGTGGGTGTTACACGAGCATCCTTAGAAACCACATTGGCGAGTCATGCCCCAAAATCGATGATGAGTCCAGAAATAGGTTTCTTGCAACAATTAAGAAAAACCCATCAGATGTGGGGTTTGTTTTCGATCCTCAGAGAAGATGTCAGCTAATGATCAAATATTGCATCCACACCGAGGTTGCATTCAGGAAGTTTGACGATCCTTACTTTGAAGAGTGGATGGACTCGATGCAGCCCACCTTTAAAGTGGCGCCAGACTGTTCGCAACGACTGTGTGGACGCATATGAGCAAATGAAGGATCAGCTGCGCATTGAGTTCCAGTCTCTTGATTCCTGTGTTTGTTTGACCTTGAACATGTTGACCTCTATACAAGAACTAGGCTATATGTGTGTTACCACTCACTACATTGATGGCAATTTCAACCTAAAGAAGAAGGTCATATCCTTCGAAAAAGTCAAGTATCCGCACACAAGTGCAGCCATTGAAGAGACTTTGTGCAAGTGTTTGAATGAATGGGGCATCAAAAGGAAATTGTTTACTTTGACCTTGGACAATGCAGCAAACAACAAACCAGCAGTTGACTCGTTTGTGCAACATCAAGACCACGGCATGTTGTTTGGTGGTGTGGATTTTCATGTAAGGTGTTCGGCACACATCCTTAATATCTTAGTTCAAGATGGAACAAGATATGTGCACAAGCCCATAGAAAAAATCCGTGAACTTTTAAGGCATATCGCTTCTTCCCCATCAAGAATTCAATCCTTCAATGCGATTGCCACAAATTTGGATCTTCCTGAAAAGGCTGGTGGCATAAATCTTGATATTCCAAACCGTTGGAACTCTACATATCTAATGATTGAAGAAGCTCTGGAATACAAGGGAGCCCTCAATAATTATGCAAGTGGAAATGGTGAAATAGCACCAGACGATGTGGAGTGGACTAATGCTGAAGTAATGTGCACATTCTAAAAGCTTTTGAAGAAGTGACAAAGTTAGTATCAGCCGATAGAACACCAATAGCCCATCTTTTTTGTACATGGTGTTGTGCATCCGCGACGCGCTAAGGGATCCTCAGTGGAGCACTAGTGGCACTATGTCAAACCTTGTCTATGTTATGGGCCAAAAGTTTGATAAATAATGGAAAGAGTCAAAACTGAATGTTGCAGTTGTCATCGCAACGGTGTTAGATCCTACCAAGAAATCTGACTTCTTGGAATTCTTCTTTGAAAGTATTGTGAAAATGTGGATGATATTGAGAAGTGTCTAGAAGGTGTAAAAGACATGATGAGGTCGTACTATGAGAAGTACGAGGAAGCTAGAAGAACCACCGAGCACTCGGTATCACGGCAAGTCAGCGCCAATATAGGATCACCAGTTCTTGGCAAAAGAAGGCTGGAAGAAGAGTTTGCTCAATACAAGTCAAGAAGGAGGTCCTACATGCAACCAAAGTATGAGCTGGACATGTATTTGGAGGAAAATTTCGACAGCTCCGAGGGAAGTTTTGATATTTTGATATGGTGGAAAACACATGCTGAAAAATATCCCGTGCTCTCAACCGTGGCTCATGATTTCCTTGTAATACCTCTTAGCACCGTGTCATCTGAATCAGCATTCAGTTGCAGTGGAAGGACTTTAGGAGATTTCCAATGCTCGATGATGCCCGGAACTCTTGAGGCTTTAGTTTGCGGAAAAGATTGGCTTATCAAAATTCCAAATAATGAAGGTATGATATTATTTCCCCTGTTTGGTCTGGAAACTTCTTTACTAGTAGACTGAGTAAGCTTTATGTTGCTTAACATGTACTTTGAAAGTGCAGGCCCAAGTGGGACAGCCTAATGGAGAAAAGGTCTTATGTTAACAAATTGGTAAGTAAAATATATGGACATTTGCATAGATTCAGTTTTAGGCTGTCTCATGTCATGGCTGTAATGCTACTATTCCGGTCTAAATCTTCATCATGTTGCCGAGAGGTTCCAGTCTAAATCTTCATCATTATGTCAACGATACATATTGTATATTATGAAACTAGTACTACTAGTAGTATAGTTAACTATACTGGATGCCCCAAGTTACATTCATTTGCACTTTAGTACATAAATACAATACCTTTCTTGTTGTCAAATTTGACTGAGTATGCATAGAGAAATTGATGTGCCAAATAGAGTGATATTTGGTCAATTCTCCTTGGACTTTGAGTGATAGTTCACACTTCACCTCAGCAAACTAGTCTCAAGTGACATAATGTCCTTTGGCCAAAATACTCTGCAACCATAGAACTGATATTCTTCTAAGCCTGCAAATTTTTTGAATTGAAGAAATCTGTGTTCTACTAGTGAGATATGGTCGTGTTAAAGTGCGGCGATTGCTATATATCATTCTGATGTACCTGCTAATACACTCAGGTATCAAGACGAAAGTCGGGGTAGAAGAAACCATTCAGAAAAGGGAGATGGATGTCCAGCAACTATGTAAAATGCATTCTGTAATTGAGTAGTTGTGTAACATCCAGCATTTTGTGTAATAATTTTAAACCCCATGCTGCAACATCCAACGGCTACTTAGTTAGTCTGCAAGCTATCATTTTCCTAGTAAAACTGGGTTGCCATTCTTATTCCCTGTCCATGGATTGAAACTATGGGTTAAATCCATAAATGGCATATGGTTTGGATTGGTCTGGGTGGAAAACGCATGTAGTTTGGTTTGGTTTGGATGCTAGCTTAATTATTTTGGTTTGGTTTGGTTTGGTTTGGTTGCTGGAGGTATAGTCATATGGTTTGGGCTGGCTTTAGTTTGGATGTCAAACTATTCCCAGGTTTAGTAGTAGCGCAAGCAGTACACGGCCGCGGGCGCGCGCGTACGAGGCATAGTAGCCGCGGCCATGGGAAGGAGCAGGCAGCACGCAGCAGCAACAACAACAACACGTACGCGTACGCGAAACTGGAGCTCCGTCCAGGGATTTCCTATTTGGCGCATATGCGCCCGCTTGCCAACCGGCGCCTGCAGCGCTCGCGCGATGGGCCGGCCCAATAGCTTTTTTCTTCTCTGTTTTAAATCAGCAAAAAGACCTGTGTTAGCTGTGATTCGGACCAGGGACCTCACGCAGGTAGTACTGCGGGTGCAACTAGCACGCCAACACACTTTGTTTGTTTAGAATGAACTTTTACTTTCTTCTACATTTTCCTTTTTACCTTTTTTTTGTTTTCCTTTTTTTCTTTTTCATTTTCTGTTTTCCTTTTTCTGTTGTTTCCTTTTTCTTCTTTCGAGTTCGATGAACTTTTTTCAGATGTGTGCACTTTTTTTCAAATTCGATGAACTTTTATTCAAATCCGATGAACTTTTATTGAATCGGATGAACTGTTTTCAAAATCAATGAACTTTTTTTCAAAATTTGATGAACTTTTTTCAGATTTGATGAACATTTTTCAAAATTTGATGAACTTTTTTTCAAATTTGATGAACTGTTTTCAAAAATCGATGAACTTTTTTTCAAATATAATGAACTCTAATCAAAATCGATGAACTTTTTCTAAATTCGATGAACTTTTCTCAAATCCAACTTTCATCGTACTGTGCTCTCCAAAGAGCAACTCTTCTCAAAATCTCAAAACAAAAGGTGCTGAGTTGGAATCCCATTCTAAGGATTCTTGTGGTTCCGGGGAATCCAGTTACAGGAGAACCAGATGATTTTTTTTCAAATTTGTGAACCTTTTTTCAAATGCGATGAACTTTTTTTCATAAACGGGATGAACTCTTTTCAAAATTTAGGAACTTTTTCCAAATTCAATGAACTTATTTTCAAATTCAATGAACTCTTGTTCAAGCTATAAAGTAAAACGTACAATATTTAAGAAAATTCAAAAATACAAGTTATAGAGTAAACTGTATTTTTTTGTGCAATAAATGGCGCGGCTCTTATGGTTCTTATAGAGTTCGCGTTTGATTTGAATCACTAGCCATCCGAAGCTGTAGTGGTTAGCCGGAAAATCCCGCTGCCTTGCTGCGTGAGTTCGAGTCGTGGTTCTACCACATTTTTGCTTTTTTCACGCGACCGTTTACTGCTCGCTCCGTCTGTGGGCCGGCCCACTTGGCGCTGCCAGCAGGCGCCGGTTCGCTTCCCGGTGCCAAACGCGTCGAATAGGAGCTCCCCTCCGGCCATGGCCTTGGGACTGCTGGAATTTAGTCTATTTTGGGATAACCCAATAACTATTTCAGAAATTCCTAAATAAATCCTAGAGGTCCACTTAGCCCATTTGTTCAAGGCAAGGGATAAGTACTAAAGTTTAGTCCCACATTGCTAGTTTAGTGGGAGTTGGACCTCCTTATAAGGGAGGTTCTTTCCCCACTCGTATGAGCATGAGAACAAGAGGGACATCCACGCGCGCTCCTCCTCCGCTGTCCGCCTCGTCACGCCGCGCCGCGCCACGCCGCTACAATCTTCCCCATCCCGGCTTGCGGCGTGCACCGCAAGTCGGGACAGTAGGCCTCCGCAACCGCACCTTTTGAGTCCTGTACGGGAAAAGGGTGATAAGGTTTTTGGGGAGCGCTTCGCGCGACTACTGACTTCTTCATCACGGATGCCCCGGAATCCGACGACTACTTCCCCGACGTCCACGACCTCCTCGACGACATGGCTGGCGAGGACACCGACCCCAAGTCCAGCGCTTCTGCTGCTGCTGCCCCGTACGTGTTCGTCCCCTTTCTATTAGATGTTCTGCTACAGTTCCTTGTTCTAGTATTTGCCCTAGATATGTTAGACTCTATTTCATATATGAAACTTGCTATACTGTCTGCTCAATATATGATTAGTTACGGTTCATATATGAAGATGTTGTTTACCTTCTCTTTGTCAAACCGCATGGGTTGTTTTATCACTGCTATACTAGTCATGCTTTATCTAGTATTTCTATTAATAAAATCACTCGGTGAATTGATCATATTTCCAACAATCCAAAAACCTTATTATAGGCAATTTACCCCAAGTGGTTTTGTTGCTTCCATGAGACCTCCTATGTTTGAGGGTATCCACTATAAGAGGTGGCGCGTGAGAGCAGTCTTATGGTTTCAAATCATGAGTTGCTATGACGCCACTCTTGGCAGACCTGAAGGAGAACTTGATGCTCAACAGGCACAAGATTTTCAGAAAATGGATACTCTGTTTAAGGCTGCTCTCTTGAGTGTTCTTGGTGAGAACATAGTTGATGCTTATGCGTCAATTGACAATGGAAAAGATATGTGGGACACACTCGACGCCAAGTTTGGGGTCTCGGATGCCGGCACTGAGTTTTACATCATGGAGCAATTCTATGATTACAGGATGACTGAAGAGCGCTCCGTGGTTGAGCAGGCTCATGAGATATAGTCATTTGCTAGAGAACTTGAGCACCTCAATTTCATGCTACCGTACAAGTTTGTTGCCGGGGGTATCATCACTAAGCTTCCTCCTTCATGGAGGAACTTTGCTACCTTACTGAAGCATAAGAGACAGGAGTTTTCCGTTCAGGATCTCATTGGTACTCTTGATGTGGAAGAAAAGGCGAGAGAAGAGGACACACGTGCTTGAGGTATTGAGGGAGGATCTAGTGCCAATCTGGTACAGAAGAAAAACTTCCAGTCCCACAAGTTCAAGAACAAGGGCAAGCTTGATGGTAAAGCAAATTTTGATGGGAAGAACAAGGCTGTACAACACACGAACTTCAAGAAGAAGAGTGACAGGAAGAAAGAGGCTTGTCATGTGTGTGGAGATCCTGATCATCGGGCTCCTAGTTGTCCTAATCGCTATGACAAGCGTCATCCTGGGAAAGGCGGCAAGATCGCTAATGTTGTCATTGGAGACACTGGCATGAAGGATGTTGGGTATGGTATATTTCCCACTATTCTTTCAGTATGTCATTCTCCTGATTGGTTGATTGACACGGGTGCTAATGTGCATGTATGCGGTGATATTTCCATGTTTTTGTCTTATCAGACCGCAGGGACTTCAACCGTGCTAATGGGCAATGGTTCAAGTGCTTCTGTTCGTGGTGTTGGCACAGTTGATCTGAAGTTTACTTCATGGAAGATCGTGCGGCTGAAGAACGTGCATTATGTCCCCTCCGTCAATAAAAATCTTGTTAGCGGATCTCTTCTGTGTAGAGATGGCTATAAGTGTGTCTTTGAGTCGGATAAATTTGTAATATCCAAGTATGGAACCTTTATTGGTAAAGGCTATGAGTTAGGAGGCATGTTTTGTTTATCCTTATCAGACATTTGCAATAAAGTTGATAATCATATTTGCAACAATAGTGAATCAAATGTGTGGCATTCACGTCTTTGTCATGTTAACTTTGGTTGCATGTCGCGACTAGCGAAGTTGAATTTAATCCCTAGTTTCACCACTGTCAAGGGATCTAAGTGTCAAGTGTGTGTGCAAGCTAAGCAACCTCGTAAGTCTCACGTGACTGCGAAGACGAGAAATCTTGCACCACTAGAACTTATAAATTCAGATCTATGTGAAATGAATGGTGTTTTGACAAAAGGTGGAAAGAAATATTTCATGATTTTAGTTGACGACTCCACTAGATACTGCCGTGTGTATCTTCTGAAATCTAAGGATGAGGCTTTTAACTTTTTCAAGATCTATAAAGCTGAAGTGGAAAACCAACTTGATCAAAAAATCAAGGGGCTTAGGTCCGACCGTGCTGGAGAGTATTTTTCCAATGAATTTGATGCTTTTTGTGCGGAACATGGTATAATCCATGAGAGGACGCCTCCCTACTCACCTTAGTCAAACGGGGTGGCCGAAAGAAAGAATCGTACTCTAACTGATTTGGTTAACGCCATGTTAGACACATCGGGTCTCTCCAAGGCGTGGTGGGGGGAGGCGATATTGACAGCATGTCATGTCCTAAATTGAGTCCCCACAAAGAACAAAGCGATAACTCCATTCGAGGAATGGGAGAAGAAAAGGTTAAATTCTCTTATCTGCGAACACGGGGTTGTTTGGCAAAAGTCAATGTTCCAATTCCAAAGAAGCGGAAGCTTGGACCAAAGACTGTGGATTGTGTTTTCCTGGGATATGCTTTTCATAGCATTGGCTATAGATTCTTGGTTGTAAAATCTGAGGTACCTGACATGCATGTCGGTACGATCTTGGAGTCGAATGATGCGACTTTCTTTGAAGATATCTTTCCCATGAAGGATATGGCTACCTCATCTAATCAGGAGATGCCTAGTTCATCGAATCAGGAACCAGTTACAATTACCAAACCTGCCATTTCGATGGAACACTTTGAAAGTCTTGTGGAGGAGAACAATAAAGTTCCTATTAGGAGCAAGAGACAGAGGACAGCAAAGTCCTTTGGTGATGATTTTCTTGTGTATCTCATAGATGATACTCCCAGTTCTATTTCAGAGGCCTATGCATCGGAAGATGCTGACTACTGGAAGGAAGCGGTTCGTAGCAAGATGGATTCTATCTTGGCAAATGAAACTTGGGAGATAACTGATCGTCCTTATGGGTGCAAACCTATAGGATGCAAATGGGTATTCGAGAAGAAGCTTAGGCCTAATGGTACTATTGAAAAGTACAAGGCTCGGCTCGTGGCTAAGGGTTATACCCAAAAGGAAGGTGAAGACTTCTTTGATACTTACTCACCTGTGGCTCAACTGACCACTATTCGAGTTCTACTTTCACTAGCTGCCTCACATGGTCTTCTCGTTCATCAAATGGATGTTAAGACTGCTTTCCTAAATGGAGAGTTGTATGAGGAAATTTATATGGAACAACCAGATGGGTTTGTAATAGATGGTCAGGAAGGGAAAGTGTGCAAGTTGTTGAAGTCTTTGTATGGACTCAAGCAAGCACCCAAACAGTGGCATGAGAAGTTCGAAAGAACTTTAACAGCTGCAGGCTTTGTTGTGAACGAAGCTGACAAATGTGTGTACTATCGCCATGGTGGGGGCGAGGGAGTTATGCTTTGCTTGTATGTTGATGGCATACTGATTTTCGGAACAAATCTGAATGTTATTAAGGAGGTCAAGGATTTCCTATCTCGCTGTTTTGAGATGAAGGATTTAGGAGTGGCTAATGTCATTCTGAACATCAAGTTGTTGAGAGATGATGGTGGTGGGATTACATTGCTTCAATCTCACTATGTGGAAAAGATCTTGAGTCGCTTTGGCTATAGTGACTGCAAGCCCTCTCCAACACCATATGATGCTAGTGTGCTGCTTCGAAAGAATCGAAGAATTGATAGAGATCAATTGAAGTATTCTCAGATTATTGGCTCGCTTATGTACTTAGCCAGTGCTACAAGACCTGACATCTCTTTTGCTGTTAGCAAACTGAGTTGGTTTGTCTCAAAACCAGGAGATGTGCATTGGAAAGCTCTAGAGAGAGTTTTGCGTTATTTGAAAGGCACTGCGAATTATGGAATTCACTACACTAGGCACCCAAATGTGCTTGAAGGGTATAGTGACTCAAACTGGATCTCAGATGCTGATGAGATAAAGGCCACGAGCGGATATGTATTCACTCATGGAGGTGGTGCTGTTTCTTGGAAGTCTTGCAAGCAGACCATCTTAACGAGGTCAACAATGGAAGCAGAACTCACAGCACTAGATACAGCTACGGTCGAAGCAGATTGGTTTTGTCGGCTCTTGAATGACTTGCCAGTAGTTGAGAAACTTGTACCAGGTATCCTTATGAACTATGACAATCAAACTGTGATTTGTATTGGATTATATCCCAACGTCTAAAAAGTTGGCAGATCCTTTTACTAAGGGTCTATCATGTAATGTGATAGATAATGCATCGAGGGAGATGGGTATGAGACCCACAATATGAGTTGTTCACACTGGTAACCTATTCTTTGTGATCGGAGATCCCATGAATTAGATGTGGAAGACAAGTTGTTGGTCAACTGGGAGGAGAGTATCCTTACTGTTAAAAATACCACTCCATGAAGATGCAATTCTCTCCTAATCTGCATGGCAGGTTGATGTATATCTTAATGTGTTATAAGTGGCTCTTTGAAGCAGAGATGTTTTCCTGCAGAACATCTTTTGAAGAACGCACCTATATGAGTCTGATTGTTAAACGTCCCAATCTATGAGAGTAGGGTTCTCTCTAGTAAACTCATGAAAGGTCTCGGAGTATGACGCATAAGCTCCACCTGCAGGGAAGACCCACGGTAGCCACGTATCGGTCAAGGCTTTATGTGAAGCTAGATTCACAGAAAACTTGCAGTTCAAGGCCCAGTCCACTGTCCAAGTTGCTTACTAGTGTAGCATAGAGATCTAGGTGGAAGTTCAACTTAACAATCTCCACTGTAGTACCGGTATATAAAACAGTGTTTTGGAACCAAAGGCAAATTCTGTGTGCCTCCGGGATCTGGTGGAGGATTGCTGGAATTTAGTCTATTTTGGGACAGCCCAATAACTATTTAAGAAATTCCTAAATAAATCCTAGAGACCCACTTAGCCCATTTGTGCAAGGCAAGGGATACTACTAAAGTTTAATACCACATTTCTAGTTTAGTGGGAGTTGGACCTCCTTATAAGGGAGGTTCTTTCTCCACTTGAATGAGCATGAGAACAACAGGGACATCCACGAGCGCTCCTCCTCCACCGCTCGCCTCGTCATGACACGCCGCGGGTTGCGGGAATGAGCCGAGCCGATGTCTAATTTTTTCCATGCACTATGGGTATACGAAAGGTCACTTGGGAGCTAAATTTATTTTTCGGTAGTGGATAATGAATACGAACGGCGCACCTCTTCACGTGCTGCATGTTCACTTCGTCTCCCTCCGTTGCTTCACCTCCCATCGCAGCCTGTTCGCGTCCCTCTCCTGTGCCTATATAAGAGAGGTCGCTCCTCTCCAGAGAAACACATCAGAAGGTCCTCTTCCTCTCGCCACACAGTTCCTGAGCACTGCGCTGCTGCTACAATCTTCCCCATCCCGGCTTGCGGTGTGCACTGCATATCGGGACAATAGGCCTCCCAAACCGCACCTTTTGAGTCATGTACAGGAGAAGGGAGATAAGGTTTTTGGGGAGCGCTTCGCGCGACTACTGGCTTCTTCATCACGGACGCCCCGGACTCCGACGACTACTTCCCCGAGGACGACTTCTTCCTCGACGTCCACGACCTCCTCGATGACATGGCTGGCAAGGACACCGACCCCAAGTCCAGCGCTTCTGCTGCTGCTGCTGCCCCGTACGTGTTCGTCCCCTTTCTATTAGAGGTTCTGCTATAGTTCCTTATTCTAGTATTTGCCCTAGATATGTTAGACTCTATTTCATATATGCAACTTGCTATACTGTCTGCTCAAGATATGTTTAGTTACGGTTCATATATGAAGATGTTGTTTACCTTCTCTTTGTCAAACCGCATGGCTTGTTTTATCACTGCTATACTAGTCATGCTTTATCTAGTATTTCTGTTAATAAAATCACTCGGTAAATTGCTCATATTTCCAACAGGGACAACAACATATGGTGATGGATCGAAGGGGAAATGAAGGGAATCGGAAGAGATGCTCACTGCAAACTCGATAACGAGGTCGGGGAGGCTGGATGTGTACCGGGGCGGCGGATTGACGGGGTGGACAACGACGGCCGTAGTTGGGGTAGAAGGCCGATGGGACGTCGCTAGGCGCTCCGGCTCGACCTAGCGCTTGCACACGGTGCAGAAGAGGACGGAGGTGCTCCTCGACTTCCTCCCAAGCGCTGGGGAGGCTTGTGGCCACGAGCACGGCGACAACATGACGATGGTGTTCGGGCGACAGAGGAGGGAAGAGATCCAGCAAGGAGAAGGGGAATGGATAGGGTTCGTCTAGGGGGGCGCGGGGACGGCGTTATCCACCTCGGCGGTACTGTAGCGACGCGAGGGGGCGAGTGGGTGCGGTGGAGACAGTGACCAACCTCGGGCACGTGCGCGTAGAGGACAACGAGCGAGGGGGAACAGGAGGTTGAGGGTGACCGCAGTGGGCTGGGCCTCTACTATTTCTAACGGGCCAAAGTGCATAGGAACCTTTCCTTTTTTTGCTAAAATAACAAGTAGCTATTGTTCTCTAAAACGTTCAGTGTTCAATGAGTTTTTCTAAATATGAAACTTTGCGCAAAAATGATATGCAATAATCTAGGGCTGTACAAAAGTTTGAGGCTATTCACAATTCTTTGATTTTGTGTTTGAATTTAATTGACCAACTTAGAGGCTGCTGGTCCACAAAAAAATGCTATAGTCAAATTTTGTAAACCAAATGGTTTTTATTTCTACAAGGGGAATACTCAGGGATTTTATGGAATACTTCCAACATTTTTGTTGTACGGTTTGAAGAAATAATATTTTGACTTTATTTTAAATTTTGAATTTGGATTGAAATATTTCTTAATTGTTTTTCTTAGGGCATAATAGTGATGACTTGGCATCATTAGTGTGGAGTTACTGTAGTTTAATTATCCGGGAGTTACAAATCTCCTGCACTACAAGAAATCTCGTCCCAAGATTTTAGAGGAGGAGTTAAGGGAAAGAATCGGTTACGAAATTCTAGAGATTCTTCTCGGTTTTGGTTGCTCTTCTCGAAGAAGTCGATCCATTATGTTGATGTCTTCATTTCTCTGCTTCAGGTCATAATGGTTAAGCCGTGATCCTTTCTTCAGGATCTCCATCGTACTTACGGAAAAGATAAGGAGGAAGACTCGGGAAGGTCGGAGCTCAACACATGTTAGGTACCTAGGGGCTATCTCAGTGAGCGAGGCATAGAGGAATCTCTCGAGTTGAAATTTAAGAAAGTCATCAAGAGCAAGGTAAGAAGGTGCAATAAGAAATTTCAAGCGGATAGGCAATCATTCGTTGCCTGAAATAGAGTGTGAAAGGGGTTCAGAGAAATGGGAATAATTATTGTGTCTGATACCAGAATTGATGATCTCTCGGAAGGTGGCTCGTGATTTACATACGAGGCCATGCACGAGGAATAACTTTGGGAACAAGGGGTGTACAAGAGAGTCAGGTTTCGATCCTGCAGAACTGTGGGTTATGGGACCACCATGTGGGATAAAGGTGGAAAGGACGCTGACATCTTGCACGATCATGTAAGTAAGGCATGTTAGAGGATAGCCTGTCAGTTATGTCGGCGTCAACATCGGTACCAAGGGCGAGGGACGAAGAGAACCATTTTCCTACTCGTTGAACGAGTCGGGCCAATAGGCTATGTTCTCATCCATCGGTGGTTACCAGAATGTCAACAATAATAGTAACAGGGTCTTACTGAAAGAGTTGTACACCGAGGTGTTTACATAAGCAGCGAATTATTACTGCTTAGATCATATAGATCACAAGAAAAATTAAACAAAACAATGGAAAGGAAAATGTGTTTAAAGACATATTTCAGGGTATAGCCTTCCCAGGGAAAGCAGATCATGATATCCATGACAGGATATAACATAGAAACCCTTTAGGAAAGAGGAGAGAAATTTCATGACATTACTCATACAACGGTGTTTGGATAATTGATCAAGAACATTTAGCATTGTGCTACAAATGTTCTTATTGAAAAATCGGAGTACCACACACATGCTTTGAGATAGCATTGACAAGGTTATCATGTAAAGATCAACTTTGAATACACAATGGATCCATCAGGAACAACTTATAGAATAAGGCTTACAATTTCCTCATGGAAGAATGGATAACCTTGCTCAAAAGGAAACTATAACAATAGGTCCTCCGGCCAGGTGTGTTAGGCAAGACTTCACCTTACCGGGTCATATAAGACCAACATTATAACTCTTGGAAATATGTTGCAACCATTATATCTGACTGAGATTCAGATCCAATTGGAGTCAGGATACCTGTGACGCCTCGAGACCGACGCTCCAGAAGACTTCTAGCTATTCCATGTTTCTCGTTCTCGTTGTGTGTTTTGTTTTGTTTGTTGCATTCATCATTGCATCATGTCACCATGCAACCCTTTTTAAACCTCAGCTAAATAAATTGCATAGATCATTGATCTATTTAAATCGAGGGAATTCACATGGTGATTTCTCTTTATAACATATCCTCCCAATATTTCAGGGAGTTACTATTAAATATTCCATTAACTTTGGAATCATGATAACACACTTACAATTTAATCCCCATGCCCAAACTCTCCTCCTAGCCTTTCTTTTTTCTACTAAGAGATTAGAGAGAGAGAGATGCAGCCAGCCCACCAATCGGCCCAAGCTGGCTAGCCTTTCAGCCCGCTAGGCCCAGCCGACTCCCTGTTCTAACCCTAGCTCCCGATCCACTCTCTCCTTCTCGTTCCGTGCCTGTCGCCATAGAGGGGAGAGCCCCGCTCGCTTGATCTCCATCTCTCTTACTCCCCTCGATCCCGCATTCCCCTGATCTCCTGCCTCGCCGGAGACCTCTCCTGCTTCGCCTCGCCTGCCCCTCCGTCATTCACCGCAAGTCATCGCAGAACCAGGACGCCGCCCCACACCATCTCATGGACCCGCGCCTCCCCGTCGCCCTTTCTCGAGCTTCACAGCCATGGCGCCGCCACCACCATCTCCAGCCGCTCCCTATAGCTCCTCCTCCGCCTTGTCCTCACGTCCGACCTCGTCCCCGACCCGCCGTCCGCCTCCTCCATCGATCGTCCCGGCCACCGGAGTTATTGACGGCCAAAGCCCGGCCGCGTCACAGCATCTGCTGCCGGCGACCTCAACCTCCCCTGCTCCAAGCCCCGCCACCGGCCTGCTACCTCGCCTCCCCGACCCGAGCTGTCCCCCTCCGGCCAACTCTGTTGCCACCGCTGCTGCTTTGACCTCCCTTGGTTCAACTCGTTTTAAACAAACAGAAGCCTGATGGCTTCTCTGTTCCAAGTGCCTTCTGCATGCCAAGGCCCGATGCACCCCTCGATTCGCCAAGTACCACGACACCCACGTTCGCCTTCAGAATGTGTACCACTACGCTGAAGACCTTGGACACACCAAGTTCCACTATGAGATGAACCACTACCGTTGCAAGAACATAGACCGGCAAGTCCGAAGACCGCCAAGTACACCTTCGGTTCACCAAGTATCGCACTGTAAGTCTACGACCCGTGTACAACTACTGTCGCCAAGACCGGACCGACAAGTACCTCAACAACGTGTGTACCACTACCATTGACCCTCGAAGACTCCATGGACGTCAAGTTCCCCGTTGTGACCCCGAACATCTACGAAACGTGAACCACTACTTCCACTACCGTCACGAGAACGACTACTTCCACTACGGCCCATGTACCACTACTTCCTTCGATGAACTCATCCCGCCCAAAAAATGCACGCTTCGAAGGTATAATCGCCGAAACGACTGCCGAATGCATGTGTTGTGTGAGATGCCCGTGTTTGCACCGCGTCCGAATTGTCGCACTTTGCCATGCCACCGACACATGGGAACCCGGTATCCGGGATCACCCCACCTTCTTTTGCATGTTCCGTACGTCCACACTTTCTTTTGCACCGACATCTCAACGAGTTGTCGGATCATCGGAATGTTGCCGTGGCACCATTTCCATTTTCGTTGCCGTGGAACCCCTTTCGTTCCGCCATGGTGACCAAGTGCTTCATAACATGCTCATGTCAACATTTACATAAAATTGCATAAAACTTGTTTATGTCATCCGCATCATGATAACAACATTTAAATGCTTAAAATTGTTGTTTGCATTAAATTGCTAAATAACATATGGGGATTTTCCGGAATTGTTGTTTGTTGTTTCCGGCCTCATTTAAACTTGCCTAAATAGTTGGATTAATTATGCTTCACCTCTTGCCATGTTTAACAAAATTTAATATTGATGAGAACCTAAACAAGAGTGAACTAAATAATTGTTGTGAAGTTCCATCAATATGCAACTCGTTGCATATTTGATCTCCACTTAATTTGTAGTATTGTTTGTGCACTTTGCCATGACATGCCTCTTTAAACCGGACATGCATAATATTTGGTTGTGCATCGTGCCATGTTTATGTGATGGTTGTTTACCATGTTGTTTACTTCTTTCCCGTTTTCTTCTCTCGTTAGCTTCGGTTTTGTTCCGGAGTTGTGAGGATTCGTTCGACTATTTGTTTATCTTCTTCTTGGACTCATTCTTCTTCCTTGCGGGATCTGAGGCAAGATGACCATTACCCTCGATATCACTTTTATCTTTGCTTGCTAGTTGTTCGTTCTATCACTATGTCGTGCTACCTACCACTTGTATATCATGCCTCCCATAATGCCATGTCGAGCCTCTAACCCACCTTCCTAGCAAACCGTTGTTTGGCTATGTTACCGCTTTGCTCAGCCCCTCTTATAGCGTTGCTAGTTGCAGGTGAAGTTGAAGATTGCTCCATGTTGGAACAAGGATTATCTTGGGATATCACAATATCTCTTATTTAATTAATGCATCTATATAATGTTACTTCAATTTTTGGTCATACTAAAATATAGTAGTAAGGTGCCCGTGCGTTGCACGGAAGAGTGAAATGCATTGATCGGGGTGTTGTTTATTTTGACAAAGGATGTGGGGGTCATCTCATGTGTAACAGGTATCGATAGGTTTCTTCGGATATTATTTCATCTCTAGAGCTCAGAAACATCCGGGTGAAATAGATAAAAAAAGTATCTTTTGCAAACAAAAGCGTTCAACTGTTCAACCTGCATCCAAAATTTGTGAACAAAGAACTCTTATTATGCTTTGCAGGAAATGGTTCATCATAAGTCTTTCACTGGTACTGTAGTATAAATTCATACATGAAAGATTCTAGACTAAACCATAAATGGATACACTTTTATTCATGCGATATACTCCAATAGAGCAAGATCCTGCATGGAAGTCTCCACATGCTTAGACAGCGGATTACATTGAGTGAAGACTAATGATCAGCATTTAACTTAATAATGCAGATGTCCAGGTGAACCTCCTTGGAGTCCCCATGCACATTGTTGGGGGTCAAATAATACCATCCGTCTTCCATGTCCACATCGGCGGGAAGGTCCCAGCTTGGCAGAGTCCAAGTCAGCTTGACGTAGCCAGTGTCGCCGCCCACGGACCTACGAGGGGTAGTAATAGTGAGCACGCACCCATACAGCAGCCTCGTATCAGTGTCAGCATCAGCAGCGTCGCCCCTGACGCACACTATAGAGATGTGGCGGCGGCCTGCACGGGCCTTGCCGGTGGACACGATCAAGAGGAAGACGCTGCCGTCCTCCTCCGAGACTAGTAGGCGGCGCTGATCCTCCAGGGACTCCGGCACGGTGAACGGGTAGCACGTCTCGTACTTGATGTTCTTCGCCAAGGGCCAGTAGTGATCGCCGGACGCCTGCGTCAATTGATGCACGATGTCCGCCAGCGAGCCCCAAAACGGCACCGGGCACTCATAGCAGTAGACGAAGGGCTCCATGGAGGCATCGACCAGGCCTTCCATGAAACGTGAGTGGTTGTAGGGGACTTTCCGCCAGTTGAATATATGAGCAAGTTACTACGAGATTTACTACAAAATAAATCATGATGACTGTAACAGAGATTAAACTAATCATGCGGACTAGCATAGTAGATGAACAGATCGAGTCTAGGACACATACTAGAAACATGAATTCTACCACGATTCCGAACAGGAAGGACAGAAACACATATGGTGCAACGGGAGCAGCACCATTGGCGTTGAGGTTGTCGCCCATGTCATTGAGGAAGAGGTTGCCGAGGTCGGGGAAGAAGTCATCGTCGGTGAAGTCATCACTTCTAGCAGTCGCGAGAGTGCGCTCCCCAAATGTCAACAGCGACCACCGAATGGAGCGCGGGAGGGAGTGGCTGTAGGGGACGTTGCGGCCGCCGAATGGAGCATAGGAGTAGCCCACAAAGCAGTAGATGGTGCTCCTCCCTAGTCTCTATTCTTATCTCTATCTCTACTACTCTTCTTTGTTTTCTATAATATACTAGTTATAGTTGTCAAATCGAATAGTATTGTGCCGTCCACTGCACGCCCGGCTGAACATGCCTCCTCGCCTCCATCAAACCCCTCCGTTAAACCCGCATGCAAACTGAGAAACCTACTCCGGCCCGCAGGAGGAAATTTGCCGGTTGCTGCGGGAGGGTTATTCTACAAATTTTCAGCAACTTAGCATGCGACCGTTTGATCTCAGATCCAAGGGCTGCCAGCAGCCCGTATCATGGTCGCGCCTACCACGACCGTCGCGTCGCACACGCTGTCGCGCCCTTGAGATTTAACACGGTGCGTTAGGCTATCTGATGTTGGCATGTCATACATAGTCATCACTTAGTCACTCATACTACAACAAGGTTAGCTATAAGGTTGGCTATAAGTGTATTTTTTTTACTTCTCTCTATCTCTTTCTTCGTACTCCCTACGTCCCATAATATAAGAACGTTTTTGACACTAGTGTAGTGCCAAAAACGTTCTTATATTATGGGACACAGGGAGTACTAGTATTTATTACATTTGCCAAGGAGTGACCTCTTCCAATGAAATGGTGTTGCTAAGTTTGCTTCATTTAATTAGCTATAGACTCAAAATTGTCTTTTCACCTAGGTACACGCGCTTAGCACCGTTTCTTCCTTGGGTCACCAAACTAGTCTCTCTATTCTTGATTAACTTGCCACATCAGACTTTATGCCTATGTGGCAAGCTTAGCACCTGTAGGAGCAAGTAAGGCTGCTTGTAATGGGAGTAGTATCATGCATGCCAACTATGCAATCTTGATGAGGTGACGTCGAATTAAATGAAGAAAAGAGAGAGTTGAGTATCTTAATATGATACTATAGTGTCATGCATGACAATAAATAAACTATCCTATGATACCAACACATGATACTATGCATTACGGATGTAGTATCATACAAAAGTATCATATGCATGATACTAGTATATGATACTCTCCTTTACGACCAACCTAAGTACAATAGTGCGCTTTACATGGCATTTTTGCATATGTGGAGGAAAGAGAGGCAAGGAAAAAGTGCAGAAGTGGGCTCTCATGCAAGAGCCAGCCTCTACTACATGGTGGAGCATTGGGAGAGGCACTGGTTAGGAATCGGGAGACTCACACCGGTCGTAGCGCCGTAGTTAAAATGATAATGGCAAGTCAAATCACGTGGCCCCACATGTCCACCAGTAACTCGCTGTCAAATCACACAGCCCTACGTTTGCAGCAGCCTACTCCCTCATCTTCTCGCGTCTCTGTCGAACCGACTAGGCGGAACTGCCCCGCCGCCTACCGCGCAGGAAAAGCCCCGCCCTCGACTTTTAAATAGTATATAGTACACTAATTTTGTATCCATGGATTGCGCCATGGAGCAAAGCCTCTAGAAAATGGCGGTACACATGTACGGAGTATACAACACGCTCGTCGCGTTCGCATCGCACCTCAGATGGTCGGTCTGTCTGGCACGCTGCTCTCCGAATGGAACGCGCGTCATATTGCGTTTGCACACACATGTGGGACCGCAATTTAGAACCGACCATCGGCGCACTCCCCGGACACGCAAGTCAGGTGACTTAATAGAAGAGGGAGACGAGCGATAGTACTAGAGAAGTGTTGTACTATGTTGGTGCCTGGACGATCCCTGCTAGACACGGAAGATCAGTTTGTCCATGCATGTGACCAGACTCCAGCAGACACGCCTGGATTGGCTATCGTCTACATATCATGCAGGCGGTGTTCTACATGGCTATAGTTGTGGTGAGAAATCTAAAAAAAGGTTTCTTGTCATCTCACAAAATTAGGTGTCATGTGCTTCGGATCACTGCGAGGGTTAAACAGTGACAACTGAGTTGGGCTAGTCATTGGGGGCACAAGCACGAAGACTACTCGGCTGCCATCTAGGTCAAGCCGGCTATGTTAATTAGGACATCTATCGACGGACCCCTTTTCTACGAGTTTATCTTTAATTTGAGCTTTGTTCCTCGTCTAGTTTGTCCGTCGGGATTCATGTTGTCTCCTTTGGGCAGTGAGGTTATGATTTCTTGTCATGTGGCATTTTTTTCATGTTATATGTTATAATCCGGTGCTTCAAATCAAAAGGACGACAACTGCGCCACCGGGCCACGTGCATGGAGACTTCTCGACAGTCATTGACGTGGTCAAGCTCGCTCTGGTAGACAAAAGAAAACTAGTACTACTCCACTATATAGGCAGGAGCCTCCGCGCTTGCTTGCTAGTGTTGCTCTCTTCACACTGTCTCGGCCTCTCCAGATCTAAACACGACAGCGGTGGCCACACACTCTCTCTCTCTCTCTCTGCTCACCGTTGGTCACAGATCCAGCCGGATCCTCTCTGCCGGGGAAGGTGAGAAGGTGCAATGTTCACGCGGTCGTCCTCGGAAATGGCTCTTACCCACTGGTGGTGCGTCCCGATCAGCCTGCCTTGCCCTTCTCTCCCAAGCACCGCTGGCAAGGGAGGGCCTCCGACCCCTTCTTCCTCGCTGCCATAGTGTGGGCAGATCAGTCCTCCCGCCGCCCACTTAGCGACATCCTGGCGACTATCAGGTATAACTACCTTCGAAACCGGCCTTGCTCTACTTCCCGAGCTCCCGACGTCGCTGCATTTGTATCTTTTACTATTTCTCAAGCCCCCTCGTAGATAGGATCGATCGGCTGTTTGAAAACCACCTAATTTTTTTACGTTTAAAAGGGAAACCTAGTTCATGCACTCAAATCTAGTACTACTTGGCTCAAACAAGGAAGAAAGGGGTGGGGGTGGGGGAGGATTTGTTACCTGAATCTAGGACTTGGTCGAAAGAGGAAATAATGGGGGCGAAAAGTAGCAGAGACTGGCTATCCAACTAGTCTCTAGGTCTAACAGGGAAATAAAGGGAAACGCAGTACAAACTCAATATAAACCCGATCTATTGGTTGAAAAAGGAAAGAAAGTGGGGACTGGGGGACAAGTGAACAGAGTAAGCCCATCACTAGATTTTCTAGCCTCACACAGTATAAGGTGGCTATACCGAACAAAAATGGGACCAACCCAAATATCTTGTTTTGATGTTTGCTGCCCCGAGCCACTCTTATGTAATGCCACTGTTAAAATGTAGCAGTCGCACTGTTAAAAGTAAGGACACGTTGAACCAATGTTGTTTTCAATGTAATGCCTCCAGTAATATGAATCAATGGAACTTTTTTACATGTCCTTCTAAATTTCCCATTAAGATAAGTTGGTTCTTTTTGTTAGAAATGCAACTGTCCTGGTCCGCCTACTCTCCCATGCCCAAAGTAATGTTGTATTTAATGGTTGCCATAGTTAATCCTAATTCCCACACTAATATCTAGCAATGCCACTCCTTTAGAAATTGCTACTGTCCTTGTAGGATTGCCATTCAGATAAGGAACATGCTTCTTTTCATTTGATGCATGTTTCATCACTTGTTAGTCACCCTCCTTTCCACCTTTTTTGTGCAAACAGAGATATACATTTCACGCTCGATCTTAGTTGAACTGCACAAATGATATCCAAATTATAGTTGAGCATTCCAGGAGCTTCACAACCAACCTTGATGTTGCTCAATTTTATTGCAACTAATGAAGAAGAAGCTCTGTGGGTTTCATTTTCTGATGGAAATGGAACCGGGGCTGGAGCCCTTTTCTTAAAAAAATGAAGAAGAAGCTGCTAGCTCACGGGACATTGCTTCATTTTAGGTGAACTGCACCAAAAGGTCCCATGAATTGAATCATCCATGTTGGTGACTGAAAGAGCCAGCTTCAGCATTCCAGTCTAAGCACCCTCGGCCTCCATCCTTGCGACGCACGGTACACCTCGTTTGCCACCTGCTCGACCCTAGTGTCACTGATAAAATGAAGTAATGATACATTTAAAATAGAGCGAGTGTCATCTCTATCATTTCATTTCCAACGTAGATAAAGAAAGTGATTCTCTTTGTTAATGTATGTTTCATCAACTAGTCCCATTGTTAATGTTTAAGCGTTTCTGCAAACTGGGGTGCTTAATTTTAGTTGATCTATACAAAAATAGAGATTTGAATGTCTCAAGGCGCCTCCTTGTACTACCGCTGTACACTCATGTTCATCACTGGAAGAAGGTGTATCTGGGAGACTTGGGATGATGTCTAGTATGAGGCGTACCGTATGAGGCGTCGCAGGGCCCATCTCGCCCTCGCAGCATGGCATACTATGATACTATCGCAATATTTTCTTCTATTTATTTTGTGTGTTTCATCAACTAGTGCCACTATAATGTGATCACGCTTTTTCATTATCTGTGCAAACAGGGTTATTCAAATGCATTTTGGTGGAACTGCACAAATGTACGTATGGAACCAGCATATATGCAGAGTGCGAGGTGTGCCAAGTAAAAATTACCGACACCAACCATGCTGCATGCACGCATTGGCATCCACCACCACCAGTGGGATGTGTGGCGCTCTCTGTGGACGGATCTTTCTCGGCAGCAAATCCTCTAACCAAATACTAGTAGCTTATATTGGCAGTTTTCTAGGGAGTACTCTTTTCTGAAAGAAGCACCAATCTATTTTTCTTTATTTGTACACTTGTCACAACTTTGACCCAAAGATCCAGAGCTATTTTACGGTGATTGGCGTAGTACTCGGAGACTGATTGTAAGCATGATTTTTGTTAGCTGTCACACTGATTGTAAGCATGAGCAGGTGGAAGATTAGGTTAGTGTGAAGCTTACCTTAAACCCTACCACCTCCGTTGAAACGAGGTGAGCATCGAGGGAACCGTGGAGAACGGAGAGGAAGCGACGTCGCGCCATCCGGCCTCCTCTTGCGGTGGGAGAATGAATACTCCTGTGGCTCCAGCTGGCTCTGCATCCTCACGAACGGCACACCATACTCGATCCATTCGTTATCCTCTAGGTGCTTGACCTTTGACCTGTACGCCCACCACCTCCGCTTGACTGTCGCCTCGGGTGAATCTGTTTGCTCCATCGCCCAGAGGAGATACTCAATGAACTCGAAGGACTGCGGCATGACTGCTGCCGAGGAGTACATGTACATCGCTGCCCTCATCGCCGCCGTCTCGCTGTTTCACATACATTGCCACATGGCCCGCACCGTCCTCGAAATCTCCCACTCATTGTCAAACCAAGTAAGGATCTCCTTCAACCTGGCTAACTTTGCCTGGTCGCCGCCAGCGATCTACCTGATTCGCTGTTGCATGCTCTCCATAGATGTCCTTCTGAGTGGTCCGGTGCTAGCTTTGGAAGATGGGAGGAGAGACTGTGGTCTTGCAATAGAGAAGAGGGAGAGGCGAGACGGTGGTTTTGGAATGGAGATGATGGATAGGAGAGGAGGTGGTTTTGCAATGGAGAAGAGGGAGAGGAGCGTGCGGCAGCGATTTAGGATTGGACGAGGGGGCTGGCGCGCTGTGACTGGATCAAAATCAAAGTCAATTTACCCTTCAATTAAGAAAGCGACCCCACATTAACTAGTCTCCCTTTTATTCTGGGTCATAATTGACCATGATTTTCGCACATAAAATATACATTATACATTGCAAAAATAATATAATTTGAAAGTACATTCAGATACGAACCAAACGATACAATTTTTGGTGACATGCAATCACATTTTGCTTGTCAAATACAGTACGTGGTCAAACTTTGACCCAAAATACGCAAAACAACAAAAAAATACTTCCAAGACCAGCGCCGCTCTTTCGCTCTTCTCCTCTTAAACCACCGCCGCTCCTCTCCTGTTCCAATCTAAATCCAGCGCCGCTCCTCTCCTCTTCCATTTCAAAACCACCGCCCCTCCTCTCCCGTTCCAGTCCAAAACCAGTGTCGCTCCTCTCCCGTTCTAATCCAAAACCAGTGCTGCTCCTCTCCTCTTCCATTCAAAAACCACCGCCGGCAAGGGAAGGTGTTGTGGAGAAGTAGATCGATGGAGGAGTACAACCGATACATGAGGATCGCAGACGGCGACCCTGTGAAGCTAGCTAGGATGTTGGAGATACAGTCTTGGTTTGACAACAAGGACCAACTAGCAGCGACGGTAACATCCATGGCCAAATATCTGCAACAGAGCGAAAAGGCGGCGATACTCCCAGAGGGAGTCGCGCCGGAGTACATAGAGCTGCTCTCTGGGACATGGAGCAAACAGATTCACCGAATCTGATCGTGAGGGAGCGGTGGTGGGAGTATCGATCCTAGATGGAGCATCCACCAGAGATTGAAGGATCGAGCATCTACAGGGTGCCGTTTGTGAGGGTGTCTTGCTAGAGCGAGCCAGTGGAGTCTTCGTCGACCAAACCCAACTTCAAGAGGAGAAAAATAGTTGGCCCGACGACACTTCCCCGCCATCGTCTCCCTCGCCGTTCACATTGTCTCACGGGGGCGGCTGTTTGCCGCCGAGGAATAGGAGGGGACTGCCCCCCCAGCCCAATAGTCAGGCAGGTTGTGAATTGTCAGGAGGAGCTTAGGGTTGTTAGTATTTGCAGGTTATGAATTGTGTTTTGTGTTGTGTATTTTGAGAGTACTTTCGTATATGAATGTCTTTTGAATTTTAGATTTGCAATATTGAGCATATGAAGTATTTTATAAATTCTAGAGATCTATTTTTAGCACTTAAAAAAATGTAGTTTCACAGGAGTATAAAAGTGCAGACAATGTGATTCTCAGAGAAGAAACTGCAAGTTTCAGTTTCAGATAAGAAACTGCAAGTTCAGTTTCAGATAAGAAACTGCAAGTTTCAGTTTCAGATAAGAAACTACAACTTTCAGAGGTAGAGCATTTATATTAACACGGCCTTTTCAAACAGGGTTAACATCATGTTGGAAGTTTTATTCATGGTCGAAAATGGAACTATCAGCCACTTAACATCATGCTGATCAACATTCATGCATAGCACATCTTCATATGATGCACAGTCAAAATGCCCACACAATGTCGAGTGTGCGAAACATAGAGAAAACGAGGGACGAAGTTTTGGCAAGTGTTGGACGTGGTTTTGGGCTGCCCCGTCTAGGCTTTCATTTCTAACATGCACAGCCCACGACCTTGGATGGGAGGTCCATAGGCCTGTTTGTTTTTTCTTGATGGCCTTCATGTATCGACCGGCCTATGGACCTCCCATCCGAGGTTTTATTTTTCCTGAATATCGGCAACCCAATTTTATGCATTTTTTTAAGAAAATGCAGAGGTCTATTCTATTTTTCTATATAAGAATAGGAACGCCAGGTCCAACTTATGTTTCCCTTCTAACTATATTATATACATTTAAATTATTTTATATGTTATTATATATTATTTTTATTGTCATCATATATTTAACAGATACTTACATATGTAAGAAAACAATATCCCGCATCTTATTAACTTATAAAAATAATTCTTAACAATTAAATACTGGATTGTTTTGGCACGAAAATCCTAGTGATTGTGTACAAAAGCTTGGTAAGATTTAAGGACGAATGTAATAATATCACTTATTATTTAAATATATTTATAACAAAATGCTCAGCCCCTTTTTATTTTTTGATAACATTGCTGGCCCAACCCAACATTATAATTAGAATCAGCCCAGCAAAATCGTGTATTTCGAGAACGTGCGGATAGCCTGTAATTTTTTAGGAAATAAAATAAATGGGCCGCATGGACGCTACATAATTTGTTCACCCAGCACAGCTAATGGCTGTAATTCAAAAAAAAGATCAAATTGACTGTAAATTCTACCATGCAAAAAAGACGACTGTAAATTCTAAAAAAATGGGTTGAATACGTGCCACATTTTTGGAGGCTGAAATGTGGGCCAATAGGTCGAAGCCAACGCAAGTCGTTTTCAATTTAGTCAACAAATGATTCTGACATGTTAGCCGTTCGATTTACATCCAACGACCGGCATCCATCTTCAATCTCTTGTCTTCTTCCTCCAGTGCCGCCGGGACCACCTCCCACCTCCTACTGCTAGCAGCCCTGCTTAGCACGCTTCGCTATGAAGCGCTACTCCACTGTTGGCCAGGCCATCCCTCCACCCCTCCACACCTCCTGTTCTTCTCCACCGACTGCCGAACCACACCGCACTAGAACCAGTTAACCCTCGTATACCTCTCCATCTGCGACTCTACTCCCGCGTCTTCCCATCTCCGGCTTGTTGCTGTCCGGGGCCTCGCCGTCGTCCACCACCTTGGATGTGCTCGACACAGCATGGTCAACATGGTCAACAAACGACACCATCGGAAGTATACTGTGCGTGGAGAGGCTGACAGCTGGGTCCACGGCCACACACAAGGAAATGCCTCCTTATTATGCGCAAAATAATGATTCCTCCACCTGACATCTGGGACCCACCGGAAAGGCCTCCGTATTTTGCGAAAAAATGTGCCCCCCCGCTGACAGGTTGTACCAACCAGCTATTTTCGCACGCAAGGAAGTGCCTCCTTATTACGCACAAAAAAATAAATACTCCCCCTGCCAGCTGGAACCCAGCATAGTGGGAGGCTGACTTGTGGACCTACCAAGTTGACGGGGACAGAGGGCTTTGTCAACTTAGTCAATATGGACGATTCTAGCTCTCGTTACCGTACGATGTTCATCCAACGACCGTAGTGCTTCTTCAACCTCTGGTCTTCTTGCTCCAGCCGCCCAAACCAGCGCCGAACGTGCCGCGCCTCCTGCCTCCCGTGGCTGGTTGTGATGCCGCGGAGGCCTCACCGCCCCCTACTACTCCCACCGCTGGCCAGTCCATCCCTCTACTCACCCACACCCCCTGTTATTCTGCGGCGACAGCAACCTCACACCGCAGCCGAACCAGTGAACCCTCATACTCCTCTTCATGTGGGCATCCGCTGCTGCGTCTTCCCCGGCTCTGCGTCGTCCCCTTCCTAGGCCTCGCCGTCGTCCATCGCCGTGGTCCTCTCGGCGCCGAGTGGTCAATGTGGTCAACGACCGAATTCCATCGGAAGAGTACTGTACCTGGAGAGGCTGACAGCTGGGTCCACGGCAGCCACAAGGAAGTGCCTCCTTATTACACGGGAAATAATGATTCCTCCACCCGATAGCAGGGACCCACCGGACGGGTGTCACATCCCTAGTTCTGGTATGCTCAAGGCTAGCTAGTCATTTTGCATCATGTTTAAATTCCACTTAAATTTGAAATGGGGATTTGTGAAACCCTCAAAATCATTCTGGAAATGACCCAAATAAAAATTGTTCCAAAAAGGTCCAAGAAAATGCTCATGTTGCTCTTTGAAAATATTGGACAGAGATAAAAATCAAACCAATATTTTTAGGACCTCATAAGTATTTATTTTGGGCATTTGGAATTAATGCAGTAATTATTTGCTTTGGATATATATTGCTATATATATAAAATATTGTCCAAAAATTATGCCATTTATAAAGGAGCTCTGGAATAATATAACTAGCTTCTATAAAAATTGGCATAAGAAAATAAAATGGTTTAGTATTTTTATTTAAACCAAACAAATGCCAGAAAAATAGAAAAGAGAAACAAAACAGGAGAAAACTTACCTGGCGCTTAGCTCCTGTGCAGCCCGGTCCTGTGCGGCCTGGCCGGCCCAGCTGGCCAGCCCAGCCCACCTGGCCTCCTCCTCTGTCGTCTTCTCCCCCTCGCCCAAGCAGCTGCATGCCCGCGCCACAGCCGGCCGCGGCCACGCGCCCGGCCACCTCCTCCCTCCCTGCCTGCCTGCCCTCTCCCCTCCTCGTATGGATGCCCCGAACGTCGCCACGCGCTGCCCCGGTCCTCTTTCACTCTCTCTCGCTCTCCCTCCTCCCCTGGACATCTCTCTCTCTCACGGCCGAACGCCACCGACGCCACCGCTCGCCGTTGCCGCGGCCGCTGCCTCCCCCTCGTCCCTCTGTCGTGTCCACGCGCTCCGCCACTGTGGGCTACGCCTCCTCGACGAGACGCACGGCGCCGGACGCCCTGGAACGCCGCCATCGCCATCATCTTCGTCACCGGCCGCCCGAGATCGCCGACGACATTCTGGCCACTCCAGCCCTTCCCCGAGCTCGCGCAAGACGCCATCGAGACCACCGTGAGCATCTCCCCATTTCCCCTCTCTTCTCCCCCTCGTTCCCGCGCCGTAGCTCCCGTTCCCCACCATGGCCGAAGCCATCGCCGCCGTCCATGTCGCCGTCGTCGTCTCGGCCCGCCTTCGCCCAAACCGAGCACCCCATCATGCTCCCGGTGCCACGAGGGTGCCGCAGAGCCCCTCGGGTGGCCTCCCCGTGCCCCGCAGCCCGTTCCCGCTCGAAGCCGAACTCCGGCCGCCGCCCCGAGCTTCGCTCCGGCGAGCTCCGGTCGCCCCTGCCTCTCCCACTTGCTCCAATCGGTGCGGACGAGTGCTGGATCCTCACCCGTGGTCTCCGCCGCCCAAATGGTCGCCGGGGCGATGATCCCGAGCCCTCCGCCGCGTTCGGCCTCGCCGGCGGCTAGACGCCGGTGGGATTGACCGGGTCAACCCCCGCTAACTAAGCCCCCTTGTGACGCTGACATGTGGGGCCCGGCCCTGCTAATTTTTAGTTTAGGATTAGTTTAGCAACTAATTAACTCTGTTAACTAACTATGACACTGACGTGTGGACCCCACACGTCAGGTTTGACCCTGGTCAGCCCCGGTTGACCTGCTGACATCGTGCTGACATCATGCTGGCGCAATAATATGTTTTCTGGAATTAAAATAAATCAGGAAATTCCAGAAAATGTTCAAAACTTCAAAAAATTCATATCAATTCAACCGTAGCTCAGATTGAAATAAATTATATATGTAAAATTATCAGAAAAATGCAATCTATCCATCTATACCAGTTTCATGCATGAAAAACCAAGTTACACCTGCTGTATAAGTGAAACACTATAATCGCTTATATAAAGAGCTTATTTTGGAGATGCATTTGAACCTTTGGTTCAAATGGACTTCATCCAAATATAATGCTAGCTGCATTAGCACAATCAGCATCACATCTTCATGCCATGTTCATGCATCATTTTGTTGCATATGCTTGTGTTTTGATTGTTGGCACCGTTCCTTCTCGATAGGTCCTGCTCCGGAGACCGTTCCAGAGTACCTGTCTGTGAAGTAGTGCCTCCTCTGTTGATCTACCAGGCAAGCAAACCCCCTTGTTCATTTCGATAAAATCCTACTCTCTCGCTCCTGCTCTCAGTTATTGCATTAGGACAACAACGATTCATCTGCTACTTTGTGCTACGGTAGTTGAACCCATTCCTCTGCATGACCTGTCATTGCCACAGTAAATAGTTGAAACCCACTAGCATGTGCAGAAGTTGATTGAGCCATGTTGTGTTCCTACCATGCTATGCCTGCTATTGCATAGAGTTGTGTCAGGTCTGATTCATTGGAATGAATTGGAGTGCAGTCCTATGTTCTGATGCTGAGAGTGAAGTGTGTGAACATGATTTGGTAAAGGTAGTGGTGAGAGGCCATGTAGGAGTACATGGTGGGTTGTCTCACTGGAACCGTCCTTAAGCACTGAGTTCTATGTATGTTGTCCAATGACTCGATACTACCACACATTGGGCTCCGGGCGCTCCAAGCCCTCTCGACTTATTAACCAACTTGGTCTCTGTCTAGGAGTCGCAACTAGTTTCTGGTGTTTGTAGGTAGTGCTATTTTTATACCAAGTGGCACCCGGCAGGGTGGGCTTGGGACAGACTAGGCACACGTGGCCTGGTGTACCGAGTGGCACCCGGATGGTGGGCTCGGGAACCCTGCACACATCGTTTGGGGCCGTGAGCAAAACCCTGGCCGGATCTCCTTGCGGATGGAACCCGAATAGGCGATAAACCTGGGCTAGAGTCTTGTGTGGTTAGTTAGGTCGTGGCCGACATCCTCGCCAGGCTTCCGCTTGAAGGTTGCCGAGATACATGACGTGTACATGGCGGTAAGTGGCGAGAGCGTGTGTGAAGAAGTACACCCATGCAGGGTTAACATGATCTATTCGAATAGCCGGGTCTGCGGTTATGGACTTCTTGGATGCTTACATGGTACATAGACAACTTGAAGTGGATACTATAAAATTCTCAAGACAAGTGTGAGTGCTATGGATGGCCTTCTCGTAGGGAGACGGGAATGAATCCATAGTAGTGTATTGTGTGGTGAGTAGTGGACTCATGTGCGCCATATCACCTCAAAGAAGTTCTGGTAGTCGTAGAACAGGATAGCCACAGAGTCAAAGCTGGCTTGCTGCAACTAAACCCCACATTACCCTCTTGATACAAATGCATGTATGGTAGGATCTGATGTAAGTCTTGCTGAGTACCTTTGTACTCATGTTGCTTTATTTATGTTTTTGCAGCGAAGACTTCAGTCTTACTAGTGCTCTTGTGGACTTCGACGAGTAGCTTGTACCTTAGCTACGATCTTGATCGGATCTTGTAGATAGTCAGGCTCTTCAGCCTTTTTCATTTGTAGATGTTTGTACCCAGACATGTAATGCTTCCGCTTGTTGCTTGTATGCTCTGTATGATGGGTCCTGTGACCCCTGTTTGCAATAAATGCTATGATGGCTCTTTGAGCTTTATCTATATGAGTTGTTGAGTTATGCTGTGATGCCATGTTGTACAACACATACTTGCATGTTATGCGTACGTGTAATGTGTATTGCTATGTGTGGGATCTGACTATCTAGTTGTTTATCCTTAGTAGACTCTCTTACCGGGAAATGTCTCCTAGTGCTTCCACTGTGCCCTGGTAGCATGCTACTGCTCCGGAACACTTAGGCTGGCCGGCATGTGTCCTTCGTTCCTGTGTTTGTCCCTTCGGGGAAATGTCACGCGATGAATACCGGAGTCCTGTTAGCCCGCTACAGCCCGGTTTACCGGAGTCCTGCTAGCCCAGTTGCTACAGCCCGGATTCACTCGCTGATGACCGACACGTTCGATGCTGGGTCATGTATGCATGTCCCTGTAAGTTAGTGCCACTTTGGGTTCACGACTAGCCATGTCAGCCCGGGTTCTCTGTCATATGGATGCTAGCACCACTATCATATACGTGTGCCAGAAGGCGCAAACGGTCCCGGGCATGGTAAGGCGACACCCGTGGGAATACCGTGCATGAGGCCGCAATGTGATATGAGGTGTTACATGCTAGATCGATGTGACTTAGGATCGGGGTCCTGACAGCTTTGGTATCAGAGCCTGACTGCCTGTAGGATTACCAAGCCAAACTGGTCGAAGTTGAGTCTAGAAATTCTTTAGTTATGTAAGGGAATTGATTGTGGGAAGGAACGTAAGGCTCTTTTTACTCCTTTACCTCATGGCCTTCTGATCTGAGTCATCCTATCTTTCCTAACGGGGTTAAGGAACTAGGCTTTCTCTTCCGTCTATCAGGATCACGGTGTTACTACTCCGTAGTCCCATAGGATTGGTTGATCAGAGTCATATCCCAGTTTCGAGTACTTCCGGTGTAGTCTGATTAGTACTATCCCAGAACCTTGAGTGGGGATGTTGAGTTGTTGTACTACCCCATTGTTGGAAGGATGTCTCATTCTGAGTATTCTACTGCCGTTATGCTGCCGGAATTGCCCTAGGAGTTCGAGAGATACTAATTTCCTTGTCCTACATTCTGTAGCCTATAGTTGATGCTGATTCCGTCCTTGGTTTCGTTTCTCAGGATGTCATCAGCTAAGCGAAGTTCTGTTGCTCGTAGCCAGAACCACAAAGGTGGTAGGGATGAGGATCCTCCCGATCAACCTTCATTGGCAGAGTTTATGTTAGAGTTGGAGAGGAACAAGCGTGAGTCTAACCGCTTGTTGGCATGTATCGAAGAGAACACCGCACATCAGTCCAATAAGTCTGCGACCATTCATGACTTCATTCGCTTGCACCCACCTACCTTTCATCATTCCATCGAGCCACTCGATGCAGATGACTGGCTCCGTAGCATCACTCATAAGCTGCGTTCCGCGAACGTAGCTGAAGATGACAAGGTCACCTATGCCACATACCACCTGGAAGGTCCTTCTAGTCTTTGGTAGCAGAACTATGAGGCTATGCTTCCAGCTGGCCAGATTCCTACCTGGAGGGATTTCACTGAGGCTTTTCGCGAGCATCACATTTCTGAAGCCCTCATCGATCGCAAGAGAGAAGAGTTCTGTAATTTCACCCAGAGCAAGATGATTGTTGATGCTTACAGCAGAGAGTTCGAGAACCTTGCCTGCTATGCCACAGAACAAGTGTCCACGGACGCCAAGAAGCAGGCTAGGTTTCGGAAGGGTCTCAACCCCAAGTTGCGTCGTGATCTCCATCTACATCATTGTGATACATTCCAGGCTCTTGTGAATAAGGCCATCCATGCAGAGACAGCTCAACTCACTTACGAGGAGTCTCGTAAGCACACCCGTGATTTGGGATCTTTCTCTAGTTCTAGTTCTCAGAAGCGCCGGATTTGGGTTCCAAACTCCGCCCTTCCTTCCGGATATGCACCGAGACCATCTTATGTGGTGCCTTCCCTAGCTCAGTCGTATGTTCCACCCAGGTCTACTGGTAGACCGCTTGTCAGTGCGGGTCCACGTCCAACCTCAGGGACTTGCTTCACATGCGGGAAGCCGGGACACTATGCACGTGACTACTCTCAGACTAGTTGTGTTCCACCCCAGCCCGAGAAGTCTGTTGGCCATGGTAAGCCATCACGCAAGACGATCAGTGCCAAGCCAGCTCGCACTGAACGTGGACGTGTGCATCACGTCTCAGGTAAAGATGCTCATGATGATCCGGATGTCGTTCTTGGTACACTCCTTGTCAATTGTCATCCAGCATCGGTTTTGTTCTATACTGGAGCATCTCACTCCTTCATTTCTGAAGGCTATGCTCGTTTGCACGACATGTCATTTTGTGATATGCCAACTCCACTTGAAATCCAAACCCCAGGGTGTAGATGGCAGACCACCAGAATCAACCATGGTAATGAAATCCTTGTTGATAGACTTGTATTTCTTGCATCACTTGTAGCCCTCAAGTCCTCAGATATTAACATCATCTTGGGTATGGACTGGATGACAGCTCATCATGCCAAGATTGATTGTTACACAAGATCTGTTCAGCTTACACACCCATCTGGCAAGATAGTCACTGTCTCCACTAGAGTTGCAAAGCGTCAGCTCTATTCTCTTAATGTCATCCCTCTCCCTGACCTTGAAGATATTCTGGTAGTCCGTGACTTTCCGGATGTCTTTCCAGAGGAACTGCCAGGTGTTCCACCTGACAGAGATGTAGAGTTCGTCATAGATCTTATCCCAGGAACTGCTCCAATCTCCAGAAGACCTTACAAGATGGCACCCTTAGAACTAGCCAAGCTTAAGAAACAACTTGATGAGTCCTTGAAAAAGGGTTTCATTTGTCCTAGTTCTTCTCCTTGGGCTTGCCCTGTCCTCTTCATCAAGAAGAAGGATGGTACGGACCGGATGGTTGTAGATTATCGTCCCGTTAATTTGGTCATGATAAAGAACAAGTATCCGCTCCCCAGGATCAACGACCTGTATGATCAGCTCGCTAGATCCTCAGTCTTCTCCAAGATGGATTTGAGGTTAGGCTACCACCAAATCAAGATCAGAAATAGGGACATCCCCAAGACAGCCTTTGTCACTCGTTATGGCCAGTACGAGTACACCGTCATGTCCTTCGGCCTAACCAACGCCCCAGCCACTTTCTCCCGCTTGATGAACTCGATCTTCATGGAGTACTTAGATAAGTTCATCGTGGTTTACCTCGATGATATTCTTATTTACTCGAAGAATGAGGAAGAGCATGCCGAACATCTTAGACTTGTGTTAGAAAAACTCAGAGAGCACCGCCTTTATGCCAAGTTCTCCAAGTGTGAATTTTGGTTGCCAGAAGTGACCTACCTAGGCCACGTAATCTCTGGTAAGGGCATTGCTGTCAATCCCGAAAGAGTTAAGGCCGTTCTTGATTGGACTCCACCTGAAACCGTTAAACAAGTTAGGAGTTTCCTTGGTCTAGCCAGTTATTGTCGCCGCTTTGTTGAAAACTTCTCCAAAGTAGCTAAGCCTCTCACGGAACTTCTCAAGAAAGATAAAAGGTTTGAGTGGTCCCCACAGTGTGAGTACAGTTTTCAGGAACTGAAAAGACGCCTGACTTCTGCTCCCATACTTGTGCCACCAGATTTCACTAAAGACTTTGTTATCTACTGCGATGCCTCACGACAGGGACAAGGTTGCATTCTTATGCAGGATCGTCATGTGATTGCCTATGCATCTCGACAGTTGCATCCACATGAGCATAATTATCCTACACATGATCTAGAGCTTGCAGCCGTAGTCTATGCACTCAAGACCTGGCGACATTACCTTCTTGGTAAACGTTGCGAGATCTACACCGATCACCAGAGTCTCAAGTATATCTTCACCCAACCAGATCTGAACCTTAGGCAAAGACGTTGGTTGGAGTTGATCACAGATTATGATCTAGGGATTACCTACACCCCAGGCAAAGCCAATGTCATGGCTGATGCGTTAAGTCGTAAATCCTATTGCAACAATCTTATGTTGCAGCAAGGCCAACCCCTTCTCCATGAGGAATTTTGTAAGCTTAACCTTCACATTGCTCCTCACGGATTCCTTTCTACCTTGGTGGCAAAACCTGATCTTGAGGATCGAATTATCACTGCTCAAAAGCAAGACACAGGAATTTCTCGGATCAAGAGAAACATTAAGAAAGGAGTTGGTGGATGTTTCTCTATGGATGATCATGGTGTTGTTTTCTTTGTGAATCGCTTGGTGGTTCCCAAAAATTAACATCTGCGACAATTGATTCTTAAGGAGGCGCATGAATCTCCTCTCACGATTCATCCCGGTAGTACTAAGATGTATCAGGACCTACGCCAGAGGTTCTGGTGGACTAGGATGAAGAGAGAAATTGCTCAGTTCATTGCCAACTGTGACGTTTGTTGTCGCGTTAAAGCAGAGCATCAAAGACCTGCTGGCACCCTTCAGCCTTTAGCTATTCCTGAATGGAAATGGGATAAAGTTGGTATGGACTTCATCATCGGTTTTCCCAGGACCAGGAAAGGGAATAACGCTATCTTCGTAGTCGTTGATCGTCTTTCCAAAGTGGCTCACTTCCTACCTGTTCGAGAGAGTATCACTGCTAGTCAGCTCGCTGACTTATACATTTCTCGAATAGTGTCACTTCATGGTGTTCCACTAGAGATCAATTCAGACCGTGGTAGTCTTTTCACTTCTCATTTTTGGGAGAGTTTCCAAACTGCCATGGGAACCCATCTTTCCTTCAGTACTGCTTTCCACCCTCAGTCAAGTGGTCAGGTGGAAAGGGTCAATCAAATTCTCGAAGACATGCTTAGGGCTTGCGTTATCTCATTCGGTATGGATTGGGAGAAATGTCTTCCTTTTACCGAGTTTGCTTATAACAATAGCTATCAATCCAGTCTCAAGAAAGCTCCTTTTGAGGTTCTCTATGGACGAAGATGTCGAACACCTTTGAACTGGTCAGAAACCGGTGAAAGACAATTCTTTGGACCGGACATGATCCAGGAGGCAGAAGAGCAAGTTCGCATCATTCGTGAGAATTTGAAAACCGCCCAGTCTCGTCAAAAGAGCCAGTATGATCGTCATCATAGGGATATGACCTATGAAATTGGAGACAAAGCTTACCTTCGGGTCACTCCTTTGAATGGTACCCATCGCTTCGGTATCAAGGGCAAGTTGGCTCCTCGTTACATTGGTCCTTTTCGCATTCTCGCTAAATGAGGAGAGGTTGCCTACCAGTTGGAACTACCCCCACATCTTTCCAGAGTGCATGATGTCTTCCACGTCTCTCAACTCAGGCGTTGCTTCTCGGATCCCATCCGCGGAGTGGACCACGAAACGCTTGATCTCCAAGATAACCTCACATATCGAGAGTACCCAGTTCGCATTCTTGATCAAGCAGAGCGTGTCACTCGACGTCAGAACATCAAGTTTCTTAAGGTTCAGTGGTCTCATCATTCCGAGAGAGAAGCTACTTGGGAGCGAGAAGATCGTCTTCGACTGGAGTACCCTGCTTTCTTTCCATCGACCCCTGAATCTCGGGACGAGATTCTTTCAAGTGGGGGTGAGTTGTCACATCCCTAGTTCTGGTATGCTCAAGCCTAGCTAGTCATTTGTGCATCATGTTTAAATTCCATTTAAATTTGAAATGGGGATTTGTGAAACCCTCAGAATCATTCTCGAAATGACCCAAATAAAAATTGTTCCAAAAAGGTCCAAGAAAATGCTCATGTTGCTCTCTGAAAATATTGGACAGAGATAAAAATCAAACCAATATTTTTAGGACCTCATAAGTATTTATTTTGGGCATTTGGAATTAATGCAGTAATTATTTGCTTTGGATATATATTGCTATATATATAAAATATTGTCCAAAAATTATGCCATTTATAAAGGAGCTCTGGAATAATATAACTAGCTTCTATAAAAATTGGCATAAGAAAATAAAATGGTTTAGTATTTTTATTTAAACCAAACAAATGTCAGAAAAATAGAGAAGAGAAACAAAACAGGAGAAAACTTACCTGGCACTTAGCTCCTGTGCAGCCCGGTCCTGTGCGGCCTGGCCGGCCCAGCTGGCCAGCCCAGCCCACCTGGCCTCCTCCTCTGTCGTCTTCTCCCTCTCGCCCAAGCAGCTGCGTGCCCGCGCCACAGCCGGCCGCGGCCACGCGCCCGGCCACCTCCTCCCTCCCTGCCTGCCTGCCCTCTCCCCTCCTCGTCTGGATGCCTCGAACATCACCACGCGCCGCCCCGGTCCTCTTCCACTCTCTCTCGCTCTCCCTCCTCCCCTGGACATCTCTCTCTCTCACGGCCGAACGCCACCGACGCCACCGCTCGCCGTTGCCGCGGCCACTGCCTCCCTCTCGTCCCTCCGTCGTGTCCACACACTCCGCCGCTGTGGGCTACACCTCCTCGACGAGACGCACGGCGCCAGATGCCCTGGAATGCCGCCATCACCATCGTCTTCGTCACCGGCCGCCCGAGATCGCCGACAACATTTCGGCCACTCCAGCCCTTCCCTGAGCTCGCGCACGACGCCATCGAGACCACCATGACTATCTCCCCGTTTCCCCTCTCTTCTCCCCCTCGTTCCCGCGCCGTAGCTCCCGTTCCCCACCATGGCCGAAGCCATCGCCGCCGTCCATGTCGCCGTCGTCGTCTCGGCCCGCCTCCACCCAAACCGAGCACCCCATCGTGCTCCCGGTGCCACGAGGGTGCCGCAGAGCCCCTCGGGTGGCCTCCCCGTGCCCCGCAGCCCATTCCTGCTCGAAGCCGAACTCCGGCCGCCGCCCCGAGCTTCGCTCCGGCGACCTCCGGTCGCCCTTGCCTCTCCCACTTGCTCCAATCGGTGCGGACGAGTGCTGGCTCCTCGCCCGTGGTCTCCGCCGCCCAAATGGTCGCCGGGGCGATGATCCCGAGCCCTCCGCCGCGTTCGGCCTCGCCGGCGGCTAGACGCCGGCGGGATTGACCGGGTCAACGCCCGCTAACTAGGCCCCCTTGTGACGCTGACATGTGGGGCCCGACCCTGCTAATTTTTAGTTTAGGATTAGTTTAGCAACTAATTAACTCTGTTAACTAACTATGACACTGACGTGTGGGCCCCACACGTCAGGTTTGACCCTGGTCAGCCCCGGTTGACCTGCTGACGCCGTGCTGACATCATGCTGGCGCAATAATATGTTTTCTGGAATTAAAATAAATCAGGAAATTCCAGAAAATGTTCAAAACTTCAAAAAATTCATATCAATTCAACCGTAGCTCAGATTGAAATAAATTATATATGTAAAATTATCAGAAAAATGCAATCTATCCACCTATACCAGTTTCATGCATGAAAAGCAAAGTTATACCTGTTGTATAAGTTAAACACTATAATCGCTTATATAAAGAGCTTATTTTGGAGATGCATTTGAACCTTTGGTTCAAATGGACTTCATCCAAATATAGTGCTAGCTGCATTAGCACAATCAGCATCACATCTTCATGCCATGTTCATGCATCATTTTCTTGCATATGCTTGTGTTTTGATTCTTGGCACCATTCCTTCTCGATAGGTCCTGCTCCAGAGACCGTTCCAGAGTACCTGTCTGTGAAGCAGTGCCTCCTCTGTTGATCTACCAGGCAAGCAAACCCCCTTGTTCACTCCGATAAAATCCTACTCTCTCGCTCCTGCTCTCAGTTATTGCATTAGGACAACAATGATTCATCTGCTACTTTGAGCTACGGTAGTTGAACCCATTCCTCTGCATGACCTGTCATTGCCACAGTAAATAGTTGAAACCCACTAGCATGTGTAGAAGTTGATTGAGCCATGTTGTGTTCCTACCATGCTATGCCTGCTATTGCATAGAGTTGTGTCAGGTCTGATTCATTGGAATGAATTGGAGTGCAGTCATATGTTCTGATGCTGAGAGTGAAGTGTGTGAACACGATTTGGTAAAGGTAGCGGTGAGAGGCCATGTAGGAGTACATGGTGGGTTGTCTCACTGGAACCGTCCTTAAGCACTGAGTTCTATGTATGTTGTCCAATGACTCGATACTACCACACATTGGGCTCCGGGCGCTCCAAGCCTTCTCGACTTATTAACCAACTTGGTCTCTGTCCAGGAGTCGCAACTAGTTTCTGGTATTTGTAGGTAGTGCTATTTTTCTACCAAGTGGCACCCGGCAGGGTGGGTTTGGGACAGACTAGGCACACGTGGCCTGGTGTACCGAGTGGCACCCGGATGGTGGGCTCGGGAACCCTGCACACATCATTTGGGGCCGTGAGCGAAACCCCGGCCGGATCTCCTTGCGGATGGAACCCGAATATGCGATAAACCTGGGCTAGAGTCTTGTGTGGTTAGTTAGGTCGTGGCCGACATCCTCGCTAGGCTTCCGCTTGAAGGTTGCCGAGATACATGACGTGTACATGGCGGTAAGTGGCGAGAGCGTGTGTGAAGAAGTACACCCCTGCAGGGTTAACATGATCTATTCGAATAGCCGGGTCCGCGGTTATGGACTTCTTGGATGCTTACATGGTACATAGACAACTTGAAGTGGATACTATAAAATGCTCAAGACAAGTGTGAGTGCTATTGATGGCCTTCTCGTAGGGAGACGGGGATGAATCCATAGTAGTGTATTGTGTGGTGAGTAGTGGACTCGTGTGCGCCATATCACCTCTAAGTTCTGGTAGTCGTAGAATAGGATAGCCACAGAGTAAAAGCTGGCTTGCTGCAACTAAACCCCACATTACCCTCTTGATACAAATGCATGTATGGTAGGATCTGATGTAAGTCTTGCTGAGTACCTTTGTACTCATGTTGCTTTATTTATGTTTTTGCAGCAAAGACTTCGGTCTTACTAGTGTTGTTGTGGACTTCGACGAGTAGCTTGTACCTCAGCTACGATCTTGATCGGATCTTATAGATAGTCAAGCTCTTCAGCCTTTTTCATTTGTAGATGTCTGTACCTAGACATGTAATGCTTCCGCTTGTTGCTTGTATGCTCTGTATGATGGGTCCTGTGACCCCTGTTTGCAATAAATGATATGATGGCTCTTTGAGCTTTATCTATATGAGTTGTTGAGTTATGCTGTGATGCCATGTTGTACAACACATACTTGCATGTTATGCGTACGTGTAATGTGTATTGCTATGTGTGGGATCTGACTATCTAGTTGTTTATCCTTAGTAGCCTCTCTTACCGGGAAATGTCTCCTAGTGCTTCCACTGAGCCCTGGTAGCTTGCTACTGCTCCGGAACACTTAGGCTGGCCAGCATGTGTCCTTCTTCGTTCCTGTGTTTGTCCCTTCGAGGAAATGTCACGCGATGAATACCGGAGTCCTCTTAGCCCGCTACAGCCCGGTTTACCGGAGTCCTGCTAGCCCAGTTGCTACAGCCCGGATTCACTCGCTGATGACCGACACGTTCGATGCTGGGTCATGTATGCCTGTCCCTGTAAGTTAGTGCCACTTTGGGTTCACGACTAGCCATGTCAGCCCGGATTCTCTGTCATATGGATGCTAGCGACACTATCATATACATGTGCCAAAAGGCGCAAACGGTCCCGGGCATGGTAAGGCGACACCCGTGGGAGTACCATGCGTGAGGCCGCAAAGTGATATGAGGTGTTACATGCTAGATCGATGTGACTTAGGATCGGGGTCCTGACAACGGGCCACCGTATTTCGTGAAAAAAACGTTTCCCCCTGACTGCTAGGACCTACTAGCTACATCTTCGCACGCAAGGAAGTGTGTCCATATTACGGGCAAAAACAAATGATTCGCTCCCTGACTGCTGGGACCCACTAGCTACATCTTCGCACGCAAGGAAGTGCATTTGGGTAAAAAACGATTCGCCCCCCTGTCTGCTGGGACCCACCAGCTACATCTTCGCACGCAAGGAATTGCCTGACAGTCGGGACCCACCTGGTCGAAGCGTACGTAGCGTTGTCATTCTGGTCGCGAACGTGTACATACATACTGGTCGATGTATTGGCGCGCACATGTTGTAGTAGAGGCGCGTACATGTCGTAGTAGAGGCACGCACGTAGCATGTACACGTACGTACAGCGGCCAGGGTGCAAGAAAGAAGATATGGCCACGTATGTGTACATACGGGAGGGGTCTCGAACGCCTACTCGCGCATACGTACGGCCAGGGCTCGTGTACATGGCTGGGTCGGAACGGAGAAACAGCGTCGTCATCGTGTTCATGGGGAGGCAACGGAATGCGTCGTGTTCATCGGGAGGCAATGGAACGCGTGGGAGCCAACCGGCTGGGTCGGAACGGAATGCGTCGTCGTGTTCATCGGGAGGGCTTGGACGGAACAGACGATGGAAACGAGGCCTGGCGTACCGCAGAACGGAGGAAACGGCCTTGTGTTCGACCGGCCACGTTCAAAACAGGATCCTGTTCATCGGGAGGCGTCTGGCGTACCGCAAAACGGAGGAAACGGACCTCCTATGGTCGAAACAGGGGTCCTGTTGAACGAAAGGGGTCTAGCATGCCGCAAAACGGAGGAACCGGACCTCCTATGGTCGAAACGGGGGTCCTGTTGATTGGGAGGGGTGTGGCGTACTGCAAAACGGACGAAATGGATTTGTGTTTGAGCACTACGGTCGAAACGGGGGTCCTGTTGATCGGGAGGGGTGTGGCATACCTCAAAACGGACGAAACGGACTTGTGTTGGAGCACTATGGTCGAAATGGGGGTCCTGTTCATCGGGAGGGGTGTGGTGTACCGCAAAACAGGGACTCCACGGGATACTGTTCATCTCCACCATCGACCTCCTCCAGCCTCCATGGGCTACCGTCAACCTCCTCCAGCCTCCACAGGCTCCTGTTCATCCAGCCTCCACCGCGCGCTACTCCACCGGCTACTGTTCAACCATCCATCCATGGGCACCCACCATCATCTACTGTTCATCCAATCCTCCACACCATGGGTCCTGTTCATCCAGAGGCA
>NC_041389.1:384433671-384454592 GCF_002162155.2 Triticum dicoccoides | reverse complement strand
TCATCCAGAGAGGCAGCATTGATCGGCTTCAGTTAGCAGCAGTAGCGAAGGAATCGCTCGATCGGGTTCAGTTAACAGTCATCGATCGATCGCTCGGGTTCAGTAACGCGCAGCCTGTAGTGCAATCGCTCGGGTTCAGTAACGCGCAGCCTGTAGTGCAATCGCTCGGGTTTAGTTAGAGCCCAACGCATCACCGGGTTCAGTTAGAGCCAACGCCTCGCACACACGCGCATACGTGTACGAGAGAAACGCGCATCGCTCGGCCCCCGACCGCCCACCGTAACCGGGAACTCCCCGAAATTTTCCTCGCCCTCGCTTCTACCACGGTTTTTTCCGTCATGGACGGCCCAAAGAATGTCATGCAACTACGTCTCCGGCCCGCCCAGGATGAAAAGCCCATTTTCTGTCATGATTTTTTGTCATAGAAGTAGGAGCCCACCACATCTATGATGATACCGGGTTTTGTCACAATTATCGTCATAGAAGTGTCATATGTATGACAGAAAAAAAATTCGTTCGGCCCAAAATGTCACGGATGTGTATTTTTTTGTAGTGTATAGACGAGGAGTAAAAGATCCTAATACCACCCAATGGCAACGTGGGCCCATAAGCTGCACAGCCAAGTTAGTAAAAAGCTTTGCAATGTCTAGGCTCGACTTCGGACAAGGAGTATGGAAGGGGGATTCCTATAGGCAGTCGACTCTGATACCAACTTGTGACACTGCCGATTCAATAGTACACTAATCATGCACACAAATGTGTACGATCAAGATCAAGGACTCACAGGAAGATATCACAACACAACTCTAAAAGTAAAATAAGTCATACAAGCATCATATTACAAGCCAGGGGCCTCGAGGGCTCGAATACAATTTCTCGAACATAAACGAGTCATCAGAAGCAATAATATCTGAGTACAGACATAAGTTAAACAAGTTGCCATAAGATGGCTAGCACAAACTGGGATACAGATCAAAAGAGGCGCAGGCCTCCTGCCTGGGATCCTCCTAAACTACTCTCGGTCGTCGTCAGCGGCCTGCACGTAGTAGTAGGCACCTCCGGTGTAGTAGGAGTCATCATCGACAGTGGCGTCTGGCTCCTGGGCTCCAACGTCTGGTTGCGGCATCCGAGAAGAAGAGGGAAAAGGGGGGAAAGAGGGAGCAAAAAACCGTGAGTACTCATCCAAAGTACTCGCAAGCATGGATCTACACTACATATGCATGGGTATATGTGTAAAGAGGCAATATTGGTGGACTGAACTGCAGAATGCCAGAATAAGAGGGGGATAGCTAGTCCTATCAAAGACTACGCTTCTGGCAGCCTCTGTCTTGCAGCATGTAGAAGAGAGTAGATTGAAGTCCTCCAAGTAGCATCACATAGCATAATCCTACCTGGCGATCCTCCCCTCATTGCCCTGTGGAAAAGCGATCACCAAGTTGTCTCTAGAACTTGTCTGGGTGTGTTTTATTAAGTATCTGGTTCTAGTTGTCATAAGGTCAAGGTACAACTCCGGGTCGTCCTTTTACCGAGGGCATGGACATCACATAACCCAATACGCTCTATCCCATTTGGCCGGAGACACTTTCGTGGGTCATGCCCGGCCTCGAAAGATCAACACGTCGCAGCCCCACCTAGGCACAACAGAGAGGTCAGCACGCCGGTCTAAATCCTATGCACACAGGGGTCTGGGCCCATCTCCCATTGCACACTTGCACATTGCATACGCGGCTGGTGAGCAGACCTAGCCTCCCCTATACAAGAGCAGGCGTTCCAGTCCAACCCAGGGCGCGCCGCTCAGTCGCTGACGCCAAGAAGGCTTCGGCTGATACCACGATGTTGAGTGCCCATAATTGTTCCCGCGTAGTTGGTTAGTCAATATAGGCCAGTGGCCAGACTCAGATCAAATACCAAGATCTCGTTAAGCATGTTATTTTGAAGTAACCACGAACGCTGACCAGGGCCAGGCCCACCTCTCGCCTAGGTGGTCTCAACCTGCCCTGTTGCTCCGCCACATAGTAACAGTCGGGGGCCATTGGGAACCCAGGCCCACCTCTACCGGGATGGAGCCACCTGTCCTTCCAGCCCCCACATCGGAATCACTTACGGGTACTCAACGAGCCGACCCGACTTTAGTCACCACCTGAATAGTATGTATGTATAGTATATACCCGTGATCACCTCCCGAGTGATCACGGCCCGACAGTATAGCATGGCAGACTGACAAGAATGTAGGGTCACTAATGGTAAAGTAGCACCCTATACTAAGCATTTAGGATTGCAGGTAAGGTATCAACAAATGTAGCAACAATGACAGTCTATGCAACAGAATAGGATTAATTGAAAAAGTAACATGCTACACTACTCTAATGGAACTAGTAGAGGGAATAATAGGAAATATCTGTTGATCAAGGGGGAGGGGCTTGCTTGGTTGCTCTGGCAAGGAGGGGTCGTCAGTGACGTAGTCGTACTCAATCGCATCAAAGCCGATCTCGGGGTCTACCGGAGAAGAAGAGGGGGGAGAAACAGTAAATACGAAGCAAACAAAGCATCACAAAATATAACAAGGCAATACGCGATGCCAGGGATGATCTAACGCAAGGATAGGTGGTACTGGTGGAGGGGGAAAACATCCGGGAAAGTATCCCCGGTGTTTCGCATTTTCGGACAGAAGAAACGAAGGTGAAATGTTGCATGTTCGCTATGCTAGGGACGTGTGGTGAACGAACGTGTTGCGTATTCGATTCGTTGTATTTTTCTAAGAAACTTTCATATATAAATTATTTTCATCAAAGTTACAGTTTATTTTATATGAATTTTCAAAGTTTTAATTAATTTCTGAGATTTATTTAATTCGAAAATGAAATAAAAATGCCCAGTCAACAGTAGAGATTGACATGTGGACCCAGTCAACAGTTGACTGGGTCAACATTGACTGGTCAAGGGGCGCTGGGTCCCACCTGTCACTGACTGGGACTGCCAAGTCAGCAGGTTTGACTGGTCAAAAGACCAATGGGACCCATGTGTCAGTGAGACATTTGATTAACAGATTGTTTTGTTTTTTCCTTTTTTAAGTAAATGGGCCATGTTGTCTTTTTTTTGAGAAATTTCCATTCCAATTACAAATCAGTACAAAGTAGTTGACTCTTATAAGCACACTGAAACGCAAACACAAAGGACCATGAACACCTAGAGTACCCTAAGACAACCATAACACAAGAAGATCTCCTCAGCCCCGTATCATCATCCCTGAATCTTGAGAGAAGACCCCTGCAGCAGAAGGATCTGCAACCAGTCACAAACAGGTCATCATCTTCGACCACGGTACAATTTCCGCCACGCTGCTTCCTCCTTTCTTGACACCAGTGCTGAGAGGGCATAGACATCAATCCAACACACCTGCAACACTCGTTGCCATCTTTGGCTTTGAGTACCGTGAAAAGTGTCCCTTCCGAAAGGAAGAGAACTCGAGTCATCCGACCGGTCCAGCACCGCGGTCGGGCCATCCGCCCGGACAAAGCAGGATCTCCCACCAGCATCAGTGCAGAGGAAGGAGAAGAACAGCAGCAGCAAATCATACCAACAAGGAAGAAGAAAGGTCTTCGTCTCCCTGCATCCATCGCCCATCTGAGGATCCAAACGGCCAGTGCCGATGGACCTCCAACCACCATAGTCCGCGACCTTGACGTGATCCGGGGATCCCCAACACCGCTGGCTCCTAGACGAAGGCAAAAGCCTCGCCTGACCGCGAATGGAGCCTGGAGAAACTTATTCTGACGCAACACCAACGCAACGGCCTCGGCAGCGTCTCCCTCAACCCTAACCCTACCACACACCCACCTAGCAAACAGACCCGGAGTTCCCCCTCCCTCCCGTCGCCAGACCGGCCGACGGAGAGAGAGGGAACCGGCGGCGTCACCGGCGGCACGCAAGGGATCCCGGTCGCCTCCTTGATCGCCCGATGCGATCCTACTTTTTCGGGCAAGTTAGATAAGATATGTTATGTTGTTCCAATGGGCCCTGTTGTCAGTGACTAATTAATGGGGTTGTTGGTTAGTACTAATTAGCCCCTAATTGATTTTGGGCCGATGTGGTGGTACATCCAGCCATGAGGCTCTGCACACACACACGCACACATAGCTCACGCCATACTCGGCCATGGCCAACCGAAAGCAGCAGCGCAGTGGCAAGATGCAAGAGAGCAGAGAGCAGCGGCAATGCATAGCAGCAGCACCGCCTAGCAGCAGCACTAGCAGGCCGAGCAACTACAGCGGCACAACAGCTAGCAGGCGCGGCAGCAGAAAGCAGCAAGCAACAACACCTGAGCAGCGCGAGCAGTACGGGGTCGCAGGCGCGCGCGTGCGAGGCATAGTAGTCGCGACCATGGGAAGGAGCAGGCAGCAGCAACAACAACAACACGTACGCGTACGCGAAACTGGAGCTCCAGCCATGGCCTTGGGACAACAACATACGGTGATGGATCAAAGGGGAAATGAAGGGAATCGGAGGAGATGCTCACTGCAAACTCGATGACGAGGTCAGGGAGGCCAGAGGTGGACCGGGGCGACGAATCGACGAGGTGGACGACGACGTCCATGGTTGAGGAAGAAGGCCGATGGGACGTCGTGAGGCGCTCCGGATTGACCTAGCGCTTGCAGATGGTGCAGAAGAGGACGGAGGTGCTCCTCGACTTCCTCCCGAGCGCTAGGGAGGCTTGTGGCCACGAGCACGGTGACGACAGGATGATGGTGTTCGGGCGACAGAGGAGGGAAGAGATCCAGTGAGGAGGAAGGGAATGGATAGGGTTTGTCGAGGGGGGCGCGGGGACGGCCTTATCCGCCTCATTGCTACTGTAGCGACGCGAGGGGGCGAGTGGGTGCGGTGGAGACAGCGACCAGCCCCGGGCATGTGCGCGTAGAGGACAGCGAGTGAGGGGGAACAGGAGGTTGAGGGTGACCGCGATGGGCTGGGCCGCTACTATTTCTAACGGGCCAAAGTGCATAGGAACCTTTCCTATTATTCTTTTTGCTAAAATAACAAGTAGCTATTGTTCTCTAAAAAGTTTAGTGTTCAATGATTTTTTCTAAATATGAAACTTTGCGCAAAAATGATATGCAATAATCTAGGGTTGTACAAAAGTTTGAGGGTATTCGCAATTCTTTGATTTTGTGTTTGAATTTAATTGACCAACTTAGAGGCTGCTGGTCCACAAAAAATGTTGTAGTCAAATTTTGTAAACCAAATGGTTGTGAGGACCCCGACTCAATGCCACATCAATCTAGCATGTAACACCTCATATCACTTTGCGGCCTCACGCACGGTATTCCCACGGGTGTCGCCTTACCTTTGCCCGGGACCGTTTGCGCCTTTTGGCACACGTATATGATAGTGTCGCTAGCATCCATATGATAAGGAGCCCGGGCTGACATGGCTAGTCGTAAACCCAAAGTGGCACTAACTTACAGGGACTGGCATACATGACCCAGCATCGAACGTGTCGGTCATCAGCGAGTGAATCCGGACTGTAGCAACTGGGCTAGCAGGACTCCGGTAAACCGGGCTGTAGCAGGCTAACAGGACTCCGGTAGTCACCGCGTGACATTTCCCCGAAGGGACAGACACAGGAACGAGGAAGGACACATGCCGGCCAGCCTAAGTGTTCCGGAGCAGTAGCGAGCTATCAGGGCTCAGTGGAAGCACTAGGAGACATTTCTCGGTAAGAGAGGCTACTAAGGATAAACAACTAGATAGTCAGATCCCACACATAGCAATACACATTACACGTACGCATAACATGCAAGTATGTGTTGTACAACATGGCATCACAGCATAACTCAACAACTCATATAGATAAGGCTCAAAGAGCCATCATAGCATTATTACAAACAGGGGTCACATGACCCAACATTCAGAGCAAACAAGCAACAGGTGGAAGCATTACATGTCTGAGTACAGACATCTACAAATGAAAAAGGCTGAAGAGCCTGACTATCTACAACATCCGATCAAGATCGTAGCTGAGGTACAAGCTACTCGTCGAAGTCCACGAGCACACTAGTAAGACCGAAGTCTCCGCTGCAAAAACATAAATAAAGCAACATGAGTACAAAGGTACTCAGCAAGACTTACATCAGATCCTATCATACATGCATTTGTATCAAGAGGGTAATGTAGGGTTTAGTTGCGGCAAGCCAGCTTTGACTCTGTGGCTATCCTGTTCTACGACTACCAGAAACTCTTGAGGTGATATGGCGCACACGAGTCCACTAATCACCACACAATACACTACTATGGATTCATCCCCGTCTCCCTACGAGAAGGCCATCCATAGCACTCACACTTGTCTTGAGCATTTTATAGTATCCACTTCAAGTTGTCTATGTACCATGTAAGCATCCAAGAAGTCCATAACCGCGGACCCGGCTATTCGAATACATCATGTTAACCCTGCAGGGGTGTACTTCTTCACACATGCTCTTGCCACTTACCTCCATGTACACGTCATGTAACTCGGCAACCTTCAAGCGGAAGCCTGGCGAGGGTGTCGGCCACGACCTGACTAACCACACAAGACTCTAGTCCAGGTTTATCGCCTATTCGGGTTCCATCCGCGAGGAGATCCGGCCGGGGTGTCGCTCACGGCCCCAAACGATGTGAGCAGGGTTCCCAAGCCCACCATCCGGGTGCCACTTGGTACACCGTGCCACCTGTGCCTAGTCTGTCCCAAGCCCACCCTGCCGGGTGCCACTCGGTACAAAAATAGCACTACCTACAAACACCAGAAACTAGTTGCGACTCCTAGACAGAGACCAAGTTGGTTAATAAGTCGAGAGGGGTCGAGTTATCGGAGCCCAATGTGTGGTAGTATCGAGTCATTGGACAACATACATAGAACTCAGTGCTTAAGGACGGTTCCAGTGAGACAACCCACCATGTACTCCTACATGGCCTCTCACCGCTACCTTTACCAAATCGTGTTCACACACTTCACTCTCAGCACCAGAACATATCGTAACAGTCCAATTCATTCCCAATGAACCAGACCTGACACAACTCTAAGCAATAGCAGGCATAACATGGTAGGAACACAACATGGCTCAATCAACTCCTACACATGCTAGTGGGTTTCAACTATTTACTGTGGCAATGACAGGTCATGCAGAGGAATGGGTTCAACTACCGCAGCACAAATTAGCAGATGAATCGTTGTTGTCCTAATGCAATAACTGAGAGCAGGAGCGAGAGAGTAGGATTTATCGGAATGAACAAGGGGGTTTGCTTGCCTGGTAAATCAACAAGGGAGGCACTGCTTCACAGACAGGTACTCTGGAACATCTCCGGAGCAGGACCTATCGAGAAGGAACGGTGCCAGCAATCAATACACAATCATATGCAACAATATGATGCATGAACATGGCATGTAGATGTGATGCTGTTTGAGCTAATGCAACTAGCTGTTATTTGGATGGAGTCCATTTGAACCAAAGATTCAAATGCAACTCCAAGATAAACTCTTATGTATTCCATTTACATGTTTTCACTTATACAGCATGTATAAGTTGGTTTGTCATGCATGAAACTAGTACATATGGAAAGATTGCATTTTTCTGATAATTTTTCATATATAAATTATTTCAATCTGAGCTACGGTTGAATTTCTATGAATTTTTGAAGTTTAAATCATTTTCTGGAATTTCCTGATTTAATTTTAATTCCAGAAAATATATTATTGCGCCAGCATGACGTCAGCACGACGTCGGCAGGTCAACCGGGGCTGACCAGGGTCAAACCTGACATGTGGGGTCCACACATCAGTGTCATAGTTAGTTAACAGAGTTAATTAGCGCTAACTAAACTAACACCTAAACTAAACAGGGGCATGTCCCACGCGTCAGTGACCCTGGGGGGGTCAAACCCCAGGTCAAACAAGTCAAACCCGTCGGCGGTTAGTCGCCGGCGAGATCCGCGGCGTACTTGTGCCCCGTGTTTCCTCTGTGGTGCTCCAAATGACGCGCGGCTAGGCGCGTTGGAGAGCCAGCTCAATGGCGCGTCGGCCGGTGGCCATGGCTGGGCCTAGGATGGCCTTAGTCGGCGGCGGCGAGCTCGGTTGCGGCCGCCGGAGTTCGGTCGTGCACGAGAGCGCGTTTGGAGCTCGAAGACGAGCGAAGCAAAGCGCTAGGGATGCTGTACGGGGCCTTACGAGCTTGTTGGACTCGCCGGGGTGACCAAATGCTCACCGGAGCTGCGTCGACGGCGAGCTCGGCAGCGGCGAAGGTTCGACCATGGTGGAGACGACAGCTAGAGGGCGAGCGCGGCCAGGGGAGAGAGGGGAGAAGAAAGCAGGGCTCATGGCGGACTTGTAGGGCTGCTCGTTGTGGCCGGGGACGCGCTGGAGACGACGAAGCGGCGATGGTGATCTGCGGCGGCCGGAGGTGATGAAGGCGACGGCGACGGCTCCACGGGGCGTCCGGCGACGCACGGCTTGGCGGAGAGGACGAGGGAGTCATGGCGGAGCTCGTGGACACGACGGAGGGACGAGGGGGGGCAGTGGCCGCGGCAACGGTGAGCGGTGGCATCGGTGGCGTTCGGCCGTGAGAGAGAGAGCGAGGAAGAGGAGAGGAGAGGATCGGGGTAAGAGTGAGAGGGGTACGGGGCATGCGTGGCGTCGTGCGGGATCATCCAGAGGGACGAGGGGGAAGACAGGCAGGCAGGGAGGGAGGAGGTGGCGCGGCGCGGCGGTGTGCGCGGCGGGCATGCGCCCGTCCTCCTGTCGGGCAGGAAGACGACAGAGGAGGGGGGACAGGTGGGCCGGGCCGGCCAACTAGGCCGGCCAGGCCGCATAGTGCTGGGCCAGCACTGGAGCTAAGCGCCAGGTAAGGTTTTTCCCCTTTTGTTTTTTTTTCTATTTTTTGACATTTGTTTGGTGTAATAAAAAATACTAAACCATTTTATTTTCTTATGCCAATTTTTATAGAAGCTAGTTATAATATTCCAGAGCTCCTTTATAAATGGCATAATTTTGGGACAATATTTTATATATATAACAATATATATCCAAAGCAAATAATTACTGCATTAATTCCAAATGCCCAAAATAAATATGTATGAGGTCCTAAAAATATTGGTTTGATTTTTATCTCTGTCCAATATTTTTAGAGAGCAACATGAGCATTTTCTTGGACCTTTTTGGAACAATTTTTATTTGGGTCATTTCCAGAGATGATTCTGAGGGTTTCCCAAGTCCTCATTTCAAAATTAAATGGAATTTAAAAATGATGCACAACTTGCTAGCTAGTCTAGGTCATACCAGAACTAGGGATGTGACAACTCACCCCCACTTGCAAGAATCTCGTCCCGAGATTCAGGGGTCGACGGAAAGAAAGCGGGGTACTCGAGTCAAAGACGATCTTCTTGCTCCCAAGTAGCTTCTCTCTCGGAATGATGAGACCACTGAACCTTGAGAAACTTGATGTTCTGACGTGGAGTAACACGCTCTGCTTGATCAAGAATGCGAACCGGGTACTCTCGGTATGTGAGGTTATCTTGGAGATCAAGCGTTTCGTGGTCCACTCCGCGGATGGGATCCGAGAAGCTACGCGTGAGTTGAGAGACGTGGAAGACATCATGCACTCTGGAAAGATGTGGGGGTAGTTCCAACTGGTAGGCGACCTCTCCTCGTTTAGCGAGAATGCGAAAAGGACCAATGTAACGAGGAGCCAACTTGCCCTTGATACCGAAGCGGTGGGTACCCTTCAAAGGAGTGACCCGAAGGTAAGCTTTGTCGCCAATTTCATAGGTCATATCCCTATGATGACGATCGTACTGGCTCTTCTGACGAGACTGGGCTGTTTTCAAATTCTCACGAATGATGCGAACTTGCTCTTCTGCCTCCTGGATCATGTCCGGTCCAAATAATTGTCTTTCACCGGTTTCTGACCACTTCAAAGGTGTTCGACATCTTCGTCCATAGAGAACCTCAAAAGGAGCTTTCTTGAGACTGGATTGATAGCTAGTGTTATAAGCAAACTCGGCAAAAGGAAGACATTTCTCCCAATCCATACCGAATGAGATAACGCAAGCTCTAAGCATGTCTTCGAGAATTTGACTGACCCTTTCCACCTGACCACTCGACTGAGGGTGGAAAGCGGTACTGAAGGAAAGATGGATTCCCATGGCAGTTTGGAAACTCTCCCAGAAATGAGAAGTGAAAAGACTACCACGGTCTGAATTGATCTCTAGTGGAACACCATGGAGTGACACTATTCGAGAAATATATAAGTTAGCGAGCTGACTAGAAGTGATACTCTCTCGAACAGGAAGGAAGTGAGCCACTTTGGAAAGACGATCAACGACTACGAAAATAGCGTTATTCCCTTTCTTGGTCCTGGGAAAGCCGGTGATGAAGTCCATACCAACTTTATCCCATTTCCACTCAGGAATAGCTAAAGGTTGAAGGGTGCCAGCAGGTCTTTGATGCTCTGCCTTAACGCGACGACAAACCTCACAGTTTGCAATAAACTGAGCGATTTCTCTCTTCATCCTAGTCCACCAGAACCTCTGGCGTAGGTCCTGATACATCTTAGTACTACCGGGATGAATCGTGAGAGGAGATTCATGCGCCTCCTTAAGGATCAATTGTCGAAGATGTTGCTTCTTGGGGACCACCAGGCGGTTCCCAAAGAAAACGACACCTCGATTATCTATAGAGAAACTACCAGCAATACCCTTGGCAATGTTTCTCTTGATCCGGGTAATCCCCGTATCATGCTTCTGGGATTCTATAATATGATCGACAAGAGTAGGTTTCGCCACCAAGGTAGAAAGGAATCCGTGAGGAGCAATGTGAAGATTGAGCTTACAGAATTCCTCATGGAGAAGTGGTTGGCCTTGCTGCAACATGAGATTGTTGCAATAGGATTTACGACTTAGCGCATCAGCCATGACATTGGCTTTGCCTGGGGTGTAGGAAATCCCTAGATCATAATCTGTGATTAACTCCAACTAATGTCTTTGCCTAAGGTTCAAATCTGGTTGGGTGAAGATATACTTGAGACTCTGGTGATCGGTGTAGATCTCGCAACGTTTACCAAGGAGGTAATGTCGCCAGGTCTTGAGTGCATAGACTACGGCTGCAAGCTCTAGATCATGTGTAGGATAATTCTCCTCATGTGGATGCAACTGTCGAGATGCATAGGCAATCACATGACGATCCTGCATAAGAATGCAACCTAGTCCCTGTCGTGAGGCGTCGCAGTAGATAACAAAGTCCTTTGTGAAATCCGGTGGCACAAGTATGGGAGCAGAAGTCAGGCGTCTTTTCAGTTCCTGAAAACTATACTCACACTATGGGGACCACTCAAACTTTTTATCTTTCTTGAGAGGTTCTGTGAGGCGTTTGGCTACTTTGGAGAAGTTTTCAACAAAGCGACGACAATAACTGGCTAGACCAAGGAAACTCCTAACTTGTTTAACGGTTTCAGGTGGAGTCCAATCGAGAACGGCCTTAACTCTCTCGGGATTGACAGCAATGCCCTTACCAGAGATTACGTGGCCTAGGTAGGTCACTTCTGGCAACCAAAATTCACACTTGGAGAACTTGGCATAAAGGTGGTGCTCTCTGAGTTTTTCTAATACAAGTCTAAGATGTTCGGCATGCTCTTCCTCGTTCTTTGAGTAAATAAGAATATCATCGAGGTAAACCACGACAAACTTATCTAAGTACTCCATGAAGATCGAGTTCATCAAGCGGGAGAAAGTGGCTGGGGCGTTGGTTAGGCCGAAGGACATGACGGTGTACTCGTACTGGCCATAACGAGTGACAAAAGCCGTCTTAGGAATGTCCCCATTTCTGATCTTGATTTGGTGGTAGCCTAACCTCAAATCCATCTTGGAGAAGACTGAGGATCCGGCGAGCTGATCATACAGGTCGTTGATCCTGGGAAGCGGATACTTGTTCTTTATCGTGACCAAATTAACGGGACGATAATCTACAACCATCCGGTCCGTACCATCCTTCTTCTTGACTGGGCAACCCCAAGGAGAGGGCCAGCACTGGCCATAACTGGGCCGGCCAGGCCGCATAGTGCTGGGCCAGCACAGGAGCTAAGCGCCAGGTAAGGTTTTCCCCCTTTTGTATCCTTTTCTATTTTTCTGACATTTGTTTGGTGTAATAAAAAATACTAAACCATTTTATTTTCTTATGCCAATTTTTATAGAAGCTAGTTATATTATTCCAGAGCTCCTTTATAAATGGCATAATTTTTGGACAATATTATATATATATATATAACAATATATATCCAAAGCAAATAATTACTGCATTAATTCCAAATGCCCAAAATAAATACTTATGAGGTCCTAAAAATATTGGTTTGATTTTTATCTCTGTCCAATATTTTCAGAGAGCAACATGAGCATTTTCTTGGACCTTTTTGGAACAATTTTTATTTGGGTCATTTCCAGAGATGATTCTGAGGGTTTCACAAGTCCTCATTTCAAAATTAAATGGAATTTAAAAATGATGCACAACTTGCTAGCTAGTCTAGGTCATACCAGAACAAGGGATGTGACAATGGTTTTGATTTCTACAAGGGAAATACTCAGGGATTTTATGGAATACTTCCAACATTTTTGTTTTATGGTTTGAAGAAATAATATTTTGACTTTATTTTAAATTTTGAATTTGGGGTTGAAATATTTCTTAATTGTTTTTCTTAGGGCATAATAGTGATGACTTGGCATCATTAGTGTGGAGTTACTGTAGTTTAATTATCCGGGCGTTACACTCCGGTATTCGGGAGTTGCATAATCTCATAATCTGAGGAACTTGTATAAGTCATGAAGAAAGCAGTAGCTATGAAACTGACACGATCATAATGCTAAGCTAACAGATGGATCATGTCCATCACATCATTCTCCTAATGATGTGATCCCGTTCATTAAATAACAACACATGTCTATGGTTAGGAAACATAACCATCTTTGATTAACGAGCTAGTCAAGTCGAGGCATACTAGGGACTATATGTTTTGTCTATGTATTCAGACATGTACTAAGTTTCTGGTTAATACAATTCTAGCATGAATAATAAACATTTATCATGAATTAAGGAAATAAATAATAACTTTATTATTGCCTCTAGGGAATATTTCCTTCAGTCTCCCACTTGCACTAGAGTCAATAATCTAGATTACATAGTAATGATTCTAACACCCATGGAGCTTTGCTGCTGATCATGTTTTGCTCATGGAAGAGGCTTAGTCAACGGGTCTGCAACATTCAGATCCTTGTGTATCTTGCAAATCTCTATGTCCCCGTCCGACACTTGATGATGGATGGAATTGAAGCGTCTCTTGATGTGCTTGGTTCTCTTGTGAAATCTGCATTCCTTTGCCAAGGCAATTGCACTAGTATTGTCACAAAAGATTTTCATTGGACCCGATGCACTGGGTATGACACCTAGATCGGATATGAACTCCTTCATACAAACTCCTTCATTCGCTGCTTCCGAAGCAGCAATGTACTCTGCTTCACCCGTAGATCCCGCCATGACGCTTCGCTTGGAACTGCACCAACTAACAGCTCCTCCATTCAATAAAAATACGTATCCGGTTTGCGACTTAGAGTCATCCAGATAAGTGTCAAAGCTTGCATCAACATAACCATTTACGACGAGCTCTTTTTCACCTCCATAAACGAGAAACATATCCTTAGTCCTTTTCAGGTATTTCAGGATGTTCTTGACCGCTGTCCAGTGCTCCACTCCAGGATTACTTTGGTACCTCCCTGATATACTTATAGCAAGGCACACATCAGGTCTGGTACACAACATTGCATACATGATAGAACCTATGGCTGAAGCATAGGGAATGACTTTCATTTTCTCTCTATCTTCTGCAGTGGTCGGGCATTGAGTCTGACTCAACTTTACACCTTGTAACACAGGCAAGAACCCTTTCTTTGACTCATCCATTTTGAACTTCTTCAAAAATTTATCAAGGTATGTGCTTTGTGAAAGTCCAATGAAGCACCTTGATCTATCTCTATAGATCTTGATGTCCAATATGTAAGCAGCTTCTCCGAGGTCTTTCATAGAAAAACTCTTATTCAGGTATCCCTTTATGATATCCAGAAATTCTATATCATTTCCAATCAACAATATGTCATCCACATATAATATCAGAAATGCTACAGAGCTCGCACTCACTTTCTTGTAAATACAGGCTTCTCCAAAAGTATGTATAAAACCATATGCTTTGATCACACTATCAAAACGTTTATTCCAACTCCGAGAGGCTTGCACCAGTCCATAAATGGATCGCTGGAGCTTGCACACTTTGTTAGCACCCTTTGGATCGACAAAACCTTCTGGTTGGATCATATACAACTCTTCTTCCAGAAATCCATTCAGGAATGCAGTTTTGACATCCATTTTCCAAATTTCATAATCATAAAATGCGGCACTTGCTAACATGATTCGGACAGACTTAAGCATCGCTATGGGTGAGAAAGTCTCATCATAGTCAACTCCTTGAACTTATCGAAAACCTTTTGCAACAAGTTGAGCTTTGTAAACAGTAACATTACCGTCTGCATCGGTCTTCTTCTTAAAGATCCATTTATTTTCTATGGCTTGCTGATCATCGGGCAAGTTCACCAAAGTCCACACTTTGTTCTCATACATGGATCCCATCTCAGATTTCATGGCCTCAAGCCATTTCGTGGAATCTGGGCTCATCATCGCTTCCTCATAGTTCGCGGGTTCATCATGGTCTAGTAACATGACTTCCAGAACAGGATTACCGTACCACTCTGGTGCGGATCTTACTCTGGAAGACCTACGAGGTTTGGTAGTAACTTGATCTAAAGCTTCATGATCATCATCATTAGCTTCCTCACTAATTGGTGTAGGAATCACGGGAACTGATTTCTGTGATGAACTACTTTCCAATAAGGGAGAAGGTACAACTACCTCATCAAGTTCTACTTTCCTCCCACTCACTTCTTTTGAGAGAAACTCCTTCTCTAGAAAGGATTCATTCTTAGAAACAAAGATTTTGCCTTCGGATCTATGATAGAAGGTGTACCCAACAGTTTCCTTTGGGTATCCTATGAAGATGCACTTCTCCAATTTGGGTTCGAGCTTATCAGGTTGAAGCTTTTTCACATAAGCATCGCAGCCCCAAACTTTAAGAAACGGCAACTTTGGTTTCTTGCCAAACCAAATTTCATAAGGCGTCGTCTCAATGGATTTTGATGGTGCCCTATTTAAAGTGAATGCAGCCGTCTCTAAAGCATAACCCCAAAACGATAACGGTAAATCAGTAAGAGACATCATAGATCGCACCATATCCAATAAAGTACGGTTACGATGGTCGGACACACCCTTTTGCTGTGGTGTTCCGGGTGGCGTTAGTTGTGAAACTATCCCATGTTGTTTCAAATGAAGACCAAACTCGTAACTCAAATATTCTCCTCCACGATCAGATCGTAGAAACTTAATTTTCTTGTTACGATGATTTTCCACTTCATTCTGAAATTCTTTGAACTTTTCAAATGTTTTAGACTTATGCTTCACTAAGTAGATATAACCATGTCTGCTCAAATCATCTATGAAGGTAAGAAAATAACGATACCCACCACGAGCCTCAATACTCATTGGACCGCATACATCGGTATGTATTATTTCCAAAAAATCAGTAGCTCATTCCATTGTTCCGGAGAACAAAGTTTTAGTCATCTTGCCCATAAGGCATGGTTCGCAAGCACCAAGTGATTCCAAAAGTCCATCAACATGGAGTTTCTTCATGCGCTTTACACTGATATGACCCAAACGGCAGTGCCACAAATAAGTTGCACTATCATTATTAAACTTATATCTTTTAGCTTCAACACTATGAATATGTGTATCACTACTATCGAGATTAAAAAAATAGACCACTCAGCAGGGATGCATGACCATAAAAGATATTACTCATATAAATAGACCACCCATTATTCTCTGATTTAAATGAATACCGTCTCGCATTAAACAAGATTCAGATATAATGTTAATGCTCAACGCTGGCACCAAATAACAATTATTCAGGTCTAAAACTAATCCCGATGGTAGACGTAGAGGTAGCATGCCGACCGCGATCACATCGACTTTGGAACCATTTCCCACGCGCATCGTCACCTCGTCCTTAGCCAATCTTCGCTTAATCCGTAGCCCTTGTTTCAAGTTGCAAATATGAGCAACAGAACCAATATCAAATACCCAGACGCTACTATGAGCATCAGTTAAGTACACATCAATAACATGTATATCAAATATACCTTTCACTTTGCCATCCTTCTTATCCGCCAAATACTTGGGGCAGTTCCGCTTCCAGTGACCAGTCCCTTTGTAGTAGAAGCACTCAATTTCAGGCTTAGGTCCAGACTTGGGTTTCTTCTCTTGAGCAGCAACATTTTTGCCGTTCTTCTTGAAGTTCCCCTTCTTCCCTTTGCCCTTTTTCTTGAAACTAGTGGTCTTGTTGACCATCAACACTTGATGCTCCTTTTTGATTTCTACCTCCGCTGCCTTTAGCATCGCGAAGAGCTCGGGAATAGTCTTGTTCATCCCTTGCATATTATAGTTCATCACGAAGCTTTTATAGCTTGGTGGAAGTGATTGAAGAACTCTGTCAATGATACTATCATCAGGAAGATTAACTCCCAGTTGAGTCAAGCGGTTGTGGTACCCAGACATTCTGAGTATGTGTTCACTGACAGAACTATTCTCCTCCATTTTACAGCTGTAGAACTTATTGGAGACTTCATATCTCTCAATCCGGGCATTTGCTTGAAATATTAACTTCAACTCCTGGAACATCTCATATGCTCCATGACGTTCAAAACATCATTGAAGTACCGGTTCTAAACCGTAAAGCATGGCACACTGAACTATCGAGTAGTCATCAGCTTTGCTCTGCCATACGTTCTTAACATCATCAGTATCATCTACAACAGGCCTGGAACCCAACGGTGCTTCTAGGACGTAATTCTTCTGTGCAACAATGAGGATAATCCACAAGTTATGGACCCAGTCCGTGTAGTTGCTGCCATCATCTTTCAACTTAGCTTTCACTAGGAACGCATTAAAATTCAAAGGAACGGTAGCACGGGCCATTGATCTACAACAACATAGACATCCAAAATACTATCAGGTACTAAATTCATGATAAATTAAAGTTTAGTTAATCATATTACTTAAGAACTCCCACTTAGATAGACATCCCTCTAATCATCTAAGTGATCACGTGATCCAAATCAACTAAACCATGTCCGATCATCACGTGAGATGGAGTAGTTTTCAATGGTGAACATCACTATGTTGATCATATCTACTATATGATTCACGCTCGACCTTTCGGTCTCAGTGTTCCTAGGCCATATCTGCATATGCTAGGCTTGTCAAGTTTAACCTGAGTATTCTGTGTGTGCAAAACTGGCTTGCACCCACTGTATGTGAACGTAGAGCTTATCACACCCGATCATCACGTGGTGTGTCGGCACGACGAACTATAGCAACGTTGCATACTCAGGGAGAACACTTATACCTTGAAATTTAGTAAGGGATCATCTTATAATGCTACCGCCGTACTAAGCAAAATAAGATGCATAAAGGATAAACATCACATGCAATCAAAATATGTGACATGATATGGCCATCATCATCTTGTGCTCATGATCTCCATCACTAAAGCATCATCATGATCTCCATCGTCACCGGCGCGACACCTTGATCTCCATCGTAGCATCGTTGTTGTCTCGCCAACTATTGTTACTACAACTATCACTACCGCTTAGTGATAAAGTAAAACAATTACATGGCGATTGCATTGCATACAATAAAGGGACAACCATATGGCTCCTGCCAGTTGCCGATAACTTTGTTACAAAACATGATCATCTCATACAACAATTTATATCACATCATGTGTAACGCCCCGGATACAACTTCCCATCTTCATAACTCCAACTCTTGCCTTTTCCAGAGATGCGATATGATATTTTTCTTCGTGGTTGGGTTTTTGTCGTTTGTTTTGCATTTTGTTCATGACGTGCATCTCATCTCATCGCATCATGCGCTTTGCATCTGCATGTTTTCATAAAACTCTTAGCCCGTTCATAGTTGCCGAGTTCCCCTTGCCTCCTTTGACCGTTCCAAGACCAATCGGGTTTTCACTTCCCTCTTGACCGTGACCACCTAACCTCTCTTGCTAGCTCGCGGCCCCCCTCGCTGCGCATCCGGGCCTGCCCCAAACCCAACCCGCTCAGTCATCACCGATGGATCCGGATCATCCCCTAACATCCCTAAAATATCTTCGTTTTCTTATTTGGACTCCCTACCTATTTTTTCTGGACCGCCCTATTGCGATCGGAGGATCCAAATCATCCCCTTTCATATATATATAATCCACCCACTTGCTAAATGGGATCAAACACTAACTTCTAGGCAGTTTGTCCGTGCCGCCGCCGCACTCACCTTCCGCCTCGGGATCCTCCCAGATCCCCTTCTCACCCAACCAGCGAGCTCCTTCTAGCATCCGTCGATCCCCTCCTCAATTTCTTCATCGAGCCAACCAATCACCTCGCCGGAGTCCAGCAGTCGCCAACCAGGCCGTGCCCCTGTTTCCTTCTCTCCACCTCGAGTTGTCTCTCTCTTTGGTTCCTCAAATCCCCTTTCTCTCTGTTCCACAGGACACCATCGCCGGCCTCTTCTCTCGACCCGTCGCCGCACCTTCGTCTCCTTCAAGCAGCAACAGCCCCGTGCGCCTTCGACCACGCTTGACCCTGCCGCGGCCTCGACTCCTCTGCTCCGGTCGTCATCGCCGGAACGCGCCACCATAGAGCCATAGCCGAGCCCCACGGCGCTCGTCGTCGTTGACCCCGAGTGCGCCTGAGATGCCCTTCCTCCGCTGGCCTCCTTCACGCGCCGCCCCTTCCTCCTCTACTCCAACCCACGCCTCCGGCGGCCTCGTCATTGTCGTCAACTTGAGCAGTAGCTCCACTGACGACCACCCGACCAGCAGGTTCTGTCGCCACCCTCCTTCCCTGCCTCCTCTGCTTTCTGCTCTCTCTCTCTCTCTCACGTAGTTCTCTCTCCCTGTCGACGTTGTCTTCAACAGCTCCTGACGAGGATGGTGCCCTCCTGTCCGTCTCGAGCGCCAAGTCCAATCGCCGGCCAGATCCGTCGAGTTCCGGCCATCTCCGCCGTTCTCGGTCCTCCCCGCCACCCAAGTCCCTCGCCTTGCCGCCCCTTCATCCCGCTCACCGGAGTTCTGCTTCCAACCGCCAGCACCACTACTTCGCCATGGTGCTGCTGTTTCTGTTCTTCAGGAACGAGAGCAGCAGCGTCTCGCTCGTCCCGAGCATTGACCGTGACCCGCGCCAGCTGCAGCGCCTCCAGCCCAGCCTGGCTTCGGCCCGGCGCCCCCTGCTGGCCTTCCTCTCCACCAGCTGGGCCTCAGCCCATGGTGAGCCACCGCTGCGCCCCCCCCCCTTCTACTGTTGGCCCAACTGCAGATTCGGCCCGCATTGTTTTTTTGTTCTGGACGTTTTAGCTATTTATCCAGAAACTGCATATTTACAGATTGCACCCTCATGTTCATGCATTTAATAACTCACAAATGGTGCATCGGATTAAAATGATTTAAACATGTAAAATGCCTAGTTTTTCATCTAGTTTCATAATATGCTGTTTTCATCCATGTTCAAGATGTTTAACTTGTTGTTTGCTCTAATTTGCATAAATGCCATGTTAAAATGATTTATTTCATAACTAAATAACCGTAGCTCCAATTTTAATAAACCTTCTATGTAAATGGGGTGGAAAAATGCCTAGTTTAACATGGTGGACTTTATTTTCCTGTTTAACAACCTTAAAATATGGTTTAGGGAAAAACAGTACCGAATTCATAAATATGCATATGAGGTTTTTCCGGAATTGTTGTTTGTTGTTCCGGTCTCATTTAAACTTGCCTAAATAGTTAGTTTTCATATGCTTCACCTCTTGCCATGTTTAACAACATTTAATATTGTTTGGTAGCTTATACGAGATTAAACTAAATATGTCAATGTGGTGTTTTGTCAATATGCAACTTGTTGCATATTGAGCTCCACTTAACTTGTAGTATTGTTTGTTGCACTTTGCCATGCCATGCCTCATTTAAACCGGACATGCATCATACTTGTTTGTGCATCATGCCATGTTTATGCTTGTGCATTTACCATGTTGTTTGTTTATTTCCGGTGTTGCTTCTTAGTTCTAGTAATGTTGCGATTGTGAGGATTCGTTCCACTACTCCCGTTCGTCTTCTTCATGGACTCGTTCTTCTTCCTTGCGGGATTTCAGGCAAGATGAACGCTACCCAGGATCTCACTACTATCATTGCTATGCTAGTTGCTTCGTTCTATTGCTTTGCTGCGCTACCTATCTTTTGCTCTTCAAGCCTCCAAATTGCCATGTGAGCCTCTAACCTTTTCACCCTTCCTAGCAAACCATTGCTTGGCTATGTTACCGCTTTTGCTCAGCCCCTCTTATAGCATTGTTAGTCGCAGGTGAAGTCGAAGATTGCTCCATGATGGACAGGATTATGTCGGGATATCACAATATCTCTTATTTTATTAATGCATCTATATACTTGGTAAAGGGTGGAAGACTCGGCCTTATGCCTGGTGTTTTGTTCCACTCTTGCCGCCCTAGTTTCCATCATACCGGTGTTATGTTCCCGGATTTTGTGTTCCTTACGCGGTTGGGTGATTTATGGGACCCCCTTGACAGTTTGCTTTGAATAAAACTCCTCCAGCAAGGCCCAACCTTGGTTTTACCATTTGCCTCACCTAGCCTTTTTCCCTTGGGTTTCCGGAGCCCGAGGGTCATCTTTATTTACCCCCCC
>NC_041389.1:384408227-384433295 GCF_002162155.2 Triticum dicoccoides | reverse complement strand
TTGTCGTGAGTGTTGGTCCAACTTGTCAGCCGCCGGTGGCCACCAGGGGCAACTCTGGGATGGCCTACCGAAAGTTTGGACAATCCGGTGTGCCCTGAGAACGAGATATGTGCAACTCCTATCAGGATTTGTTGGCACATTCGGGCGGCATTGCTGGTCTTATTTTACCATTGTCAAAATGTCTTGTAAACCAGGATTCCGAGTCTGGTCGGGTCTTCCTGGGAGAAGGTATATCCTTCGTTGATCGCGAGAGCTTATCATGGGCTAAGTTGGGACACCCCTGTAAGGTATAATCTTTCGAAAGCCGTGCCCGCGGTTATGTGGTAGATGGGAATTTGTTAATGTCCGGTTGTAGATAACTTGACACCAGATCCGAATTAAAACGCATCAACCGCGTGTGTAGCTATGATGGTCTCTTTTCGGCGGAGTCCGGGAAGTGAACACGGTTTTCGTGTTATGTTTGACGTAAGTAGGAGCTCAGGATCACTTCTTGATCATTACTAATTGACGACCGTTCCTTTGCTCCTCTTCTCGCTCTCATTTGCGTATGTTAGCCACCATATCATGCTTAGCCGCTGCTGCAACCTCACCACTTTACCCCTTCCTTTCACATTAAGCTTTGCTAGTCTTGATACCCATGGTAATGGGATTGCTGAGTCCTCATGGATCACAGATTACTACAACAATAGTTGCAGGTACAGGTTATGCGATGATCATGACGTGAGAGCGATGCTTGCTTGTTTTGGAGTTCTTCTTCCGCTTCTTCTTCGATCAGGGGATAGGTTCCAGGTCGGCAACCTGGGCTAGCAGGGTGGATGTTGTTTGAGTTTCTGTTTGCGTTTCATCCGTAGTCGGATGTTGCTCTTTTGTATGATGATGTTGTATTCGTGTGGCATTGTATGCCATTTGTATGTACCCACATCTATTATGTAATGTTGACGTAATGATATCCACCTTGCAAAAGCGTTTCAATATGCGGTTCTATCCTTGGTGGGACCTTCGAGTCTCTTTAGGATAGTATCGCATATTGGGAGTGACATCATGCCTTGACCATATCACATCACATCACATCTTGGCGTTCATCGTCATGTGCGAGGCCTTCCTCTGCATCCCGCCCCACTTCGGCTTATGGCTGAAGACTTTTAATGTCAAGCCGAAGGTAGTGGGCGGCCGCCAAGCGGAGTGCGGAGGCGCCATGGTGGGCCAGATGGCCAACGTCCTTTGGCTCGAGGGCTCCTTCGTGGAGACAATAAAGGGGTGGCAATCGGGGTGGTTCTACATCACCGAGCCGCGCGACTCCAAATGGGCGGCGGCCCCCAAATTCCGATCTGGTTTCCCCACACGGCTCAGCTTCTGGAAAGAGACGGGCCTAACGTGGGGAGATTCAGAAGAGCTGACCAGACTTCAAACCTGCGTCCAAAATCTGGTGAACAAGAATCTGAAGCTTGTCAACGTAGTCCAGGTCATGCTCATCCGCCGGATCCTCCCATGCCAGCAACGGGCCTTCAAATTGTGGGAGTTTGATCCGACACATCACTAAACCTTGTGCAAGCTCTTCGACACTACGTACGAAGATACCTGGAAGGTGCTGTTTAAGGGCGACGAGGCCCCCGCATCCGCTATCGAAGATCGCGGGTTCAGCTCGCGGCGTCAGGCCAGCGAGGTAAGCTATTCTACCCTTTACGGGACTCTTGTTTTTCATAGTCTGACTCTATGTGGGATCTAAACTCCCTTACCTTTGACAGGACTGGCTGAAGACGTCCAGGCAGGTTAACTGTCCGGCTCCTTTGCCAGAAGACCCAGCGGACGCCCGATTGACGGGGCTACTGGTTCCGGCACCTCACGTGGTGCCGGAGAAGAAGGCCAAGAAGAAGGCCACGGGAACTCTAAGGAGTGCCCGGCGCTAGGTGTTGTCGGACTCATCATCCGACGATTCTGAGGCGGACTCCTCCCGTGAAGACGAGGAGGAGGAAAAAGAGGCCTCTCCCCCAGCGGGGGGAGAGAAGAAAAGGAAGGCCGCCCCAGCTGGGGGGCTGGAGGGTCCAAGAAAGGAAGGACCCTTCCTCCGGACTTTTCCACCAACACCGACGATGGCGAAGAGGAGTGGCCCTCGAGGGCCAAGCCCCTGGCGAGATCGTAAGTGTCTGGATTCCAGAATAACTCATGATTTTTCATTTGTCGCATAGTGTCTTCTAATGCCGAATACAACCATGTAGCCCGCCTAAGGACGAGCTCCCCGCTTCATCGAGCGGCTCCCTGGATTCGTCGGATGTGAATAGCACTTCACTTCCGACCGCCTCCTCCCCTCGTGACGCAGACGACGCCGTGGTGGAGTCCCAAAAGGGGCCCGACCAGGAGGAGGTGGTCCTGGAGGCGCCGCAAGGTGACCTCCCGGACTCTGGGCGCAAAGGGGGCAAAACCACAGAGGGATCTAAGTCCAGCCCTATGCCGGACTCCGTACTGGAACCTACAGTGGTTCCAAAGTCCGGTAGGCGGCCCCTTCGTAAGAAGGGCAAGACTGCGACGCCGGTGGCCTCCGTCCAACCGGAGGCACCGGACAGCTTGCTGAAGGCGCTTAACGACGCCTCCATCGACGAGGAGCACCGCACTATCATGAGTGCGGTGATCCAGAAAGTTCAGTCCGCCAAGAGCGGGCTGACTGAAGCCTGTACCAGCCTTCTAACAGGCTTTGAGATAAGTTTTTAAGATATGTAAGAATATTACCGCATAGACAGTAGCCCCTGATGCTTAGTTCGGTGTTCAGAAAGAAAAGCCAAGCTGAGGATCTAAAAAGATATATGCAGGAGTCTAACATAAATATGTCAATATGGGAATGCAGGCTGCACTGCTGACCTCTGCCGCACTGACTGCGGAGGTCAATGCATTGAAGGAGAGCCTCGAGCGGTCCGAGAACGAGCTCGGCCTTGCCAAGAAGCAGCTCGAGGACAAGGAAGGTAAGTAATACCTTATTAAAGTAATACCTTATAGAAAGGATTTGGTTGCAAAAAATGACAGGAATAACGTGAGTATTGCAAGGGCCACGAACGAGGTGGCGACCCTGAAGGAAGCGGTGTCCAAGGCCGAAAATAGTGCAGCTGCGGAGTGTATCGAGTGAGAGAAGCAGGAGGCGCGGGTGGCGGAGGTGCGGCAAGAGCTCCAGGATCTCGTGGAAAAACACGAGAGTTTGGAGCGTGACTCGAAGACTCAAGAGTCCGAGCTCGCCTTGGCTCTTGAGAGTGCCAAAGCCGCTAAGGCTGAAGCCCAGAAGGCCCTCCAGGAGATTGAGGCGATAAAAAAGATAGCGGCGGGTAAGTCATTCTTCATGCAAAGCAAGCATGTAAAAGTGAATTATCTGTTACTTACCCGAATTCGGAGCTCTCCAGGAGCGTTCACAGATCTGCCCCGTAGTGTGTCCGATGCTGCCGCGTTCTACCGAGCCGAGGAGGGGAGCTCGACGGAAAAGGTGTTCTGGTCTCAATATGCTGAGGCCGGACATCCGGTGCCCCTGAGCGACCAGTTGAAGCAGTTGGTCGAGCTCCACAAGATGGCCGAACAGGCCATGAAGGGCCTCATAGTTCGACTGTGGCCAAAAGAAGCCATGCCTAGGAGCTACTTCTGTCTAGTGCGGCGGCTGGTGGACGCCTGTCCATGGATTGAAGTCATCAAGCATTCCGTCTGCATTGAAGGTGCCCGTCGGGCCCTTGCCCATGCTAAAGTGCACTGGGGCAAGATGGACGCCGAGAAGCTTGTAACGGATGCACCACCGCCGGGCAAGGAGTATCGCAAGCCCAAGATGTACTATGAGGGCGTCCTGAAGGGTGCCCGCCTTATAGCGGGTGAATGCTCCAAAGATGTAATTTTTGAGTAGACTCGCATTTGTTATCCTGTACGCTGAAAACTTTGTTCATATGCGCTAAGCAACGCTTGTTAATTTAAAATATTACCTTCTGTGTGGCCATTTATCAAATTTGAGAGATGGCGAGTCGTTGGCTTCAGCCCTCATGCCACGAGTGCTGGGGTGTTCGGAATAAACTTGAGCGCTCTTGTTCCCATTATTGGGTCCTTCGAGGGAGGCGTGCAACATGACGAACGAGGCAACCGGACTATAATGCTTGAACACTCTCACTTAGCCATAGAATTCTATAATTTTAAATTTCAGCGAAGCCCCTGGTATTCGGAAGGCCGAGTTCGGGGCGCTATCCACGCCTTGGCCGGACAATGCCGACTCCTCGCTCTAAGCGGCATGAGTCTTTAGGGACCCGAAAAACCTCTCAAACAGCGGCCAGCTCTCGCCTTATCATGACGATCAGTTTTAGCTTTCTCCACTAAGGTGCTCAACCCAGCTCAATCGGGGCACAATCGCAGTGGTTCTCCCAGCGCTACCTTAGCCGATATAACGGAACATAAGGTACCAAAACATGGGAGCCAGGCAAACCCAACTATTGACCCAAGACATGATTCGGAGCCGATGCATATAATGCGATAAGTTCGGGCGCCGCACTTGTGAAAGTGTTCGGACTTATCACACCATGTTTTGGGGTACTTAAGCCCCTGGTGTATTGACTGTATATGGGTGCAACATGTCATAGATGAAAATTTTATGGAGAAAAAAAAGGAATGAATAATAAGCAGAAGCTATGTATTGTTTATTCAAAAGATACTGCAATGAAAGCAGAACGATACAAATAGTGCGATAAGAAAGGGATGGGACTATTTAACATGTCCCCCTCCAGGGGTAGGCTACGGGATGGTATGTAAAACAGGTATACTGCTCGTAATAGAGACCACCTGGACACTCGACGTAGCTTTTCTGCTTCCCTGGCTGTTGCATCGTGAGTTCGGCGATTCTACTGCCGGACAGGGCTTCTGGAAAACGGAGTTCTGAGAATAAAAAAAAAGAATGACACAATTGGGAGCCCCTGGTGCGGTTGAGCCGCACTCTGGGCATGCTGTGGTCGTGCCCCTCCCCCTATGCCCATGGTATCTCTAGAGCGTAGTTATGTACGCGTGGTACTGGTTTCGCGATTTCGCGAGGGCAGGGGTTGGGGCCGCATTGCTACGCACGCTCGGAACGTGTCAGGCGGTCTTGTTGCAGGTTACTCCGGGCGTGCTTGACGGTGTCCGGACGTTTAGTAGTCGGACTCGAGAATTGCCTTAAGAGGCTGCTTTGTACTTCCGCCGCGAGGGCCACCGTATGCTCCTCCGTTCGGAGAGAGCGTTCGGTGTTTCCATTGACCGTGATTACTCCTCGAGGGCCTGGCATCTTGAGCTTGAGGTATGCATAGTGCGGCACCGTATTGAACTTTGCAAATGCGGTTCGTCCGAGCAGTGCGTGATAGCCGCTGCGGAACGGGACTATGTTGAAGATTAATTCCTTGCTTTGGAAGTTACCCGGGAATCTGAAGACCACTTCGAGTGTAACTGAGCCTGTACAGTTGGCCTCTACACCTGGTATGATGCCTTTAAAGGTCGTTTTTGTGGGTTTAATCCTTGAGGGGTCTATGCCCATTTTGCACACTGTATCCTGGTAAAGCAGGTTCAGGCTGCTGCCGCCGTCCATCAGGACTCTAGTGAGGTGAAATCCGTCAATGATTGGGTCAAGAACCAATGCGGCGAATCCGCCGTGGCGGATGCTAGTGGGGTGGTCCCTTCGATCAAAAGTGATCGGGTAGGAGGACCACGGGTTGAACTTTGGGGCGACTGGCTCCATCGCGTATACGTCCCTTAGTGCACGCTTCTGCTCCCTTTTGGGTATGTGGGTTGCGTATATCATGTTCACCGTCCGCACTTGTGGGGGAAAGCCCTTCTGTCCTCTATTGTTCGGTGGCCCGGGCTCCTCCTCGTCATCGCCATGCAGCCCCTTGTCATTGTTTTCGGCATTTAACTTGCCTGCCTGCTTGAACACCCAACAATCCCTGTTGGTGTGGTTGGCTGGTTTTTCGGGGGTGCCATGTATCTGGCACGAGCGATCGAGTATTCGGTCCAAATTGGACCGGCCCTGAGTATTTCCTTTGAACGGCTTTTTCCGCTGACCGGGTTTAGAGCCTCTGAATCCGGCATTGACTACCGTATCTTCAGCATTATCGCCGTTAATGCGGTGCTTGTGCTTGTTGCGATGCGACCTGCCATTGCTGTCCTTGGTATCCGAACTACCAGGGTTTTTGGTCAGGTTGTTACTGTGAGCTAGCCAGCTGTCCTCTCCCGCGCAGAAGCGGGTCATGAGTGATGTGAGGGCTGCCATGGATTTCAGCTTTTCCTGTCCTAGGAGCCGGGCAAGCCACTCATCGTGGATGTTATGTTTGAAGGCTGCAAGGGCCTCTGCATCCGGATAGTCAACAATTTGATTTTTCTTGGTTAAGAACCGTGTCCAGACTTGTCTGGCCGATTCATCTGGTTGCTGAATTATGTGGCTTATGTCATCGGCGTCTGGTGGTCGCACATATGCGCCCTGGAAGTTATCAAGGAATGCGGCTTCCAGGTCTTCCCAACAACCAATTGATTCTGCTGGCAAGCTGTTGAGCCAATGCCGAGCTGGTCCTTTAAGCTTGAGTGGGAGGTATTTGATGGCGTGTAGATCATCACCGCGGGCCATGTGGATGTGAAGGAGATAGTCCTCGATCCAAACCGCAGGATCTATTGTGCCGTCGTATGATTCAATGTTTACGGGTTTGAAACCCTCGAGGATTTGATGATCCATTACTTCGTCTGTGAAGCATAGTGTGTGTGCGGCGCCTCTGTATTGGGCTATATCATGTCGTAGCTCAAATGAGCTTTGTCTACTATGTTCGGCCCGGCCGGAATTGCTGTATCCAGCGTGACGGTTGTCATCACGTGTCGTGGGGCACCCACGCGATCCGTAGATCGATCTTATTTGCCTTGCCTTGTCCTCCAATATGTCTCGCAAGTTTGGCGCATTTCCCCGTGGCTTTGTACTTCTCGAGCGACATCGGGGTGCGGCTTTAGTGGAGGGCCTAGAGGCCTCTCTGTCGCGGCCACGAGGTGGCCGGTCGGCCGCGTCATGCGCTGGTGATGTAGGTTTGGTTGCTTCCTCCTCTAATTGGGGTAGCAGCCTGCGTTTTGGGTAGCTCTTGGAGGGGCGATCGAGTTTGTACTCTTCGTCTGCAAGGACTTCGTCCCATCTGTCAGCTAGCAAGTCTTGGTCAGCTCTAAGCTGCTGCTGCTTTTTCTTGAGGCTGCTTGCCGTGGCCATAAGCCTGCACTTGAAACGCTCTTGTTCGACGGGATCCTCGGGCACGACAAATTCGTCGTCGTCGAGGCTTGCTTCATCTTCGGAGGGAGGCATATAATTATTGTCCTCTACCTCTCTGTCTGCCGCTCTATCATGAGGGTTGGCTTCTCCCTCCTCTTGTGCTGAATCCTGCTGGAGGGGGTTGTCTTTGGCACTGTCCGGGGTATTATTATCTCCCGTGCCGGAATCACCATTTTTGCTGTGGCGGGAATTAGAGCGGCGCCGCTGACGCCGGCGCTTGGGCTGTTTCTTGGAGAGGTCATCCTCCATTGTTCCATCATTCCCATCTTTTGGGATGTCCACCATGTATATGTCGTATGACGAGGTGGCCGTCCAGTGCCCTGTTGGCACTGGTTCTTGGTTGTCTCCTGCATCGTCGTCCATACCGTCGATGTCTTCGGAGTCGAAGTCGAGCATGTCGGTTAAATCATTGACAGTGGCTACAAAGTGGGTGGTGGGTGGGCGTTGAATTTCTTCGTCGTCCGCATCCCAACCTTCCTGACCATAGTCCGGCCAGGGCTCTCCTAATAAAGAGAGAGACTTTGGTGAATTCGGGATGTCTCCAAAGGGCGAGTGCTGAAAGATGTTCGCGGCAGTGAACTCCATAACCGGCGCCCAATCGGATTTGATTGGCACGGGCGCGGGAGGTTCGGAGTCCGGAGAGGAGTCCGGCACCTCGGAGTCACGGGCTTTGCAAAGGACAGGGATGGTGTTAGGCTCAATCGCCGTAGAGATCGTAGCCCCTGAGGCAGTGTCCAGCCACTCGTCCTCGATCGACGAAGTCGGCTCCGACCTAAGGGTCGGAGCGGACGCTGGTGCGGCCTCCAGGGCACTGTTCGGCGGTAGAGCTAGATCATACCCATCAAGACAGTGCGGCGCGCTTGGCTGTGGCTCGAATCCGTCGAAGATCAAGTCTCCGCGGATGTCAGCCATGTAGTTCAAACTCCCAAATCTGACCTTATGGCCAGGGGCATAGCTTTCGATCTGCTCCAGATGGCCAAGTGATTTGGCCCGCAGTGCAAAGCCGCCGAATACGAAGATCTGTCCGGGGAGAAAAGTCTCACCCTGGACCGCGTTGTTATTGATAATCGAAGGAGCCATCGGGCCTAAAGGTGACGACACAGAGGAACTCTCAGTGAAAGCATCAATGTCGGTGTCAAAACCGGCAGATCTCGGGTAGGGGGTCCCGAACTGTGCGTCTAGGCGGATGGTAACATGAGACAAGGGACACCATGTTTTTACCCAGGTTCGGGCCCTCTCGATGGAGGTAAAACCCTACTCCTGCTTGATTAATATTGATGATATGGGTAGTACAAGAGTAGATCTACCACGAGATCAAAGAGGCTAAACCCTAGAAGCTAGCCTATGGTATGATTGTTGTTCGTCCTACGGACTAAAACCATCCGGTTTGTATAGACACCAGAGAGGGTTAGGGTTACATAGAGTCGGTTACAATGGTAGGAGATCTACATATCCATATCGCCAAGCTTGCCTTCCACGCCAAGGAAAGTCCCATCCAGAGACGGGACGAAGTCTTCAATCTTGTATCTTCATAGTCCGGGAGTCCGGCTAACGGTGATAGTTCGGCTATCCGGACACCCCCTAATCCAGGACTCCCTCACAGGGGTTATTAATCAGACACGGTCCTGTATTGGAAACCGTTAGCTATTATGTTCACACACGGATTCTAATGCGGGAATCGTGTGTAATTCAAACTACAATACTCGTAAATTCCGGCGATCAGCGTGTGTATTGTTCCCATCGATCTAGATTCCGGCCGCCAATAAATACTACCTTGCTCGCGTCGTCCCTTCTGCATTCTCATCTACATCCTCCTCTCTCTCTCTCTCTCTCTCCCAAAGCTCTGCCATGGCGCTGCCGATCTACCCACGCGCCGACAAGGAGTCGCCGCCCCCCGAGGACGCTCAGTCGAAGAGCAGCGACGAGGAGGACCCCTACGCATTGCCGGACGAGGTTGCGCCGGAACCCCCAACATTGGATTGGTTTTGGGGCCAGTGCAATCTTTAGCTGTGGAAGTCACTGCCGCCGGTTGAGAAAGCCAGGTAAGTGGCGTTCAAGAAGGAGATGGCAGAGGAGGAAGCCAGGTACCAGGCGGCTTGTGAAACCCGTGATGCTGCCTGGGAAAAGGAGAAGGTGGAGCTTAGGGGGCGGGCACATCGTCGTGCGGAGGAGGTGTACGAAGACGGATACTTCGCAAGGAAGGTCAAAGGCGCTAGGCGCCTCATCGCTGCGTGGAGGTGGGCGGATAAGCTCCAGCGTGCCATCGACAAGGAGCTCCGGTGGGCACCCAATGAAATGGCAAGATTGTCCGCGCTCGTTCGCCAGCAAGAGGCAGATCGGTACGTCAAGCGCTACGAGGCGGAGGAGGCGGAGTACTGCCTCCGCGCTGGGAAGACGCCGCGCATCAGGAGAGAATATTAGTTTTAGTATTGTTCGTTTTCAATTTTATGCATTGTACCTAGTAGTTAAGTATCATCACGTATATGTGATTATATTATATATATTCTGTGACGAACTAATGAATTCCATTTTCTATCTGTTTTTGTATAGTAATTTGAATCCAGCTATTATCATCCACATATATAGAATGGAAAGCGTATACACACACATTGAAACAGAACATATAAGAACGGAAAACAGAGTACACACATTGAAACAGAGCAATACTATGATTGATGTTAATACATATCTATCCACGTCGAAACGACTCAAAAAAATAAAACGCGTCCACGAGACCATGACCAGCAGCCCTTGCCTACGGTAGCTCTTGGCTCTCCCTGAACTCGTGCAGGCGTTCGTCCTAGCGGTCGACACGCTCGCGGGACATCTGGAGCGCGATCTCGAGCTCCAAGTTGGCTATTTCATCAGAGATCACCACCTCGAGGATGCGATGGCCATGTTCCTCTACTGCGCCCAGGTGGACACCTGGGCCAAGGAGGCGGTCGAGCCTACCGACCAGTGCGTTGGCATCAAGCGGGCCGCGAACAAGGCGAACGATGCGACCCATGCGAACGGCACGGCGGGCGTCCGGTGCAAGTACCACGCAGCCGGTTTCTCGTGCAAGTATGGCACAGAGGGCCTCTGCCCACTCCTGGCAACAAATGGGGGTTCTGACAGGACGTGTATCCAGCTGTAATGTTGTGTCGACAGCAGGCAAGCACCGATGGATCCGCTCTTGTTGTGCGGCGCACCGCACCTCTCGCTCTGTGGCGCTCCAACGGTCTCGCCATGCGGCGAGCCGCACCCTATCGGCGTGGGCACGCCTAGCTTGCTCTGCGGCGCGCCATCGATCATGTTGTGTGGTAAGCTGCAGCCTCTCGGCGCTGACATGCCTATCTTGATCCGCGGCACTCAAGCGCCATGCGCCAAGGGTCTGCTCAACCCTGGTGATGACGCACATCACGGCGTCGTCCATTGTGTTGCCGGGGAGCGCCTCGGCCTCGACGGGCCGTGGTGCCTTCTCGCTTTCCTCATCGATGAGGTTGATGGCAGAGGCGGCGCTTTGGTGGGTTGGCATGCTTGGGGAAAGGTGGATGTGCTATAGGCTGCGCTTGTTGCCTCCGTGCATCGCACACCGCCTAGGTTTATGCGCAATATCGCTAGGTGGCGGGAAACAGGTGAGGAAATGGCGGGAAACGGTGGCGTGTTCATAAAATGCCGTCAATTAATGGAAACTTAGCATATAAGAAACATCGAGCTAGCACACAAAGTAGATGATGATTAGATGAACACGGACCACACTACGGAACTCGTCGGTGATGAATTCATCAATCGCAAACAGTTGTATACTAGTAAGTGTTTTCCCACAACACACACGGCTTATTCCATCACAAACAGGTCGGATGGTTCAACTGTGCCACATATCGCACATAGTCAAAAATTAATGCGGTAGACCTTCTTTAACATGTGTTAAGAAAAACAAAAAAATCAAAACAAGGACCTTGAGGTTAATTCCACCCCACAACACACATGACTGATTCCATCACAAACAGGTCAGATGGATCAACTGTATGCCACGTATCGTACATTGTCAAAAAGTAATGCGGTAAACCTTCTTTAACATGTGTTAAGAGACGGGTGACCGGATGGGAAGTTGTCAAAATGTCAAAACCCACTGATGGGATGTATTTAGAGGTTCATTAAGGACATTTATGATCCATCCCATCAGTGGCTTTTGAAATTTTGACAACTTCCCATCAGATCACCTATCTCATGGCTGCTCCAGCCTGAGCACAGTTAACTTGAGAGTTCTCTTAGATGAGCTATTGGTGGAACAACTAGTCCTTGCTGATATAGGATGCCTCTTCGCATCCTTATGGCATACCTGGATGACCGCCAGTCGCCCAATGGCCAATAGATGTTGTGTAGAGAGAGCATATCACATACGTTTTATTAGAAGCAATCGTCCGTGTTATTATCGGTCTTCGAACACATTTCTGTTTACATACCTGTTTGCCGCGTATCGCATGCATCCTGTTAAATTGAACCGTTTATGTTCTCTTGGCTCAAAGCAAACAGTTCATCCAAGTGAATCGTATGCCTTATATCGCACAAGCCTTGATCTGGCTGACTGTTTCTTTTGTGTTGCCTAATCACACATCCGAGTGAACCGTATGATGTATATCGCACACGCCTTGATCTGGCTGACCGTTTCTTTTGTGTTGCCTAATCACAAACAGTTCATCCGAGTGAACCGTATGATGTATATCACACACACCTTCATCTGGCTTCCTGTTTCTATTCTTCTTCCTCATCGCAAACAGTTCATTGAACTTAACCGTATGCCCTTCATTGCACACGCAACTATAATCTGAACCGTATTTGATGCATCCGTCATCGCAAATGTTTTGCACCTTTTTTACGGTTTTTTACATCACCTTTTGTGATTATTGCATCACACACTGTTTTGTCGAAGGGTCTCTGATCGTAGTGTCGTGTTAGCAGCATCCTGCAATACTGTACTCGAGGACGAGCAGGAATTAAGCTTGGGAATGCTTGATACGTCTCCAACATATATATAATTTTTGATTGTTCCATGCTATTATATTATTTGTTTTGGATATTTATATGCATTAATATGCTATTTTATATTAATTTTGGGACTAACCTATTAACCTAGAGCCCAGTGCTAGTTTATGTTTTTTCCTTGTTTTTGAGTTCCGCAGAAAAGGAATACCAAACGGAGTCCAAACAGAATGAAACCTTTGCGATGATTTTTCTTGGACCAGAAGACACCCGAGAGACTTTGAGATCAAGTCGGAAGAGCCAAGAGGAGGCCACAAGGGGGAGGGCGCACCTAGGGGGTAGGGCACACCTCACCCTTGTGGGCCCCTCGTGACTCCCCTGACCTAATTCCTTTGCCTATATATTCACATATATTCCCAAACCACCGGAAGCATCCACGAAAACACTTTTCCACCGCCGCAACCTTCTGTATCCGTGAGATCCCATCTAGGGGCCTTTTCCGGCATCCTGCTGGAGGGGGATTCAATCACGGAGGGCTTCTACATCAACTCTATTGCCCTTCCGATGAAGCGTGAGTAGTTTAGCTCATACCTACGGGTCCATAACTAGTAGGTAGATGGCTTGTTCTCTCTCTTTGATTCTCGATACCATGTTCTCCTTGATGTTCTTGGAGACCTATCCGATGTAATCTTCTTTTGCGGTGTGTTTGTAGAGATCCGATGAATTGTGGATTTATGATCAGCTTATATATATGAATATTATTTGAATCTTCTCTGAATTCTTATATGCATGATTTGATATCTTTGTAATTCTCTTCGAACTATCAGTTTAGTTTCACCAACTAGATTGCTTTTTCTTGCAATGGGAGAAGTGCTTAGCTTTGGATTCAATCTTGCGATGTCCTTTCCCAGTGACAGTAGGGCAGCAAGACACGTATTGTATTGTTGCCATTGAGGATAAAAAGATGGGGTTTTCATCATATTGCTTGAGTTAATACCTCTACATCATGTCTTACTTAAAGCGCTACTCTGTTCTTCATGAACTTAATACTCTAGATGCAGGCAGGAGTCGGTCGATGTGTGGAGTAATAGTAGTAGATGCAAAATCATTTCGGTCTACTTGACATGGACATGATGCCTATATTTCATTATCATTGCCTTAGATATCGTCATAACTTTGCACTTTTCTATCAATTGCTCGACAGTAATTTGTCCACCCACCGTATTATTTGCTATCTTGAGAGAAGCCTCTAGTGAAACCTATGGCTCTCGGGTCTATTTTCCATCATATAAGTTTCTGATCTACAATATTAGTTTCCGATCTACTAATTTGCAATCTTTTACTTTCCGATCTATAAACCAAAAATACCAAAAATATTTACTTTACCGTTTATCTATCTCTATTAGATCTCAGTTTTGCAAGTGATCGTGAAGGGATTGACAACCCCTTTATCGCATTGGGTGCAAGTTGTTTGATTGTTTGTGCAGGTATTAGGTGATTTGTGCGTTGTCTCCTACTAGATTGATACCTTGGTTCTCAAAGTGAGGGAAATACTTATCTCTACTTTGCTACATCACCCTTTCCTCTTCAAGGAAAAAACCAATGCAAGCTCAAGAAGTACCAAGCACCAATGCATATTTTTAGCGTGCTCGGTTGGGGAACATAGTAGAAAACAAAAAATCGCCCTACGATCACCCAGTAACAATATAAAGATACATATAAGGTTTGGATCAACGATCATTACCGACTCTGGAGTGCAGCAGAAGTAGACGAGTCGATGTGGGTCATAATTTGAGTCCCTCGTACCATTAATGACGATCCCGCGAACCACCCTTGAACGACCCCTCAAATGGAAGACCAAAAGCACGACCTCTCTGCTTGGTTGCAAGCGTACGGTCTTCATGATCTAGCAACGCTTCACCGTCCAGAGCTAATCATCACCGGAGAATTAGAAGGATGAGATTAGAACCACACTGGGCTTCTAATTGTGAGGATTAGAGGATTTAGGTCAAATTCCAATTGATCAGCTAGAACTAGAACTAGAGGAACTGGAGGAGGTTCCAAAACTTCTATATTCAAAAGGGCCAATACTTCAAGTATATATAGGTCAGAGGGGGAGAGAGGGGCTACCACTATGGAGGGAAAGTCTTTCCTTGGGGCGCCAGCCAAGGTGCAAGAGTCCGACTCGACTCCTCCCCTAGTCTATTTCGCACCCCCTCCCCACAAGGAATGGCGGGCACCACTTCCTATTGGGCCATGGGGGCCCAATACTCATTTCACCACTTGGCCTTTTAAGGCCCGTTGATATTAAATTAAATATAAAATACCTCTAAATATTACTAGAGCATTTTATTATCAATTTTAACATCTCCAAAAACATTTTCCACCTATATATTATTTATCGTTAATACCTGGTATTGCCCGATAAACTCTGAAACCCTTCTGGTGACCCCGAAATGCTTCCGGTTCCTCATGAAACTATTCAAAATATTAACAAAAGAATTCCACAAATAAATCCTCGACACTCTCATCCTACTAACACTCAACAGATCGTGATACCTTAAGCTTGTGACCCCGTACGTAGGTTCAGTAAATCATAGACATGAACGAAACTCCTTCGTTCAATGACCGTTAGCGGAACCATGGACGTCCATATCGATCCCTATGATTATGCAAATGACATTCTAGAGAACCTTTGGTTATCATGTGATGTTCACTTTGCTTTGTGATACTTTACAAAACCTGAGATGATCGGTATCCTACTAAGTCATGCACATGCTCACTATACCGTTCTTCTCATTACCGGTTTTATTCTTCTTTCTTGTTGAAGTGTTCCATCATCCCCGTGACATATCACTTGTTTCTGGCCAGATGATGATGGATGCCTTCACACCGAGAGGACCCTAATAATATCTCTCCATCGTCGAAGGAGCAAATTCCACTATCGAGTTATCTAGTCACATGTCAAGTTTTCGATGGACCTGTAAGTTATCAGTATGATCACCTAGTTACAGATGATGTTTAATCAACCCCAAAGTTCACCATACTATAGGAAGTGACTACGAAACTCTCATTGTCCGAGGAACTAAAACACAGGCTAACACTCTGTGTTATAACAATTGATTTCATATGATATTATCTCAATGCATAACAATCAAGTTTGGGTTGATTCAATATGATTGTTCTTTTAACGTCATACTCTCAATGTTGTCTTAGGACTATTGCTCAAGTCGCTCTAGTGACCCGCAAACAACGATGGTGTGGCAGCGGCGGCATCCTCGTGATGGACATGTGTCCTCGAGCTCCGTCATTGCGACAGTGTCCGCGAACATGTTGGAGCAGACACCGTCGCAATGACGGAGCCCGAGGACACATGTCCACCACGAGGATGCCGCCGCTGCCACACCATCCTTATTCGCGGGTCACCGGAACGACTTGAGCAATATGTCGCACCGGCATAGAGCAAAATGCCATGAAGGTTATGGTTGTAGAAAAACATAGGCCCCTGTCAGTGTGGTGCTAATCGTGATTATGACATGAAAAGACAATGGTTTTCTCTATTGGAGAAGAACGAAAAATGTTATTAGTAGTAGAATGTTGACGTGACACCGTGTGATGAGGTAGGAGACTGATTTTTTTCTTGAAACAATGAGATTAAAGTAACATATATGTAACTTACAAAAATGGTTTGAAGACTTTAAGGAATATCCATTAACACTTTGAAAAGAAGTTGCAACATTTTAAGAAAATGTTTCGCATAGTTCACCTAATTTCTAAATTACATTTAGTCCTTATGAAATGTGTGTCGGATCATGTAGTCATACTAATATGAGAAACATGTCCAACCCTATGTTGTTGCTACTACCGATACACCTCTAAGCAACTCCGTTCTATTTATTTTTGTTAGTGGTGCATGTTCAAAGCTAGAGGGGCCAAAATGCGTATAGTTGTTAAAGTGAAAGCTATGTCCATTAGGCGTGTATGAATGCCTTTTTTTCATACTAGAGTTGCATGGAAGGCTTTGTGGAAAAAGGTGACGAGAGCAGTTTTTAATAGCACCAAGTAAGAAATGACATGAAGGGCGTGGTTGCAGCTAAACATATGCCCCGTCGGTGTGGTGCTAACCGTGATTATGACATAGAAACGTAATGTTTTTCTCTAGTGGAGAAAAGAGAAAAACGTTACTAGTAATAGAATGTTGATGTGACACCGTTTGGTGAGGTAGGAGGTTGATTTTTTTTCTTGAAACAATGAAATAAAGTAACATATATGTAACTTACAAAAATGGTTTGAAGACTTTAAGGAATATCCATTAACACTTTGAAAAGAAGTTGTAACATTTTAAGAAAATGTTTCGCATAGTTCACCTAATTTCTAAATTACATTTAGTCCTTATGAAATGTGTGTCGGATCATGTAGTCATACTAATATGAGAAACATGTCCAACCCTATGTTGTTGCTACTACCGATACACCTCTAAGCAACTCCGTTCTATTTATTTTTGTTAGTGGTGCATGTTCAAAGCTAGAGGGGCCAAAATGCGTATAGTTGTTAAAGTGATAGCTATGTCCATTAGGCGTGTATGAATGCCTTTTTTTCATACTAGAGTTGCATGGAAGGCTTTGTGGGAAAAGGTGACGAGAGCAGTTTTTAATAGCACCAAGTAAGAAATGCCATGAAGGGCGTGGTTGCAGCTAAACATATGCCCCGTCGGTGTGGTGCTAACCGTGATTATGACATAGAAACGTAATGTTTTTCTCTAGTGGAGAAAAGAGAAAAACGTTACTAGTAATAGAATGTTGATGTGACACCGTTTGGTGAGGTAGGAGGTTGATTTTTTTTCTTGAAACAATGAGAATAAAGTAACATATATGTAACTTACAAAAATGGTTTGAAGACTTTAAGGAATATCCATTAACACTTTGAAAAGAAGTTGCAACATTTTTAGAAAAATGTTTCGCGTAGTTCACCTAATTTCTAAATTACATTTAGTCTTTGCGAAATGTGTGTAACAGATCATGTAGCCATACTAATATGAGAAACATGTCCAACCTTATGTCGTTGCTACTGCCAATCCACCTCTCAAGCAAGTTTGTTCTATTTTTTTCTTGTTGTTGGCGCATTTTCAAAGCTAGAGGGACCAAAATACATATAGTTGTTAAAGTGGTAGCTATGTCTATTAGGCGTGTATGAATGCCTTTTTTCATACTGGAGTTGTGCGGAAGGCTTTGTATAAAAAGATGACGAGAGAGGCTTTTAATGGCACCAAGTACGAAATGCCATGAAGGTTGTAGTTGCAGAAAAATATAGCCCCCGTCAGTATGGTGCTAATCATGATTATGACATGAAAACACAATGGTTTTCTCTAGTGGAGAAAAAGAGTGTTACTAGTAGTAGAATGTTGATGTGACACCGTTTGATGAGGTAGGAGGTTGCTTTTTCTTCTTGAAACAATGAGAATAAGGTAACATATATGTAACTTACAAAAGTGATTTGAAGACTTTAAGGAATATCCATTAACACTTTGAAAAGAAGTTGCAACATTTTTAAAAAATGTTTCGTCTAAATTACATTTAGTCTTTACGAAATGTGTGTAATAGATCATGTAGCCATACTAATATGAGAAAGATGCCCAACCCTATGTTGTTGCTACTGCCGATACACCTCTAAGCAACTTCGTTCTATTTCTTTTTGTTAGTGGTGCATGTTCAAAGCTAGAGGGGCCAAAATGCGTATAGTTGTTAAAGTGATAGCTATATCTATTAGGCGTGTATGAATGCCATTTTTTCATACTAGAGTTGCGTGGAAGGCTTTTGTGAAAAAAGGTGAAGAGAGCAGTTTTTAATAGCATCAAGTAAGAAATGCCATGAAGGGCGCGGTTGCGATAAACATAGGTCCCTTCAGTGTGGTGCTAACCGTGATTATGACATAAAAACGTAATGGTTTTCTCTAGTGGAGAAAAGAGAAAAATGTTACTAGTAATAGAATGTTGATGTGACATCGTTTGATGAGGTAGGAGGTTGATTTTTTCTTGAAACAATGTGAATAAAGTGACCATTTATTAGTATAATGTAGCTATGTTTTTAGGATATTGAAATCATATATACGAAGTTATCAATATACTATCACTCCCTTTAATTCCATATATAATAAATGTACTTTTTTTGTCATGAAAAAAAGTACTCTCCGAAATTAACGTTCTCCTTCTCATCAATCAAAAAGTACAAATAAATTAATGTTCTGGAGGCAGATGCGACGAGAATGCCCTTCGGTTACCACTTCGGTCGTAGACCTGATTGAATCGAACAGATCGATTCCTCACCATTGACCTCAGAAGAAAGAGAGGCGCCGCCGGGGATGTACCCGCGTCGGAGGGCTGGCGGGAACCGAGGGACGCGGAGGAGGACGGGAGGGCAGCAAGAGGAGCGTGCGTGCGGGGTGCCGGAACGGGAGCGAAGCAGGCGGCGCGGCGAGCCGCGGCTCGTTGCCATGGAGCCGCCAGACGAGGAGCGGAACGCGGAGGGCGCGGCGCGCTACGTCTCGTCGCCGTGAGCCACCAGGCGAGGAGGTGCAGCGCGAAATGGCAAGGAGCGACCAGGCGCTGCTTGCTCTGTAGGTAGTACTTACTATTCTGGGGCTTGCTGTAGCTGTAGGTGCTGGAGTACATGATATGAAATGCAATTTTGGGGCTTTTTGACTCAAACGTGTGTCATTTTGGTAAAGATGATGAAATATTTGCTTCTCTGGCAAATGCCAAGGAACAAGGCGTGTGTTGTTGTCAAATTACTCTCGATATGGCATGTAAGGTTGGCTATGCTAGTTTGTTGTTGCTAGTGCTCGCTAGCAAGGATATCTTACCAGCTCTTGCTTTCACCCATCTCACACCGGTGCTTGCCTCCTCACCACTACTGCTCCTCACCTCTCGTCACTCGCCATGGCAAAACTCTCTGTGCTTCTTCCCTGCCTCATCTTGTTTGCCGTGTTAGTGGCATGCAAGTCATCAGATTGCCCAACAGCCTGCGGGCAAGTTGACGTCCCCTATCCCTTTGGGATAAACTCACTGTGCACAATGGGTAGCGAGTTCCGTCTTGATTGTGTCAATTCAAGCGGCAGGATGATGCTCTATGCCGATGCATACGAGGTCACCCGTATCTCTCTGTCTCTGAGCAAAGTTTGGTTGAGCATGCCTATATCATATCTCTGCATCGACACGGCGTCAGGAATCAGGACTTACCAGCATGCTGCTAATCTGAGCGGCACTCCGTTCAGCTTCTCAGAAGATGACAACAAATTCTTCGTTATCGGCTGCAACACGGTGGCTTATGTCATACAAGATGATTCTGTAAGTTATATGTCAAGTCCCTCTTTCATTTTCCAGTTTCTCTCTGCTCCTTCGTCCTCTCTTGGTCATGCTGCTAGTTACGTGGATCAATGTTCAACAGAAACAGAAATAGCTAATCATCTGAATTTGTGCAGAGCGTTAGGGGTTGCATCTCAAGATGCCTACCAGAAGAGAGGCTCAACAACGGCTCATGCTCTGGATATGGGTGCTGTCGAATGGATATCCGGAGGAATATGTCATCTTACAAGGTGTTCCTCAAAGAAAGCTACAACTCCACAGAGGAATTGAGGTACAGGAGTCGTTGCAGCTACGTGATGGTGATGGAAGAAGCCGCACTTGACTACAGTACAACATATATCGACTCCATGAAATTCTATGACACAAGAAAGGGGCAGGTTCCAGTCGTGATGGATTGGGCAATAGGCGGGTATGCATGCAAGGCAGCTCGACTCAATGGGACGTCCTACGCGTGTGTTGGTAGAAACACTGAATGTGTCGACACCTCGGTCGGGCAAGGATATCTGTGCAATTGCTCCAGCGGCTACGAAGGCAATCCCTATACTGTAGAGGGATGCAAAGGTAAATTTCCCCTCTTCTAGCTACTAATTAGTTTGCATATATAAGGTTCGTGATGCATCCTGAGATGCTGTTCTTTTGATTCAGATATCAATGAGTGCCTCGATGTTGAGAAATATCCTTGCCCAGGGATTTGCAAAAACAGGCCAGGGAGTTACACCTGCTCATGTCCACCGGGAGAAGTACTGGCATACGTGCTATTGGTGGTGGGGTCACATATTGCAGGGCTCCTACAACAAGGACAAAGTGGTCTGGTACGTCCCAAACCGTCTATTTAACTCCTCATACCAACATAATGCAAAGAAATTTAAGTGATCAGAATAAATCTAGGCTAATTGATTAATGAACCAGACCATAGTAACGCTGCTGCTAATTGCTAAGATTACATATTAGTGCCTAGACCACACAGTTAATTTTAATATTTCTGCACACGAGTATGTCTAAGTATAAACACTAGGACAAAGACATAGTATGCAAAACTATTTATTATGGGAGTGGGACAAAAATGATTGGACCCATAAAATCACAAATTAATTTTACATTTGAAAATTGATTGTGAAGTGGCTTCATAAAATTCTATTTGTTGCAACTTGCAACGAAATTATCATGCAGACTGTTGCTCTGAAGAACTTATTTGTATTCCTAGGACTGCTTCATTTGCTGATCATCCTTCCCTGCTGCATCCTCTGAAATAACCTATGAATCTTGTTGCAATATCTATAGGGTTTATTCCTAACTAAAGTATGACCATGCAAAAATAACCTTATAATCACTTGAAAATCAAAACAATGTGGGCTCTCGGTAGCCAAACAAAACTTCTGGTGTTTCTGTAACAATGCAACATTGAAAAAAGTGGTAGTCACTGCTATAGTGATCATTTCATACTAATGAATCATTGAGTTCACATTAGTTATCGTGAACATGTACATGACTCATGTCTAGATTATGATAAAACAAGTTGTAACGCCGTGTAACATTTCAAGTCTGAACTTCTGAAACCGAGTAAATCACAAATGCACAGGAGTGAAGTTTCCTATAAGATTTTCTGCTATGTCTTTATTCTTCACGGAGTGCATTATTGGGACTATAAATGCCCATGTTTGTTATACTTTTTTTTAACCGAGGCATTATGTTGTTTCACAGGTGTTGTGGTCATCATCATACTTGCCAATGCCATTGCCTTTTTATTGCTAGTGCTAGGTGCTATTGTTCTAAACAAGAAACTAAAGGCAAGAAAAGCAAGGAATCTCAAAGAAAAGAACTTTAAGAAGAACCATGGTTTGCTACTACAGCAATTGGTTGATAAAGATATCTCTGAAAAGATGTTGTTTAGTCTGGACAAGCTAGAGAAGGCAACGAACAACTTTGACGAGATCCGAAAGATTGGTAGGGGTGGACATGGCACAGTTTACAAGGGCATATTGTTGAATCAACAGGTTGTCGTTGTGAAAAAAATCCAATCTCACTGTACAAAGCGAGATCGACGGCTTCATTAACGAGGTAGCTGTTCTTTCCACAATAAATCATCGCAATATCATTCAATTGGTTGGGTGTTGCCTCGAGACAGTATGCCCAATGCTGGTCTACGAGTTTGTTTCAAACGGGACACTCTCACAACATCTTCATGTTGAGGGTCCTCAAGCGCTAAGCTGGAGAGACCGCCTCAACATTGCTGTTGCAGTACACTACAAGAAATATGTCAACTTATGACCTTTTGTCAGTGACCCTGGAAGAATTGGTCATAGATTTATGACCATTTGAGACCAATTGGTCAAAAGCTGTTCAAGGGGCTCCAAACCCTAAACCATTGTGACCATTTTGGTCAGAAAGGTCATAATTTCCTTACATGAAATGGTCATAAAGCTAACAGCGCTAGTCCGCTGCCTTATTTCTAGTTGTTAACTACCAATATAGATGGTCATAGCCTTGTAAATTGTGGTGGGTTGCTATGACTAGGCGCCACCTCATCAGTTTTGCCTATGTGTCATGTCCATGTGGCAGTTTTTGCCCTAGGTTGTGAAGCAACCTATATTTCTGTCATTCCCAAAATTCCCCAAAAAATCTCATAAATTCTTTGGGTCATATCTTCGTCAAATATGTAAAAACCTTCCTTGCCTAGTTCAAAAATAATTCAAAAATATTCATTTTCCTATTCTGTTCAGAGTAACAGTTTGTGAAGGAAGTACCACTTTGGCATGTCCAAATAGTATCCATTTTCTATAGTGCTTTCCTATGCCCAAATAACCATCCTCCACCAAATGCCAGCTTAATCCATTCATTATTTTGAGCCGAGCTTCAACATTCGTATTTATGTCCAGTGTGGTGGTTTGCAAAGCAAGTACCACCTAGGCTCCTCCTTTTGAGCTGAAAATTTGTGAAAACGGTCTTCTTAGTAACTGATCATCCTCAGCCAAAACTCACGCCCATTAGCCATGTACATTTCCCGTACCGCGAATCAAACACTTGGCTGCTAATTCATGTTTGAGCATCGACTGGTCTCCTCGTGACAATCTTATGTTGTAATTTTCTTCCTAGCACCAATCTGGGGAGTGCCCAACCCACTAGACATGCCTAGGCCGCCCAGAACACATGGGAACGCCACGGTCACGCGGTGACCACGCGGCGGGCATGCGAGTTTACGCGCTCTAGAGTTGGGGCCCTCGGCCACCGCCCAAACCTCGACGTATCGCCACCAAACCATGTATTTATGATTAAATAGGTCCTTATGTAACTAGAAATGATTTTTGGAAAAAATAAATAGCAAACTATGAGGCAGCTGCAGTTCAAATTTGACTCGCTTCCAACTAAATCGGCAGAAATTTGTCTTTTTCACGAGAGGTGGATCAAAATTTTTTACACCAGACCATTTTGTCAATTGTGCATTAAATATGGCCTAGTATTTTATAAAAATGATTTGGTCCAATTTTGCAACAATTTTTTGGTAGTTCCTTCACAAAAAAACCTCCTTTCGGGCACTCAAAAAATGGAAAATGGTTTTTTCGTCCAACGAAAATGAAAACTTCCTTAGGCAACATTTTTTGCTATTCCAATATGCACCCTTGTGCACAATATGAGATCATTTGAACAAACTATGCCATTAATGTGGCCATAAGATTGATCATTTGGCTTGAAAGCCATGAATCTTCACACTTGATAGCTCATTTCTGAGAACACTTTTTTAAAATAATTACCGTATTACAAGTTTATTATTTTTCCTGGAAACTTAGTCACATATAATGACACAATGCGAAGGTTTTCCAATTTTTTGATTTTTTTTAATTTTTTATGCCCGTTTCAAAATGCGGTCAAAACGGCGGGCTTGACCGTTCCTAGCTAGTGGTTGAATCTTGGAAAAATTTTGGTTTTTCTCTAATTAAATAGATACTTATGTACCTAGAAATGATTTTTTTAAAAAATAAATAGCAAACTATGAGGCAGTTGCAGTTCAAATTTGACCCGCTTCCAGCTGAATCGGCAGAAATTTGTCTTTTTCACGAGAGGTGGATCATAAAATTTTACACCAGACCATTTTGTCAATTGTGCATTAAATATGTCCTAGTATTTTATAAAAATGATTCGGTCCAATTTTGCAACAATTATTTGGTAGTTCCTTCACAAAAAAACCTCCTTTCGGGCACTGGAAAAATGGAAAATGGTTTTTTCGTCCAACGAGAATGAAAACTTCCTTAGGCAACATTGTTTGCCATTCCAATATGCACCCTTGTGCACAATATGAGATCATTTGAACAAACTATGCCATGAATGTGGCCATAAGATTGATCATTTTGGCTTGAAAGCCATTGATCTCCACACGTGATAGCTCGTTTCTGAGAACACTTTTTTAAAATAATTGTCGTATTACAAGTTTGTTATTTTTCCTAGGAACTTGGCCACATATGATGACACAATGCCAAGGTTTCCCAATTTTTTGATTTTTTTTGAATTTTTTATGCCCGTTCCAAAATGCGGTCAAAACGGCGGGCTTGACCGTTCCTAGCTAGTGGTTGAATCTTGGAAAACTTTTGGTGTTTCTCTGATTAAATAGATACTTATGTACGTAGAAATGATTTTTTGTAAAAAATAAATAGCAAACTATGAGGTAGCTGCAGTTCAAATTTGACCCGCTTCCAGCTGAATCGGCGGAAATTTGTCTTTTTCACGAGAGGTGGATCAAAACTTTTTACACCCAACCATTTTGTCAATTGTGCATTAAATATGTCCTAGTATTTTATAAAAATTATTTGGTCCAATTTTGTAACAAATATATGGTAGGTCCTTCACAAAAAAACTCATTTCGGGCACTCGGAAAATGGAAATGGAATTTTCTATGCATAGAAAATGAAAACTCCCTTTGTCAATGTTGTTTGCCAATCTAAGATGTAAATTTGTGCAAAATATGACATCATTTAAAAAACTATTTTATATGTCTTTCACCAAAAAAACTCATTTTGAGCATTGAAAAATGGAATGAAAAATTTGTATGTAATCAATCATGACCAATTTATATGGTCAAAAGATCTTCAATTTATTTGGTGCGCTCTGATTGGTCCATAGGTATATCACGCGGATCATGCGTCAACCACCATTGGATGCTTCTGGATCCAACGGCAGCCCTCGCCCCCTTACCCTCTCACCCAAACCCTAACTTCTGGATCCCCACCTCTCCCCCGATCCACTCTCCCCTCTCGTCCCACAGCTGCCACCCCCCAACCCTCTCGCTCCTTCTCAATCTCTCGATCCCCAACCACCCAGCCGCCGCCGCCACCATCCTCCTTCCTCTCCCCCAACCCTGGCCGCCGTCAACCCCTCAACTTCTCTTCTCTCCCACGGCTGCGGTCGGATCCGTGCTCCCCCCTCGGATCCGTGCTCCCCCCTCGCTCATGACCTAGACCTAGCCGCATGGCACGACCATGGC
>NC_041389.1:384378786-384407557 GCF_002162155.2 Triticum dicoccoides | reverse complement strand
ATCTGATGCATGCTCCCATTTTCTTGCATGTTCGTGAAGAGACCCGATCTGGTTTTGTGAAGGAAGGGGCCGGCCATGGAGAAGATCCCGCGGGCATCAGATCATCCATGGCGGCCTAGGAGGAGCACCACCGGTTCAGTTTCGTCACTTGCTCCACCGGTTCAGGTGAGTCCCTCCACTTCTCCTCATTTGGATAATCCCAAATTTCCGCTCTCTTACTCACCTCGTCCGTTCTCCCTCCCAGATCCGTCGTCACTCGAGCACCAGGATGTCGGGTTGACTACTATCGACGCCAACGGCCGCCGCCGGCCTCGTCATCGACGACCACACCAACTGGCGTTGCCTCTCCCATTCCATGCCTGTTTAGTAGCTCTGCGTGGTCATGTTTACAGTTGCATGCATATGTTAACTGGTATTAGATAAATTTTAAGAGACAATGTCATTTGGTACTCAAGGTTGCCTAAAATTACTCTGCCATTGTTAACTGAATGAACAGAAACAATACTACATGAGTTTCACTAGTTACTTTATATGAAGCAACAGTTATCTTGCAGCCATCTAATATGCAATTCTAATAATATTTCATATCCTGATTTTTAATTTGTATATGTCATTCATGCATGAATTCCTTTCTTATGTACCAGCTCCCTAATCATGTTTTTTGTTTTTCGGGTTGCTATCTTGGGATAGAATCCCTTCTCCTGTCTCATTGTGATTCCTGCCTTTGGTTTTATTTGTTTTGTTTTTTGTGCAGGTTGCTTACATCTGATTTGGACGAGTTGTTGCTGCTCCCGCAGGTGGATGACGAGGCCTCATGGCTGCTCCCTACTCGAACCACATGACTTGGTGTGGTGAGCTCATGTCATGTCACCTCATCTCATCTCACGTGCACAACAAACTTTGGATTGTTCTGGACATGTCTTGGTTCATTATTTGAAAATTTGATTGCTATGGTGTTGTTTGAGGCTGGCTTGAGCAGAGGAAAAGCTGTTCCTTTTTTGATGATCATGGTGATACTGCTGTCATGTTGCTTCTTGTAGTGAGTAGTATACACATGGACCTGATAAAATGGTCCTTGATATGATGGAATTAGTAGCATTTGTGTGGGTTTACACTGTTGTGCCTAAACTACTATGGTTGCCAAGCCAGCATCCATTGCATCAATCCTCATGAATTAGTGGATAATGTACAGATAAACTCTATGGAACAATAATGATAGTGATCCAGCACAATAGTTTACTTAATTCCTTTGCTGATGTTTAAACTGATAATTATGATGCATTGGTCCATATGGCCTTGTTTTTTAATGCATATATATGATTTAGTTGACAGGCCTTGATCTCAACCTCTGAAGTTTAACAAACTGGTCTATATTACTAAGGATGTATAATGTAGAAGTATAGAAACCATAAATTCAAGCTTCTGCTGTAGCATGCTCAATATATACTGTTAGAGAACAGTGTGTTCTACAAAAGGTTGAAACAGCATGGTCTCGGTCAGTTGTAGGAAGTAGAAACACTAAAGCTGACATATTTTGCACCTCACTGTTTTATTTGTTTTTTCTAATTTAATTTTGTGGATAGTAAATTTGCAATTGTAAGCCCTTTGTAAAAAAATGCATTTTACGTTTCCATGCCCTGTAGTGATGAAGCATGTGTCTCTGATATTCTGCATGACTGAAAGGCTGATATCTTGTATAAATTTGGCTTTTGCAGGTAATCCTTTTCCCTGCCACGTTCAGTTGCATCACTCTGATGCCCATGAAGGGTGATAGGAACCATCTTCCTGCCGCCATGAAGGGCCACTTGAAGCTGTCAAAAGACACCTGTAGAGTTTGTTATACTGTGATCGCATTTGTATGTGTTGATGTAACAGATTGTTGCTTCTTGTTGATGTAACAGATTGTTGCTTCTTGTTGATGTAACAGATTGATCGCATTTGTATATTAGAATCGGCTTGTTACACCTATTTTCTGTCTATTTTGATTTAAATACTGGTTGTTTAATTATTGGCATATTGAAATATGAGGAACATGGGCATGACAACAAAGTTCCACAAATTGGGACCTACTTATCAGAACCTGACAATTGGGACCCATTTGAAAAAGGAAAAAAAGGGCCACAACCCAGAAATAAAAAGGCCGAATTATAGGGCCTGGCTCGTGTAGCTTACCCAAATTGCAAGAAAAAAACAATAAATGGGCTGAATTAATGGGCTCGGCCCATGTAGAAAATCGAATTGGACCGGGCTGAATCTTGTGCCACGTCAGATTGCCATGCTGGATGCCTACATGGCCTGGGGAGGTTGCTAGTGACCAAAACGCCACAGTAGACGTATTTTGGTCATAAACGTTTGTGACCATTCCAGAAGAAAGGTCGCTATAGTCAGTTTACGACGCCCAGCTTTTGACCTTATGTTTTTTGTCACCAAAAGGTCATAAATGGAAATTTGTGACCTTTCAGTGACCAATAGTGGTGGTCATAAGTTGACATATTTCTTGTAGTGGTAGCAAATACTCTAACATATTTGCACTCATCTTCATCAATGTCAATAGTGCACAGAGACATAAAGACAGATAATATCTTGCTTGATGACTGCCTAACCCCAAAAGTATCGGATTTTGGTACTTCCAGACAGATACCAATTGACAAAACAGGGGTTACAACAGGTGTCCAAGGCACCCTCGGGTACCTTGACCCTGAGTATTATCATACACACCGATTAACTGAAAAATTGGATGTCTATAGCTTCGGGGCAGTGCTTGTCGAGCTACTGACAAGAAAGAAACTGTTCTTATTCCTGTCATCGGTGCAGATTGGTCTGGTCTCACATTTTAATTCATTGATTACTTTGGACAAAGTCTGTGATATTTTGGACCCACAGCTTATGCTGGAGGCTGGGAAAGATGCCGAAACGGTTGCAGGACTAGCTGCAACCTGCTTAGCTCAGAAAGGGGATGAGAGGCCAACAATGCGACAACTTGAGACAAGGTTACGAGAGTTGCTAGCAACTAGGAGGAACAATAACATCAACAATAAAAATGTCTCGGAGCAAAACAACGTCAGCAGAGAACTATTTGCAGCACAGACTATTTTTGTACAGAAAGGAAGCAAACAAAGGTCTGTAGACCTGAAGGGTCAGTCATGCATACTGATGAGAACGTAATTCAGGACATTAACAAGCAGGGAAGAATGGACTCTGAAGTTTCCCTTCTCACGGATATAATGTTTTCCCGGTAAGTTTCTTGTTTGTCATGTCATGTTTCTCTGCGATCATGAAGCTATTTTCCCTCATACGACTAACCTAACTACACTGCTGACACATGTTACATTTTCCGGCACTTACACTGGTGGCTGTGTTGTCCATATTGGGCCGCATTTTGAGGGGGACAAGCTAAAGCTACCCTTAATGAAGGTATTATTCCTCAACTTGATATTTTTTATATCTTCCTCTAGTTTACACGTGTGAAATATAAGCTCACTGGTCTACGTCGCCGTTAATGCACATACGATGTATCCAGAACAGAGCGGGCAGCCCTGCATGAGTGCCTGAAGCTGTAGGGCAGCTCCTCGTCTCTCGCCCCCAAGATGCAATTTGGAAGGTGCTTGCCCCTTGAGACTCTGCATTTGGCATTAGGACAGACTCCTATGTACCCACCCATCGTAGAGCTTGAATTGTTATGTTATGTCTTCTAAGGACTCGTGTGTCCGGGCCAGCCATTTGCTTGCATGCCAGTCCTGAACTTTAGCACTATGTGGCAATATTGTAATCATCATGTATTAGAATTTTCATAACCTGACTAAGTTCCAACAGATATCTGAATCTTGTGGCTAACCCAGCTTAACTTCACCAACTTGTTCATGCTGCTTCAACATGATGGTACAAACTCGTTCCCATTAATCCACCTTTAAGCCAATGGTTGGCGACGATATCTACTAATCCCTCATTGGGAATCATATCATGTGGGATCCTGATTCATGTTAGTGCAAATTTTTCATAACACACAGGCCATGTTTAATCAAACTAACAAATATGTGCACACATGCATTAACCACCGCCTCATTCGTATTTCTTTTTGGACAGCACTTGCAAATTTATCAGCTCATAACTATACGCACACACGTGGAAAAACTGACTTTGAACAATGTCAGATTTTATTCAAACATTGCTTAAGAGTTTTTAATTTTTAAACTCCATCTCATATACCTATTTTCTTTGGTCTCAACTAAAGGGTAGATTCTAGCCGTCCCCATACATAGGACTGCCCAAAACTGAACCATCACGAAATGTGAACAACAATTCCAGCAGCTGAAACTGCAAGTAAACCACACTCAGGCAGTTAACAGTTACACCCTCAGGTTCCGTACATGCTCAGGCAGTTACAGTTGCATCCTGAAATTGATGAACTTTTTCGAATTTGATGATCAAAATTTGAAATCAATGAAAATTATTTGAATTGGATGAACATTTTTTGAATTCGGTGAACAAAAATATGACCAGGAATTCAAATTATTCACAAACTTGGCAAACAATGTTTATGCTTTGAAAAATTGTTCACAAATTGCAAAAATTGTTCGTGGTTCAACAAATGTTCACGAAATTTTAAAATAAAAAGAAAAGTAAGAAGAAAAATAAAATAAAAATCGAAAAGAAAAAAATAGGTGAAAGAAACAAAAGAAAAATAAAACCAGTGCAGGAAAGGTTCTAGATCCTTCCCAAAGTCGGGGAGCGCATGTATGACCGACCCATACGCAAGACATGGCGAATGGGAAGGGATTGTGCTGGGTGGCTATCCAACGACCCGCCCACCAAACAGGAATCGCCAAGGTTTACGACATAGAGAGGGATAAGAAACATGCACGGGCAAGGGTCAAAGCACTGCCGTGCCAGTCAGGCACGTGAGAGTTTACAGATAAACCAAGCATAACAGCATTTACTTTCACCAAAAACAATATGACGTAATATATTTTCCTACCAAGCGCTACTAGCGGTTCATGTTTGTGCCTGAAGGTGTTTAGTGATGAATATTTTCCCTTATAATGGACAACAAGGTAAAAAAGAACCATGTATTTGAATTCTTGTTGCTAAGTGGACATTTAGTCGAAAAAGGGCAACAGTAGAAGAATGTGGTGGTTTGTTAATTTATTTCCTTGAGTTGATAAGCTTTGCCTAATGGTCATCATATTATTACTGACTACTTTCTATAGCTTAGTAATTGTTGCAATTTCTATTGTAGAATAATTGAGTACAGAGAGGCGCCATGTATTATGAAAACCCGCAAATAATTCCCTCAACAATATTTTTAAGAAATATGCATTTTTCCTAAATTCCAAACATGTTTTGTAATTTCATTTTTTTTGAAAAACATGAATAAACTTTTAAATCCTGATTTGTTTAAAACGTGAATGAGTTTCAAAAATTTGAATATAATTAAGCACATGAACAATTTTCTGAAAATCATGAACAAATTATTCTAATTTTCCGATTTTTTTCAAACATGAAGATTTTTTAATTTTCAGTATTGTTAAAACATGAACATATTTTCGAATTCAGAATATATATATGAAAAACAAGAACATTTTTTAAAATGCAACAAAATATTAATTTGAACACTTTTGTGGAAATGCAATCAGATTCTTAAAAACTAGATTTTTTTCTAAATTGTGATTTTTTTGAAACCACAGACATTTTTTGAAATTACAAAAAATATTTGAAATTTTTGAACAAGTTTGGAAGAAAATAAATTTGACAAATAGAGAATAAAAGGAAAGCGGAGATATTAAAGACAAACAAAAAGAGAAAGAATGAATCACAAAGAAAGAAAGAAAGAAAGAAAGAAAAGAAAGAAAGAAAAGAAAAGAAAGAAAGAGAAAAAGAAACTAAAACAGAAAAGCAAAAATATTACTTTGTCATACACGTTGTACATTTTCTGTATACATGTAAAACGTTTTTTAAACTATTTTAACATTACCAACACATGTTTTAAATGTATTTTACAAATATGTGTTAAAGATATTTTCAATACATATTGTCAAGTTTTTTGAATGATAAAAAAACCTGTTTTTAACTCTAACATTTTTGTATATTGTGCAATATTTCCTTCTAAAAATGTCAGGAAAACATTTTTGAAATTTGTGAATATTTTATTAAATGTGACATATATTTCTTTAAATGTACGAAACATTTATTTGAACTACAGAAACATTTTCTTTAAATTGTATAAACATTTTTAAATGTCACATACAGTTTTCTTGGGATGCTCCATTTACTAATAGTTAGAGAATTTTCCATACACATTTTTTTTGAGACACAATTTTTCATACACATGATAAACATTTTTCGTACACATGATTTTAATTTTTGGTACACATGATTAATATTTATACTTTTTTCATTCAAGCTGTATACTTTTTCGTATGAACTAGACATAATTTTCTATACATGTTTAACATTTTTAAATACAAAATTAACATTTTTTTATGAAAATACTTTTGTAATATTTATACATTTAGAATATTCGAAATATAAACAAATTAATAAACATAAAAATAAAAATTTGATGGAAAAACCAAAAACCAAAAAATCACGCATGGCATCGACATGATGCAGCTTCTGATTACTGGGTTGGCCGAGTTCTGGCTCGGTGCTGGCGTCATAGTAAGTGGCACATAGCTTGTTTTTCTGGTTTTGGGAACCGTCTAGAAGGTTTCCTATACGTTTTTCTTTATTTTTTATTTTTCATTTTTCAGTTTCAGTTTTTTTCTTCTTTCATTATCGTTTTTTGTGTGCTTGTTTCCTTTTTTTTCCTTTCTACTTCCTTCTTCTTTGTTTTTGTTTTTTATTTTCCAAAAATCTTGGAATTTAAAACAAATTGTTCTTAAATCTAGTAAAAGTACTAGAAATTTAGAAAATGTTCGCATTTTAAAACAATTTGGTCATGAAATCCAAAACATGTTACCAAATTTCAGAAAATGTTCACGTTTTCAAAATTTGTTCACAAATTCAAAAAAATGTTTCTGAATTCCAAAAAATGTTCCTGTTGTAGGATGTAACCCTAGGAGGGATCTTTTCACACTTGGAGGGGGAAAAGTGATGAACTCACAAGAACATAAGGGGAAAATCACTCAAGCAAACCCAATTACACTTCCACTAGAGTAGCATACAAAAGATCCACAAGAATACAAAGACAATCCAAGGAAAATAGCACTAGGGTAAATTTCTTCCCACTCCAAAGGAGGTGAGGTCTTGGTGATGATCTTCTCCAAGAGTAGGCCTTGATAATCCACTAGGATTCTTCCCAAGAGGGGTCTTGATCTCCAAGAGGAGGGGGAAGATGAGCAAAGCTCTCTCAATGTCTATCCAATACTTTGCTAGCCCCTAAAATAATCTAGGTGATGAGTACTTATAGGCTAGGCATGAAATTGGGGAAAACCAGGGGTACAAGGGTCTTTTGCCCCTAGTGCACGCAGGCACAAAACGGACAGGTCCGGCACCCGGGGTAAATGTTGGGAACGTAGCATGTAATTTCAAAAAATTTCCTACGCTCACGCAAGATCTATCTAGGAGATGCATATCAACGAGAGGGGAAGAGTGTGTCCACATACCCTCGTAGACTGAAAGCGGGAGCATTTGGCAACGCGGTTGATGTAGTCAAACTTCTTCTAGCTCTGACCGATCAAGTACCGAACGTACACACCTCTAAGTTCTGCACATGTTCAGCGCGATGACGTCCCTCGCCTTCTTGATCCAGCAAGGTGTTGAGGAAGTAGATGAGTTCGGTCAGCACAACGGTGTGGTGTCGGTGATGGTGAAGTAATTCTCGCAGGGCTTCGCCTAAGCACCGCAAAACTATGACCGGGGGTGTAAACTGTGGAGGGGGGGCGCCGCACACGGCTAACAATTGTTGGTGTGTGTTCTAGGTGCCCTCTCCCCACGTATATATAGGTGGGAGGGGGAGGGAAACAACCTTGGGGCATCCCAAGTAGGAGGAATCCTACTTGGGGGCCTATTCCAATTCGCCCCCCTACCATATTTGCCGGAAGGGAAAAGGAAGAGAGGGGAGAGGAAAGGAAGGGTGTAAGGGCATATTTATACCTAAGATGTTTTGGTGATTGATGACAATGCTTTTGCGGACTAATCGTGTGCGTTGAGTTTTTCAGAGATTCATCCTTTGGCACGAGACGATTCCCTCCCCTCGGAGTGTTATTCAAGACGGTGCAGCTCTTTCGTTTCTATGTTGGTGGACTAGTTTCGTAGGAGTCATCGTACTATCAAGAGGGGTCCCGCTTTGGTAAGGCTAGGGTGGAATCAACACGTACACATCCTTGTCACACCCTCTGAGCCTTTCCGCTTCAATGGACAGCTCATTCCCCTTCATATGTGCTTCGTTTGGTCCTAGCGGTAGTACCACGGGCCACAACGGTAGTACCGCCCGAGTGCAACAAGCGGCAGTACCGCTCCTCAGCGGTAGTACCGCTTGGAGCCCTCCGCCGTCGTACCGCTGCGGCTCCGTGCTCCTACCGCCTCGACTCGAGGGCTCCTACCGCCTCGTATGCCTTATATCGCACACGCCTTGATCTGGCTGACCGTTTCTTTTGTGTTGCCTAATCACAAACAGTTCATCCGAGTGAACCGTATGCTGTATATCGCACACGCCTTGATCTGGCTGACCGTTTCTTTTGTGCTGCCTAATCACAAACAGTTCATCTGAGTGAACCGTATGCTGTATATCGCACACACCTTCATCTGGCTTCCCGTTTCTATTCTTCTTCCTCATCGCAAACAGTTCATTGAACTTAACTGTATGCCCTTCATTGCACACGCAACTAAAATCTGAACCGTATTTGATGCATCCGTCATCGCAAATGTTTTGCACCTTTTTTGACGGTTTTTTACATCACCTTTTGTGATTATTGCATCACACACAGTTTTGTCGAAGGGTCTCTGATCGTAGTCTCGTGTTAGCAGCATCCTGCAATAGTGTACTCGAGGACGAGCAGGAATTAAGCTTGGGAATGCTTGATACGTCTCCAACGTATATATAATTTTTGATTGTTCCATGCTATTATATTATTTGTTTTGGATGTTTATATGCATTAATATGCTATTTTATATTAATTTTGGGACTAACCTATTAACCTAGAGCCCAGTGCTAGTTTATGTTTTTTCCTTATTTTTGAGTTCCGCAGAAAAGGAATACCAAACAGAGTCCAAACAGAATGAAACCTTTGTGATGATTTTTCTTGGACCAGAAGACACCCCAGAGACTTTGAGATCAAGTCGGAAGAGCCAAGAGGCGGCCACAAGGGGGAGGGCGCACCCAGGGGGTAGGGCGCGCCTCACCCTTGTGGGCCCCTCGTGACTCCCCTGACCTAATTCCTTTGCCTATATATTCACATATATTCCCAAACCACCAGAAGCATCCACGAAAACACTTTTCCACCGCCGCAACCTTCTGTATCCGTGAGATCCCATCTAGGGGCCTTTTCCGGCATCCTGCCGGAGGGGGATTCAATCACGGAGGGCTTCTACATCAACTCTATTGCCCTTCCGATGAAGTGTGAGTAGTTTACCTCAGACCTACGGGTCCATAACTAGTAGGTAGATGGCTTGTTCTCTCTCTTTGATTCTCAATACCATGTTCTCCTTGATGTTCTTGGAGATCTATCCGATGTAATCTTCTTTTGCGGTGTGCTTGTAGAGATCGGATGAATTGTGGATTTATGATCAGCTTATATATATATATATATATATGAATATTATTTGAATCTTCTCTGAATTTTTATATGCATGATTTGATATCTTTGTAATTCTCTTCGAACTATCGGTTTAGTTTCGCCAACTAGATTGCTTTTTCTTGCAATGGGAGAAGTGCTTAGCTTTGGGTTCAATCTTGCGGTGTCCTTTCCCAGTGACAGTAGGGCAGCAAGGCACATATTGTATTGTTGCCATCAAGGAAAAAAGATGGGGTTTTCATCATATTGCTTGAGTTAATTCCTCTACATCATGTCAGCTTACTTAATGCATTAATCTATTCTTCATGAACTTTATACTCTAGATGCAGGCAGGACTTGTCAATGTGTGGAGTAATAATAGTAGATGCAGAATAGTTTCGGTCTACTTGACACGGACATGATGCCTATATTTCATAATCATTGCCTTAGATATCGTCATAACTTTGCACTTTTCTATCAATTGCTCGACAGTAATTTGTCCACCCACCGTATTATTTGCTATCTTGAGAGAAGCCTCTAGTGAAACCTATGACCCTCGGGTCTATTTTCCATCATATAAGTTTCCGATCTACAATATTAGTTTCCGATCTACTAATTTGCAATCTTTTACTTTCCGATCTATAAACCAAAAATACCAAAAATATTTACTTTACCGTTTATCTATCTCTATTAGATCTCACTTTTGCAAGTGATCGTGAAGGGATTGACAACCCCTTTATCGCATTGGGTGCAAGTTGTTTGATTGTTTGTGCAGGTATTAGGTGATTTGTGCGTTGTCTCCTACTAGATTGATACCTTGGTTCTCAAAGTGAGGGAAATACTTATCTCTACTTTGCTACATCACCCTTTCCTCTTCAAGGAAAAAACCAATGCAAGCTCAAGAAGTACCAAGCACCAATGCATATTTTTAGCGTGCTCGGTTGGGGAACATAGTAGAAAACAAAAAATCGCCCTACGATCACCCAGTAACAATATAAAGATACATATAAGGTTTGGATCAACGATCATTACCGACTCTGGAGTGCAGCAGAAGTAGACGAGTCGATGTAGGTCATAATTTGAGTCCCTCGTACCATTGATGACGATCCCGCAAACTGCCCTTGAACGACCCCTCGAATGGAAGACCAAAAGCACGACCTCTCTGCTTGGTTGTAAGCGTACGGTCTTCATGATCTAGCAACGCTTCACCGTCCAGAGCTAATCATCACCGGAGAGTTAGAAGGATGAGATTAGAACCACACTGGGCTTCTAATTGTGAGGATTAGAGGATTTAGGTCAAATTCTAATTGATCAACTAGAACTAGAACTAGAGGAACTAGAGGAGGCTCCAAAACTTCTATATTCAAAAGGGCCAATACTTCAAGTATATATAGGTTAGAGGGGGAGAGAGGGGCTACCACTATGGAGGGAAAGTCTTTCCTTGGGGCGCCAGCCAAGGTGCAAGAGTCCGACTCGACTCCTCCCCTAGTCTGTTTCGCGCCCCCTCCCCACAAGGAATGGCGGGCACCACTTCCTATTGGGCCATGGGGGCCCAATACTCATTTCACCACTTGGCCTTTTAAGGCCCGTTGATATTAAATTAAATATAAAATACCTCTAAATATTACTAGAGCATTTTATTATCAATTTAACATCTCCAAAAACATTTTCCACCTATATATTATTTATCGGTAATACCTGGTATTGCCTGATAAACTCTGAAACCCTTCTGGTGACCCCGAAACGCTTCCGGTTCCTCATGAAACTATTCATAATATTAACAAAAGAATTCCACAAATAAATCCTCGACACTCTCATCCTACTAACACTCAACAGATCGTGATACCTTAAGCTTGTGACCCCGTACGTAGGTTCAGTAATCATAGACATGAACGAAACTCCTTCGTTCAATGACTGTTAGCGGAACCATGGACGTCCATATCGATCCCTATGATTATGCAAATGACATTCTAGAGAACCTTTGGTTATCATGTGATGTTCACTTTTCTTTGTGATACTTTACAAAACCCGAGATGATCGGTATCCTACTAAGTCATGTACATGCTCACTATACCGTTCTTCTCATTACCGATTTTATTCTTCTTTCTTGTTGAAGTGTTCCATCATCCCCGTGACATATCACTTGTTTCTGGCCAGACAATGATGGATGCCTTCACACCGAGAGGACCCTAAGAATATCTCTCCATCGTCGGAGGAGCAAATTCCACTATCGAGTTATCTAGTCACATGTCAAGTTTTCGATGAACCTGTAAGTTATCAGTATGATCACCTAGTTACAGATGATGTTTGATCAACCCCAAAGTCCACCATACTATAGGAAGTGACTATGAAACTCTCATGGTCTGAGGAACTAAAACACAGGCTAAAACTCTGTGTTATAACAATTGATTTCATATGATATTATCTCAATGCATAACAATCAAGTTTGGGTCGATTCAATATGATTGTTCTTTTAACGTCACACTCTCAATGTTGTCTTAGGACTATTGCTCAAGTCGCTCTGGTGACCCGCAAACAACGATGGTGTGGCAGCAGGGCATCCTCGTGATGGACATGTGTCCTCGAGCTCCGTCATTGCGACAGTGTCCGCGAACATGTTGGAGCAGACACCGTCGCAATGACGGAGCCCGAGGACACATGTCCACCACGAGGATGCCGCCGCTGCCACACCATCCTTATTCGCGGGTCACCGGAACGACTTGAGAAATATGTCCCACCGGCATAGAGCAAAATGCCATGAAGGTTATGGTTGTAGAAAAACATAGGCCCCTGTCAGTGTGGTGCTAATCGTGATTATGACATGAAAAGACAATGGTTTTCTCTATTGGAGAAAAAAGAAAAATGTTATTAGTAGTAGAATGTTGACGTGACACCGTGTGATGAGGTAGGAGACTGATTTTTTCTTGAAACAATGTGAATAAAGTAACATATATGTAACTTACAAAAATGGTTTGAAGACTTTAAGGAATATCCATTAACACTTTGAAAAGAAGTTGCAACATTTTAAGAAAATGTTTCGCATAGTTCACCTAATTTCTAAATTACATTTAGTCCTTATGAAATGTGTGTCGGATCATGTAGTCATACTAATATGAGAAACATGTCCAACACTATGTTGTTGCTAGTGTCGATACACCTCTAAGCAACTCCGTTCTATTTCTTTTTGTTAGTGGTGCATGTTCAAAGCTAGAGGGGCCAAAATACGTATAGTTGTTAAAGTGATAGCTATGTCCATTAGGCGTGTATGAATGCCCTTTTTTCATACTAGAGTTGCATGGAATGCTTTGTGGAAAAAGGTGACGAGAGCATTTTTTAATAGCACCAAGTAAGAAATGCCATGAAGGGCGTGGTTGCAGCTAAACATATGCCCCGTCGGTGTGGTGCTAACCGTGATTATGACATACAAACGTAATGTTTTTCTCTAGTGGAGAAAAGAGAAAAACGTTACTAGTAATAGAATGTTGATGTCACACCGTTTGGTGAGGTAGGAGGTTGATTTTTTTCTTGAAACAATGAGAATAAAGTAACATATATGTAACTTACAAAAATGGTTTGAAGACTTTAAGGAATATCCATTAACACTTTGAAAAGAAGTTGCAACATTTTTTGAAAAATATTTCGCGTAGTTCACCTAATTTCTAAATTACATTTAGTCTTTGCGAAATGTGTGTAACGGATCATGTAGCCATAATAATATGAGAAACATGTCCAACCTTATGTCGTTGCTACTGCCAATCCACCTCTCAAGCAAGTTTGTTCTATTTTTTTCTTGTTGTTGGCGCATTTTCAAAGCTAGAGGGACCAAAATACATATAGTTGTTAAAGTGGTAGCTATGTCTATTAGGCGTGTATGAATGCCTTTTTTCATACTGGAGTTGTGCGGAAGGCTTTGTATAAAAAGATGACGAGAGCGGCTTTTAATGGCACCAAGTAAGAAATGCCATGAAGGTTGTGGTTGCAGAAAAATATAGCCCCCGTCAGTATGGTGCTAATCATGATTATGACATGAAAACACAATGGTTTTCTCTAGTGGAGAAAAAGAGTGTTACTAGTAGTAGAATGTTGATGTGACACGGTTTGATGAGGTAGGAGGTTGCTTTTTCTTCTTGAAACAATGAGAATAAAGTAACATATATGTAACTTACAAAAGTGATTTGAAGACTTTAAGGAATACCCATTAACACTTTGAAAAGAAGTTGCAACATTTTTAAAAAATGTTTCTTCTAAATTACATTTAGTCTTTACGAAATGTGTGTAACAGATCATGTAGCCATACTAATATGAGAAAGATGTCCAACCCTATGTTGTTGCTACTGCCGATACACCTCTAAGCAACTTCGTTCTATTTCTTTTTGTTAGTGGTGCATGTTCAAAGCTAGAGGGGCCAAAATGCGTATAGTTGTTAAAGTGATAGCTATATCTTTTAGGCGTGTATGAATGCCATTTTTTCATACTAGAGTTGCGTGGAAGGCTTTTGTGAAAAAAGGTGACGAGAGCAGTTTTTAATAGCATCAAGTAAGAAATGCCATGAATGGCGCGGTTGCAGATAAACATAGGTCCCTTCGGTGTGGTGCTAACCGTGATTATGACATAAAAACGTAATGGTTTTCTCTAGTGGAGAAAAGAGAAAAATGTTACTAGTAATAGAATGTTGATGTGACATCGTTTGATGAGGTAGGAGGTTGATTTTTTCTTGAAACAATGTGAATAAAGTAACCATTTATTAGTATAATGTAGCTATGTTTTTAGGATATTGAAATCATATATACGAAGTTATCAATATACTATCACTCCCTTTAATTCCATATATAATCAATGTACTTTTTTTTGTCATGAAAAAAAGTACTCTCCGAAATTAACGTTCTCCTTCTCATCAATCAAAAAATACAAATAAATTAATGTTCTGGAGGCAGATGTGACGAGAATGCCCTTCGGTTACCACTTCGGTTGTAGACCTGATTGAATCGAACAGATCGATTCCTCACCATGTGACCTAAGAAGAAAGAGAGGTGCCGCCAGGGATGTACCCGCATCGGAGGGCTGGCGGGAACCGAGGGACGCGGAGGAGGACGGGAGGGCGGGAAGAGGAGCGTGCGTGCGGGGTGCCGGAACGGGAGCGAAGCAGGCGGCGCGGCGAGCCGCGGCTCGTTGCCATGGAGCCGCCAGACGAGGAGCGGAACGCGGAGGGTGCGGCGCGCTGCGTCTCGTCGCCGTGAGCCACCAGGCGAGGAGGTGCAGTGCGAAATGGCGAGGAGCGACCAGGCGCTGCTTGCTCTGCAGGTAGTACTTACTATTGTGGGGCTTGCTGTAGCTGCAGGTGCTGGAGTACATGATATGAAATGCAATTTTGGGGCTTTTTGACTCAAACGTGTGTCATTTTGGTAAAGATGATGAAATATTTGCTTCTCTGGCAAATGCCAAGGAACAAGGCGTGTGTTGTTGTCAAATTACTCTCGATATGGCATGTAAGGTTGGCTACGCTAGTTTGTTGTTGCTAGTGCTCGCTAGCAAGGATATCTTACCGGCTCTTGCTTTCACCCATCTCACACCGGTGCTTGCCTCCTCACCACTACTGCTCCTCACCTCTCGTCACTCGCCATGGATAAACTCTCTGTGCTTCTTTCCTGCCTCGTCTTGTTTGCCGTGTTAGTGGCATGCAAGTCATCAGATTGCCCAACAGCCTGCGGGCAAGTGGACGTCCCCTATCCCTTCGGGATAAACTCACTGTGCGCAATGGGTAGCGAGTTCCGTCTTGATTGTGTCAATTCAAGCGGCAGGATGATGCTCTATGCCGGTTCATACGAGGTCACCTGTATCTCTCTGTCTCTGAGCAAAGTTTAGTTGAGCATGCCTATATCATATCTCTGCATCGATACGGCGTCAGGAATCAGGACTTACCAGCATGCTGCTAATCTGAGCGGCACTCCGTTCAGCTTCTCAGAAGATGACAACAAATTCTTCGTTATCGGCTGCAACACGGTGGCTTATGTCATACAAGATGATTCTGTAAGTTATCTGTCAAGTCCCTCTTTCATTTTCCAGTTTCTCTCTGCTCCTTCGTCCTCTCTTGGTCATGCTGCTAGTTACGTGGATCAATGTTCAACAGAAACAGAAACAGCTGATCATCTGAATTTGTGCAGAGCGTTAGGGGTTGCATCTCAAGATGCCTACCAGAAGAGAGGCTCAACAACGGCTCATGCTCTGGATATGGGTGCTGTCGAACGGAGATCCGGAGGAATATGTCATCTTACAAGGTGTTCCTCAAAGAAAGCTACAACTCCACAGAGGAATTGAGGTACAGGAGTCGTTGCAGCTACGTGATGGTGATGGAAGAAGCCGCACTTGACTACAGTACCACATATATCGACTCCATGAAATTCTATGACACAAGAAAGGGGCAGGTTCCAGCCGTGATGGATTGGGCAATAGGCGGGTATGCATGCAAGGCAGCTCGACTCAATGGGACGTCCTACGCGTGTGTTGGTAGAAACACTGAATGTGTCGACACCTCGGTCGGGCAAGGATATCTGTGCAATTGCTCCAGCGGCTACGAAGGCAATCCCTATACTGTAGAGGGATGCAAAGGTAAATTTCCCCTCTTCTAGCTACTAATTAGTTTGCATATATAAGGTTCGTGATTCATCCTGAGATGTTGTTCTTTTGATTCAGATATCAATGAGTGACTCGATGTTGAGAAATATCCTTGCCCAGGGATTTGCAAAAACAGGCCAGGGAGTTACACCTGCTCATGTCCACCGGGAGAAGTACTGGCATACGTGCCTATTGGTGGTGGGGTCACATATTGCAGGGCTCCTACAACAAGGACAAAGTGGTCTGGTACGTCCCAAACCGTCTATTTAACTCCTCATACCAACATAATGCAAAGAAATTTAAGTGATCAGAATAAATCTAGGCTAATTGGTTAATGAACCAGACCATAGTAACGCTGCTACTAATTGCTAAGATTACATATTAGTGCCTAGACCACACAGTTAATTTTAATATTTCTGCACACGAGTATGTCTAAGTATAAACACTAGGACAAAGACATAGTATGGAAAACTATTTATTATGGGAGTGGGACAAAAATGATTGGACCCATAAAATCACAAATTAATTTTACAATTGAAAATTGATTGTGAAGTGGCTTCATAAAATTCTATTTGTTGCAACTTGCAACGAAATTATCATGCAGACTGTTGCTCTGAAGAACTTATTTGTATTCCTAGGACTGCTTCATTTGCTGATCATCCTTCCCTGCTGCATCCTCTGAAATAACCTATGAATCTTGTTGCAATATCTGTAGGGTTTATTCCTAACTAAAGTATGACCATGCAAAAATAACCTTATAATCACTTGAAAATCAAAACAATGTGGGCTCTCGGCAGCCAAACAAAACTTCTGGTGTTTCTGTAACAATGCAACATTGACAAAAGTGGTAGTCGCTGCTATAGTGATCATTTCATACTAATGAATCATTGAGTTCACATTAGTTATCGTGAACATGTACATGACTCATGTCTAGATTATGATAAAACAAGTTGTAACGCCGTGTAACATTTCAAGTCTGAACTTCTGAAACCGAGTAAATCACAAATGCACAGGAGTGAAGTTTCCTATAAGATTTTCTGCTATGTCTTTATTCTTCACGGAGTGCATTATTGGGACTATAAATGCCCATGTTTATTAATACTTTTTTTTAACCGAGGCATTATGTTGTTTCACAGGTGTTGTGGTCATCATCATACTTGCCAGTGCCATTGCCTTTTCATTGCTAGTGCTAGGTGCTATTGTTCTAAACAAGAAACTGAAGGCAAGAAAAGGAAGGAATCTCAAAGAAAAGAACTTTAAGAAGAACCATGGTTTGCTACTACAGCAATTGGTTGATAAAGATATCTCTGAAAAGATGTTGTTTAGTCTGGACGAGCTAGAGAAGGCAACGAACAACTTTGACGAGACCCGAAAGATTGGTAGGGGTGGACATGGCACAGTTTACAAGGGCATATTGTTGAATCAACAGGTTGTCGCTGTGAAAAAATCCAATCTCACTGTACAAAGCGAGATCGACGGCTTCATTAATGAGGTAGCTGTTCTTTCCACAATAAATCATCGCAATATCATTCAATTGGTTGGGTGTTGCCTCGAGACAGTATGCCCAATGCTGGTCTATGAGTTTGTTTCAAACGGGACACTCTCACAACATCTTCATGTTGAGGGTCCTCAAGCGCTAAGCTGGAGAGACCGCCTCAACATTGCTGTTGCAGTAGCGAATGCTCTAACATATTTGCACTCATCTTCATCAATATCAATAGTGCACAGAGACATAAAGACAGATAATATCTTGCTTGATGACTGCCTAACCCCAAAAGTATCGGATTTTGGTACTTCCAGACAGATACCAATTGACAAAACAGGGGTTACAACAGGTGTCCAAGGCACGTTCGGGTACCTTGACCTTGAGTATTATCATACACACCGATTAACTGAAAAATTGGATGTCTATAGCTTCGGGGCAGTGCTTGTCGAGCTACCGACAAGAAAGAAACCGTTCTTATTCCTGTCATCGGTGCAGATAGGTCTGGTCTCACATTTTAATTCACTGATTACTTTGGACAAAGTATGTGAAATTTTGGACCCACAGGTTATGCTGGAGGCTGGGAAAGATGCCGAAACAGTTACAGGACTAGCTGCAACCTGCTTAGCTCAGAAAGGGGATGAGAGGCCAACAATGCGACAACTTGAGACAAGGTTACGAGAGTTGCTAGCAACTAGGAGGAACAATAACATCAACAATAAAAATGTCTCGGAGCAAAACAACGTCAGCAGAGAACTATTTGCAGCATAGACTATTTCTGTACAGAAAAGGAAGCAAACAAAGGTCTGTAGACCTGAAGGGTCAGTCATGCATACTGATGAGAACGTAATTCAGGACATTAACAAGCGGGGAAGAATGGACTCTGAAGTTTCCCTTCTCACGGATACAATGTTTTCCCGGAAATTTTCTTGTTTGTCATGTCATGTTTCTCTACGATCACGAAGCTATTTTCCCTCATACGACTAACCTAACTACACTGCTGACACATGTTACATTTTCCAGCACTTACACTGGTGGTTGTGTTGTCCATATTGGGCCGCATTTTGAGGGGGACAAGCTAAAGCTACCCTTAACGAAGGTATTATTCCTCAACTTGATATTTTTTTATCTTCCTCTAGTTTACACGTGTGAAATATAAGCTCACTGGTCTACGTCGCTGTTAATGCACATACGATGTATCCAGAACAGAGCGGGCAGCCCTGCATGAGTGCCTGAAGCTGCAGGCCAGCTCCTCGTCTCTCGCCCCCAAGATGCAATTTGGAAGGTGCTTGCCCCTTGAGGCTCTGCATTTGGCATTAGGACAGACTCCTATGTACCCACCCATTGTAGAGCTTGAATTGTTATGTTATGTCTTCTAAGGACTCGTGTGTCCGGGCCAGCCATTTGCTTGCATGCCAGTCCTGAACCTTAGCACTATGTGGCAATATTGTAATCATCATGTATAAGACTTTTCATAACCTGACTAAGTTCCAACAGATATCTGAATCTTGTGGCTAACCCAGCTTAACTTCATCAACTGGTTCATGCTGCTTCAACAAGATGGTACAAACTCGTTCCCATTAATCCACCTGTAAGCCAATGGTTGGCGACGATATCTGCTAATCCCTCATTGGGAATCATATCATGTGGGATCCTGATTCATGTTAGTGCAAATTTTTCATAACACACAGGCCATGTTTAATCAAACTAACAAATATGTGCACACAGGCATTAACCACCACCTCATTCGTATTTCTTTTTAAATTTGGACAACACTTGCAAATTTATCAGCTCATAACTATACGCACACACGTGGAAAAACTGACTTTGAACAATGTCGGATCTTATTCAAACATTGCTTAAGAGTTTTTAATTTTTAAACTCCATCTAATATACCTATTTTCTTTGGTCTCAACTGAAGGGTAGATTCTAGCCGTCCCCATACATAGGACTGCCCAAAACTGAACCATCACGAAATGTGAACAACAATTCCAGCAGCTGAAACTGCAAGTAAACCACACTCAGGCAGTTAACAGTTACACCCTCAGGTTCCATACATGCTCAGGCAGTTACAGTTGCATCACCCTCAAGTTCCATACATGCTGAGGCAGTTACAGTTGCATCCTGAAATTGATGAACTTTTTCGAATTTGATGATCAAAATTTGAAATCAATGAAAATTATTTGAATTGGATGAACATTTTTTGTATTCGGTGAACAAAAATATGACCAGGAATTCAAATTATTCACAAACTTGGCAAAAAATGTTTATGCTTTGAAAAATTGTTCACAAATTGCAAAAATTGTTCGCGGTTAAAAAAATGTTCACGAAATTTTAAAATAAAAATAAAAGTAAGAAGAAAAATAAAATAAAAATCGAAAAGAAAAAAAACAGGTGAAAGAAACAAAAGCAAAATAAAACCAGTCCAGGAAAGGTTCTAGAACCTTCCCAAAGTCGGGGAGCGCATGTACGACCGACCCATATGCAAGACATGGCGAATGGGAAGGGATTGTGCTGGGTGGCTATCCAGCGACCCGCCCACCAAATAGGAATCGCCAAGGTTTACGACGTAGAGAGGGATAAATAACATGCACAGGCAAGGGTCAAAGCACTGCCGTGCCATTCAGGCACGTGAGAGTTTACAGATAAGCCAAGCATAACAGCATTTACTTTCACCAAAAACAATATGACGTAATATATTTTCCTACCAAGCGCTACTAGCGGTTCATGTTTGTGCCTGAAGGTGTTTAGCGATGAATATTTTCCCTTATAATGGACAACAAGGTAAAAAAGAACCATGTATTTGAATTCTTGTTGCTAAGTGGACATTCAGTCGAAATAGGGCAACAGTAGAAGAATGTGGTGGTTTGTTAATTCATTTCCTTGAGTTGATAAGCTTTGCCGAATGGTCATCATATTATTACTGACTACTTTCTATAGCTTAGTAATTGTTGCAATTTCTATTGTAGAATAACTTGAGTACAGAGAGGCGCCATGTATTATGAAAACCCGCAAATAATTCCCTCAACAATATTTTTAAGAAAAATGCATTTTTCGTAAATTCCAAACATGTTTTGTAATTTCATTTTTTTTAAAAACATGAATAATTTTTTAAATCCCGATTTGTTTAAAACGTGAATGAGTTTCAAAAATTTGAATATAATTAAGCACATGAACAATTTTCTGAAAAACATCAACAAAATTTTCTAATTTTCCAATTTTTTTCAAACATGAAGATTTTTTAATTTTCAGTATTGTTAAAACATGAACATATTTTGGAATTCAGAATATATATATGAAAAACAAGAACATTTTTTAAAATGCCAACAAAATATTAATTTGAAAACTTTTTTGGAAATGCAATAACATTCTTAAAAACTAGATTTTTTTCAAAATTGTGATTTTTTTTGAAACCACGGACATTTTTTGAAATTACAAAAAATATTTGAAATTTTTGAACAAGTTTGGAAGAAAATAAATTTGACAAATAGAGAATAAAAGGAAAGCGGAGATATTAAAGACAAACAAAAAGAGAAAGAATGAAACACAAAGAAAGAAAGAAAGAAAAGAAAAGAAAGAAAGAGAAAAAGAAACTAAAACAGAAAAGCAAAAATATTACTTTGTCATACACGTTGTACATTTTCCGTATACATGTAAAACGTTTTTAAAACTATTTTAAGGTTACCAAAACATGTTTTAAATGTATTTTACAAATATGTGTTAAAGATATTTTCAATACATATTGTCAAGTTTTTTGAATGATAAAAAAACTTGTTTTTAACTCTAACATTTTTGTATATTGTGCAATATTTCCTTCTGAAAATGTCAGGAAAACATTTTTGAAACTTGTGAATATTTTATTAAATGTGACATATATTTCTTTAAATGTACGAAACATTTATTTGAACTACAGAAACATTTTCTTTAAATTGTATAAACATTTTTAAATGTCACATACAGTTTTCTTGGGATGCTCCATTTACTAATAGTTAGAGAATTTTCCATACACATTTTTTTGAGACACAATTTTTCATACACATGATAAACATTTTTCGTACACATGATTTTAATTTTTGGTACACATGATTAATATTTATACTTTTTTCATTCAAGCTGTATACTTTTTCGTATGAACTAGACATAATTTTCTATACATGTTTAACATTTTTAATTACAAGATTAACATTTTTTATGAAAATACTTTTGTAATATTTATACATTTAGAATATTCGAAATATAAACAAATTAATAAACAGAAAAATAAAAAATTGATGGAAAAACCAAAAACCAAAAAATCACGCATGACATCGACATGATGTAGCTTCTGATTAATGGGCTGGCCGAGTTCTGGCGCGGTTCTGGCTCGGCACATAGCTTGTTTTTCTGGTTTTGGGAACCGTCTAGAAGGTTTCCTATACGTTTTTCTTTATTTTTTATTTTTCATTTTTCAGTTTCAGTTTTTTTCTTCTTTCATTATCGTTTTTTGTGTGCTTGTTTCCTTTTTTTCCTTTCTACTTCCTTCTTCTTTGTTTTTGTTTTTTATTTTCCAAAAATCTTGGAATTTAAAACAAATTGTTCTTAAATCTAGAAAAAGTATTAGAAATTTAGAAAATGTTCGCATTTTAAAACAATTTGGTCATGAAATCCAAAACATGTTACCAAATTTCAGAAAATGTTCACGTTTTCAAAATTTGTTCACAAATTCAAAAAAATATTTCTGAATTCCAAAAAATGTTCCTGTTGTAGGATGTAACCCTAGGAGGGATCTTTTCACACTTGGAGGGGGAAAAGTGATGAACTCACAAGAACATAAGGGGAAAATCACTCAAGCAAACCCAATTACACTTCCACTAGAGTAGCATACAAGAGATCCACAAGAATACAAAGACAATCCAAGGAAAATAGCACTAGGGTAAATTTCTTCCCACTCCAAAGGAGGTGAGGTCTTGGTGATGATCTTCTCCAAGAGTAGGCCTTGATAATCCACTAGGATTCTTCCCAAGAGGGGTCTTGATCTCCAAGAGGAGGGGGAAGATGAGCAAAGCTCTCTCAATGTCTATCCAATACTTTGCTAGCCCCTAAAATAAGCTAGGTGATGAGTACTTATAGGCTAGGCACGAAATTGGGGGAAAACAGGGGTACAAGGGTCTTTTCCCCTAGTGCACGCAAGCACAAAACGGACGGGTCCGGCACCTGGGGTAAATGTTGGGAACGTAGCATGCAATTTCAAAAAAATTCCTATGCTCACGCAAGATCTATCTAGGAGATGCATATCAACGAGAGGGGAAGAGTGTGTCCACGTACCCTCGTAGACAGAAAGCGGGAGCGTTTGGCAACGCGGTTGATGTAGTCAAACTTCTTCTAGCTCTGACCGATCAAGTACCGAACGTACACACCTCCGAGTTCTGCACATGTTCAGCGCGATGACGTCCCTTGCCTTCTTGATCCAGCAAGGTGTTGAGGAAGTAGATGAGTTCGGTCAGCACAACAGCGTGGTGACGGTGATGGTGAAGTAATTCTCGCAGGGCTTCGCCTAAGCACCGCAAAACTATGACCGGGGGTGTAAACTATGGAGGGGGGCGCCGCACACGGCGAACAATTGTTGGTGTGTGTTCTAGGCGCCCTCTCCCCACGTATATATAGGTGGGAGGGGGAGGGAAACAACCTTGGGGCGTCCCAAGTAGGAGGAATCCTACTTGGGGGCCTATTCCAATTCGCCCACTACCATATTTGCCGGAAGGGAAAAGGAAGAGAGGGGAGAGGAAAGGAAGGGTGTAAGGGCATATTTGTCCCTAAGATGTTTTGGTGATTGATGACAATGCTTTTGTGGACTAATCGTGTGCGTTGAGTTTTTCAGAGATTCATCCTTTGGCACGAGACGATTCCCTCCCCTCGGAGTGTTATTCAAGACGGTGCAGCTCTTTCGTTCCTATGTTGGTGGACTAGTTTCGTAGGAGTCACCATACTATCAAGAGGGGGTCCACTTTGGTAAGGCTAGGGTGGAATCAACACGTACACATCCTTGTCACACCCTCTGAGCCTTTCTGCTTCAATGAACAGCTCATTCCCCTTCATATGTGCTTCGTTTGGTCCCAGCGGTAGTACCGCGGGACATAGCGGTAGTACCGCCCGAGTGCAACAAGCGGCAGTACCGCTCCTCAGCGGTAGTACCGCTTGGAGCCCTCCGCCGTCGTACCGCTGCGGCTCCGTGCTCCTACCGCCTTGACTCGAGGGCTCTTTTCCCGTGTCAGGTTTTGCAGCACTACTTGCGGCAGTAGAGGCGGTAGTACCGCTCCTAAACGGTAGTACCGCCCTTACCACCACAGTAGTACCGCTTTGGGTACAAGTCCTCCCTTTGCTCCTCGCTCCCCTCTTATGCGCGGTAGTACCGCGAGGTGGGACGGTAGTACCGCTGGCCACAATGGTAGTACCGCCCACCCCTGCGGTAGTACCGCTCTCTGCGGGGCTGCTTTGGGGGGTAACGGTTGGATTGTTCCCCCCACTATATAAGGGGGTCTTCTTCCCCAAAGTTGACCTACCTCTTCCCCCAAAAGCTCCATTGTTGCTCCAAGCTCCATTTTCGCCCGATCTCTCTCCCTAGTCAATCAAACTTGTTGATTTGCTCGGGATTGGTTGAGAAGGCCCCGATCTACACTTCCACCAAGAGAAATTTGATTCCCCCCACTAATCCCTAGCGGATCTTGTTACTCTTGGGTGTTTGAGCACCCTAGACAGTTGAGGTCACCGCGGAGCCATAGTCCATTGTGGTGAAGCTTCGTGGTGTCGTTGGGAATCTCCAATTTAGTTGTGGAGATTGCCCCAACCTTGTTTGTAAAGTTCCGGTCGCCGCCTTCAAGGGCACCAATAGTGGAATCACGGCATCTCGCATTGTGTGAGGGCGTGAGGAGAATACGGTGGCCCTAGTGGCTTCTTGGGGAGCATTGTGCCTCCACACCGCTCTAACGGAGACATACTTCCCATCAAAAGGAAGGAACTTCGGTAACACATCCTCGTCTTCACCGGCTCCACTCTTGGTTATCTCGTGCCTTTACTTGTGCAAGCTTATTTGTGTTGTATCCCTTGCTTGCTTGCGTACTTGTTGTTGTTGCATCATATAGGTTGCTCACCTAGTTGCATATCTAGACAACCTACTTTGATGCAAAGTTTAATTTGGTAAAGAAAAGCTAAAAATTGTTAGTTGCCTATTCACACCCCCCTCTAGTCAACTATATCGATCCTTTCAATTGGTATCAGAGCCTCGTCTCTTTATTAAGGACTTTGCCATCCGAAGAGTATGGTTGACATTGTAGACGGTAGGGAGGAGTACTCCGGTGTGAATCCGAGCTCGTCTACGGCTGATGGGGGAACCGCAGTGTCTCGTGAGGAATTCAATGTGGCTTTGGACACATGGAAAACCTCCATGACCACCGAGGTTGAAAGCATGTTTAATAAATTCTTAGAAGGACTTAAACTATCTACCTCGCCGTTGAAAGTGGGTGATCCCACTGACAAGGTGATGGACGCTAACTCCGACAAGGGGGAAGCTACTAGTGAATAGGATCCTTCTACTAGTGGTAGAAATGGCACTGGCATCTTTGCCCATGTGGCACCTCCAATCTATGGAGGACCGGTTCCTTTTACTCATTTAAATCATGCTAACCCCCCTCCTAAGATTGTGAAAAACGAGGACTTTGATTCTTGGGTATATCGCTTCAAGCGTCATTTAAATCATGTGAATACTAATCTTTGGAGAATCATTGAAGAAGGTTTCCATCCACATGACCGAAGAAACTTCACCCCTAGAGAAGCCGTGGACCATCAATTCAATGAGAATGCTATCTTCATCATTCAAGATGTGGTTCTACCCAAAGATCTCCCTCATCTTCGACCCTTCGCCATGGCCAAAGACGCATGGCATTGTGTTGTTTCCCTCTATAAGGGAAGTGCAAGCATTCAACGCTCCAACTATGAAGTGGTGCAAGATGAAGCCGGTGAGTTTGCAATGAAAGAAGATGAAGAACCTCGTGAGCTCTTTTGGAGAGTTACCAAACTTGCGGTCTCACTCCGAGATCATGGGAGCAAGGACACGGATGTCAATTGGATCAAGCGCAAGTTTCTTAAAGCAATGATGACTTACCACAAGGCATTGTCTTCCGTCATCCGTCAAAGACCGGACTTCCACTCCTTGACCTCAAATGAAGTGTTGGATGAGTTTGTGGCAATGAGGATCTTGGACAAGACTGCCGACAACACGGTGTTGCGCTCTCAAAGGGTAAAGAAGCCCAACCTTGCCTTAAAGGCCAAGGTTATTGTGGAAGAAGAGGAAGAAGAGGAAGAAGAGGAGAGCAACCCCGAAGATACAAAATATGATTATCATGAGCACATGGCTCTTGCTTCAAAGGCAATTGTGGAGCAAGAAGAACACAAGGCCCAACTTCAACAAGAACAACTCAAGTGGGTTCAAGGGCAAGCAACATGTGAGAACATGTTACAATTGTGGCATTGTGAGCCATTTTGTTGTGAATTGCCCTTATGAGAAGCGGGAAGACAATGGTGGCAAGCTCATCCGAAAGGACAAAGCCAAGTCCTTCCCAAACGAGAACAACTTCACCAAAAAGACTCCTACTCGAGGGTTGGTGGTTCAAGCAGAATACCATGAGGATGACGATGATGAAGAAGATAGTGAAGCCATGGCCATGGCCTCCGTTGCCATTGCCACAACTCCAGGATTGTCCCTCTTTGACTCACCCAATGAGAACATCACCGCTAAGTGTCTCATGGCTAAAGCCACCAACAAGGTAACCCCCAACATCGAAACCACCATCATTACTAATCCCTACTTGATGAAAGTGAGGGGTCTAATGAGGAAGTGAATGAATTTGAGTCTTTTATGAGTAAGCTCAAGAGCAAATCCAAGAAGCACTTTGTTGCTCTCTTGGAACAACTTGGTGAAGCCAATGACATGATCGAGACTCATGAAGAAACCATCTCTAAGATGGAAGGTCATAGTCATGACTATGCCAATGAGATATTGGATCTCTCTAATGCTCTTGAGGAAGAGCGTGGGCATCGTTTGGCTATTGAGGAGTCACACAACGATGACCATGATAAGTTAAAGAAAGATCTTCATCATGCTCTTGTTCTGTCTCGTGTACTAACTTCCGAGAAGGCTAAACTTGGCATTGACCATGCTAGACTCAAGGAGGAGTTTGATTTACTTGAGAAGGCCCACAAGGTCTTGAAGGGTGCTCATGCTAGCCTCAAGGAGTCTCATGCTGAACTCCAAGTTAAGCTAACCAAAGAAAAGGCCACCTTTCCTCATATGGTATTTATTGATAATGCAAATGCCACTAACCCGTGGTGTGAGCATGTGCTTCTTGTGGAGGAGAATGCCAAGTTGAAGGAGCAACTTGAGAAAGGCCTTGTGACATGCATACAAGGTGAGAAGAACCTCAACAACCTTTTGAGCAATCAAAAGGAAGTTGTGGCCAAGGAGGGAGTTGGGTTCGCACCCAAGTCCAAGAACAAGAAGAAGAACGACAAGACCAAACGACCTCCTCCTCTCAAGCAAACTTTTGTGAAGGAGGGAGAGGGAGATCCTAAGGAGAAGAAGAACAATGTGAAGGGTGGTGATGTCAAAAAGGGCAAAGCCACCTCTTCCAACAAAGCCGGTGACTTTAACCCTTCTTATGTGTTGTGCCGTGCTAGTGATGGGCATGTTTATGCTAAATTTGTTGGTTCTCCTTATGAGTACATTGAATGGTCTATTTGGGTTCCTAAGACCCTTGTTACTAACATCAAAGGACCCATTACTAAATGGGTACCTAAAACCAAGCATTGATCTCTTGTAGGTGTTTGCTTCCGGTGGGGGATCATGGTTGCTCGATAGTGGAGCAACAAATCATATGACCAAGAGCAAGGACTTGGTGGTGGACGTGCACAAGATCCCATCTATGCCCACCAATGTCGAGTGGGGTGATGCCTCATCTTCTAAGGTATTGGGTCTTGGCAAGGTTGTCATTTCTCATGATCTTACGATCGAGAAAGTCATGCTTGTTGAGTCCCTTGTGTACAATCTACTTTCCATTCGTCAACTTGCACTCATGGGCTTTGCCACTTTGTTTGATATTGATACCATGGCCCTCTTGTGGATCAAGACTCTTAAAGTAGCCTTTGTTGGGCATGTCGAGAATGGTCTCTATGTGATTAACTTTTCAGAGCGACCCACCAAGACCGCGACATGCCTAATGGCTAAAGTTGATGTGGGATGGCTTTGGCATCGCCGTTTAGCCCATGTCAATATGAGATCTTTGCAAAGTCTTATCAAGGGGGACCATGTCCGTGGACTAGCAAATGTCAGTTTTGCCAAAGATCGTGCTTGCAGTGCTTGTATCGAAGGAAAGCTTCATGAAAAGGCTCACCCTCCGACGACTATCATCTACTCGAAGAGACCCTTGGAGCTCCTTCACATCACTACAAAAAATGACACATCCGTGACATTTTGGGCCGAACGAATTTTCTTTTGTCATACATATGACACTTCTATGATGATAATTGTGACAAAACCCGGTATCATCATAGATGTGGTGGGCTCCTACTTCTATGACAAAAAATCATGATAGAAAATGGGCTTTTTGTCCTGGGCGGGCCGGAGACGCAGCTGCATGACATTCTTTGGGCCGTCCATGACGGAAAAAACCGTGGTAGAAGCGAGGGGGAGGAAAATTTCAGGGAGTTGCCGGTTACGGTGGGAGAGCGATGCGCGTTTCTCTCGTACAGGTACGCGCGTTTGTGCGAGGCGTTGGCTCTAACTAAAGCCGAGCGAGGCGTTGGGCTCTAACTGAACTCGAGCGATTGCACTGCAGGCTACGCGTTACTGAACCCGAGGGATCGATTGATGGCTGTTAACTGAACCCGATGGAGCGATTCCTTCGCTACTGCTGCTAACTGAAGCCGATCGATT
>NC_041389.1:384373618-384377455 GCF_002162155.2 Triticum dicoccoides | reverse complement strand
TGTCCGTGTCGAAGATGCAAGCTGAATAGCCTTATTGTGGACCCGGATTCCGGGCAGGTGCGGGACCACCTGCTCTTGCGTGGTTTCATGGATGGCTATCGGTGGCAAGGTGATGAAGATGACTACGAAGTCGTCCATGGGGGCCGGGCAAGAAATGAGGAAGGGCAGCAAGACAACCACCGCGGCTCGGGGGGGGGGGGCGAGAAGACGAAGAATCCCCAGGAGATGATCACGACGATGATGCTGTACACAGTCATCATGTAGAAGATGCAGGACATGATGATGATGCCGGCGGAGCAGACGACGCTGGACCATCGATGGGCTGGGTGCAGGACCCTCATATTCAAGAGCTGCTTCTCAAGCAGACGGATAACACAAGAGCTGCCGCCCAAGAGAAAGCCAAGATGGATCAACTTGAGTTAGACGCGGTTACTCCATTGTATGAAGGATGCAGGCCCGAGGATACCCGCCTGAAAGTAACGCTCATGGCTCTGGAGATCAAGGTAAAACACAAAATGACCGACGCATGCTTCGACGAGAACATGTCATTCTGGCACGAACGTCTTCCCAAGGGGAACAAGTGCCCGACCAGTTTGGAGGAGGCGAAGAAAATCGTGTGTCCTCTGGATTTACCGCACGTGAAATACCATGTGTGCATGAACAATTGCATCATTTATCGGGACGAGCACGCGGAGTCTACCATATGTCCGGTGTGCGGTGTCACTCGGTACAAGAAGAGGAAGAAAGCTCCTCGAAAAGTGGTGTGGTACTTTCCGATCACTCCTCGTCTGCAGCGGTATTTCGCGGATCCTAAGGTAGCAAAGCTCCTGCGTTGGCACGCGGATAGGGAGGAGAAGAAGCAAGAAGATGACGCAAATGATCCAGAGATAGATAAAAAGACAAGATGCTGAGTCACCCTAAGGATGCGAGCCAGTGGCAAGCGTTGAACTTTGAATACCCAGAATTTGGGAACGATCCAAGGAACATCGTGCTGGGCGCGAGCACCGATGGAGTCAATCCGTTTGGCAGCCAGAGAAGCACACATAGCACCTGTCTGTGTTTGTGTGGATGTACAACCTTCCCCCCTGGTTGTGCATGAAGAGGAAGTACATTCACATGAGTATGCTAATTGAAGGGCCGAAACAACCAGGGAACGACATCAATCTGTATCTGGGGCTGCTGAAAGATGAGCTTGACACGCTGTGGAAAACGCCAGCCAATACGTGGGATGCCGCAGAGAAAGAATATTTCCCTATGAGAGCCGCACTGCTCACGACGGTGCACGACTATCTCGGTTACGGATATCTTGCGGGGCAGGTAGTCCACGGATTTTCTGGATGCGTAAGGTGCATGGATGACACAACGTATCGCCAGCTAGATAGAGATCCCGGGTCTTCGAAAACCGTGTTCATGGGACATCGAAGGTGGCTTCGCGACGATGACCCGTGGAGGAAACGCAAGGATCTGTTCGATGGTGAAACCGAACCCCGAAAACGCCCGTGTACGAGGAGCGGCGAGGAAATAGACAAGCTGTTGAAAAATTGGAAAGACTGCCCACTGCCGGGAAAGAAGCAAAAGGCGCCAGAGCCGGGAAAGAAGCGAAAGGCGCCAGAGCCGCTGCTGAAGGTATGGAAAACGAGGTCTGTTTTCTGGGACTTGCCGTACTGGAAGATCCACCGTGTGCCTCACAGCCTTGATGTCATGCATATCACGAAGAACGTGTGCGAGAGTCTGCTTGGTACCCTGCTCAACATGCCCGAGAGGACCAAAGATGGGCCGAAAGCAAGGGCAGACTTGAAATCAATGGGCATCAGGCAGGAGCTTCACGCTATATATGATGATGATGATGATGATGATGATGATGATGATGATGATGATGATGATGATGATGATGATGAGGCGAAGCAGGACACAGAAAGTCGTCGCAAAGGCAAAAAGGCCAAGAAGACCGGAAATGACTACCCTCCCGCGTGCTTCACTCTAAGTCAGGAGGAGATCGAGCAGTTTTTCACCTGCCTCCTAGGAGTAAAACTTCCTTACGGTTACGCGGGGAAGATAAGCAGATACCTAGACCCAGCGAAGCAGAAGTTCAGCGGGATGAAGTCTCACGACTGTCATGTGCTGATGACGCAGATACTTCCAGTTGCAATCCGTGGGATCATGGACGCGCACGTCCGTGAAACGCTATTTGGCCTATGCAACTTCTTCGACGTCATCTCTCGGAAGTCGATTGGCGTGAGGCAACTCAGAAGGCTACAGGAAGAGATCGTGGTGATACTATGCGAGCTTGAGATGTACTTCCCGCCCGCATTCTTTGACGTTATGGTGCATCTGCTGGTCCATATAGTGGAGGATATCATCCAACTCGGGCCGACGTTCCTGCACAGCATGATGCCGTTCGAAAGGATGAATGGTGTCATCAAAGGATACGTTCGCAACATGTCACGTCCAGAAGGAAGCATAGCCAGGGGCTTTCTGACCGAAGAGTGCATCTCCTACTGCACGAATTATCTAGGCATCGAGAACCCCGTTGGTCTGCCCGTCAACAGGCACCTCGGCAGGCTCGCTGGATGGGGTCACCGTGAGGGTCGCCACGAAATGCATGTCGACTTCGAGGGTCGACTCGCCGACTTTGAAAGAGCAAACCTAGTCGCGCTACAACACATAGACGTGGTCGATCCTTGGGTGGTAGAGCACAAAACCTTTATTAAAAAGACGTACAATGACCGAGGCCAACAGAGGACGGATGGAGATACACTCAAAGAGCACAACTCATGTTTCACGCGTTGGTTCAAGCATAAGCTTCTGTCGTACCCTTTACATGAGGATTCTTCCGCGGAAGAACAACTCATATTCGCCTTGTCACAGGGCGCCGAGCACAACCTGATGACCTATGAGGCGTACGATATCAACGGCTACACATTCTACACCGAGGCCAAGGACATGAAGAGCGATGGTTATCAGAACTCCGGGGTAACGATGGAATCCTACACCGGTAACGACAAGGACAGATACTACGGAAGGATCGAGGAGATCTGGGAGCTGAGCTACGCTGGAGAGAAGGTCCCGATGTTCCGTGTTAGATGGGCCAAGAACGTCATAAAAGAAGACCGGTATTTCACCACCATGGTTATACCCGAAGCCAAATCCAAGACCGCGGGCGCAAACGTCACCGCGAAAAATGAGCCATGGGTACTGGCTTCCCAAGTGGACCAATGCTTCTTCATTACCGACCCGCCAAAGCCCACTCGTGTTGTCGTGAGGAGAGGCAAAAGGAAGATCATCGGAATGGATGGAGTAGCCAATGAGCAAGACTTCGACAAGTACGGCGACCCGAGGATCGGACATGACGACGATGATGAAGTAGTAGCATACACCACAAGAAGAAGCAGGACCACCCTACCTAAAGGACGTCCGTTCCATAGAAGAACTCCATTTGCGAAAAACAAGGGCAAGAAGATTGTGAACAGATAGCTAGCTAAGATCGATTGTATTTAAATCGTAGCCTTCATTTCTCGATTGTATTTCATGGGTACTTTTTGAACTATCATGAATATTTTTAAATTTCATGGACACTCGATGTCGATCCCGGCCCCCTCCATCTCAATCGCTATCCCACCTCGCCAGATCCGGTCCCCCTCGCCGCCGAGCACCCCCCCAGTCCACCGGCCGCCGCCGCCGACCCCCCGCACCCTCGATTCCCCTACTCAACCGCCGCCGCCGACCCCCCGCACCCCGCGCACTGTCTTATAAAAAAATAAGTATCAAACAGCTTTTTAAATGCTACTGTCTTATAAAAAAATATTACTGTTATTATTTAAACAAGTTTGAACATAT
>NC_041389.1:384359803-384371980 GCF_002162155.2 Triticum dicoccoides | reverse complement strand
TACCATGTGTGTAATTGGGTATGCTTATATGATTTCTGGCACATTTCCTGTACCTACAATACAAATTTGTGAGCATAGCTTCTGTTGTCAATGCAAAAAACTATTCCTTGTAATGTACATACTCATACTGCATCTTTTGGATTGTTCATTTCTGTTTATCTTGTGCCGATGCTACTTAGTATGTACTCACATCTTCATGCTGGAAGGATAATACTGTAGGTAGACCATTTACTATTTTTTCATTTTTGAATATGGCTAACTCTGCTTCCCCCGGCCCAATCTGCATATCCTCTGTTCTGAGCATAATTTTTTTGCCATATCCTTTTCACACCTGGCATCTGCCATTGTAACTTCATACTGATGTAACATGTGAATCTGTTGGTCCTGCTTATTGTCTTTAAAGAAGTCAATGTACCTACCTATTTTTGTGCTATGTTATTATATTTGATCAGTATCAGTTGTGTCTCTCTTAAGAGACTCCTACCTTTTCTGACTCGAGTTGTTAACAACATTTCCATACTTCTGTTAGCTACAATATTTTTTTATTTGAATTTGGTACTCCATGAGTTTTTACTACTGCTAACATAGAGTATTTGCTACTAGTAAAACAAGGATTTTGTATAGTTTTTACTACTGCTAACACACAGAGTATTTGCTACTAGTAAAACAGGGATTTTGTATGCACTGCTACCTGATGAGTGCTTTCTTTGTACTATTTCACCTTGGCATGCATATGTTTATTTCACCTTAGACGGAAATGAGTGTTATCAAGGAAATGGTTTTAGGTAAACCAGCACATCTCATCAGTCTTTCTTACTCAATGTTATCATCTGCTTGGTTTTAGGTGATGGACTCATTTCCGGTGGTTGTTCTGCTTTAGTTTTCCTGATGTTGTTTCGCGTTGGGTTCTGATTCTCTTTTCTGTTATTGTTTCTGTGGTGATGCAGACTTGTGGTGAAGAAGAGCAAGGCCAAGAAAGACTCCAACAAGCCCAAGCGTCGTCTTACTCCTCATGTGAGCCCCAGATTTGATTTGTTGTTGTGGTTCGATTCACTCAAAAGGGAGTGATAATTTTTCCTATGTTCATAGTGTGAGATTGATCCAGATTGAATGTTATGCATATCTTAAACATAGGAGTGTTAGACATAAAGCATGTCCAGCAGAACCTTTAGTGCATCTTTGCTCTTGCTCATTTAGTTTCAGTAAACAAATATTGCGAAGCATGACATGGCCTTTGTGAGCTCCTTTGTATAAAATGAAATGCAAGGTTGCTGATAATGTAACCCAGATCACACAGATCAATTTTTTTTTCAATTTATGCAACTGCTGCTGCTGCTGCTGTACTACTTTGTGCCATGGACCAGTGCATGCATGCTGCTGCTGCTGCTGTATTACTTGTCAAGTGATGCTGCTGCTGCTATCTGCGAGCTGCTGCTGCTAGTTGTGATTTTGTCAAGTGATGCTGCTGCTACTTGTGATCTTCTAAAATGACCCCTTTCTCCTGAAACGTTGATTAATTTCCGTTTCGGTTGAGAAATGGGGCACTCCAAGGTCAAGAAAATTAGCAAAGGTCATGCCCAATTTTCTTGACCTAGAAGGTGCCCGATTCTCAACCGAAATAAAAATTAATTTGCTTTAGTGGTTGGATTAGTGTAGTATTTTTTTGACACACTCAGACACCCTTGCTTGCCATGTGTGTGAGAGAGATAGTGAGAGGAGACAAGAAGAAGGGGGTTAGGAAGATGTTGCCTGCTCATCAAAGCTAACCATCTCCCCCTTTTCACCCCTTTTCCTTTGTCTTTTGTGGGTTGCAAGGAAGCTACTGTCTTAGCTAGCTTAGCTTGTGCACAAATCCCAGTGTTACAATCTAGAAAATTAGCCTGCAAAGATGAGGTCCCATGCTGGCTGTACCACTGCATCATGCAACAGTGCCTTCAAGATCCAAGGCAATATCACAAACATCATAGGCAATTTGACCAAACTCACAACCTTGTATCTTTGCAGCAACCAACTTTCTAGACACACCCCTCAAGAACTAGGTTACCCTGAGAACGTGGACTTGGACCTTAGCAACAACACACTAACAGGTTCTATCCCAAAACACCTAGGCAATATCACAAACATCTCTCAATTGTTCCTTGACAATAACCAACTTTTTGGCGACATTCCTCGAGAATTAGGTTATTTGGTCAACTTAGAGATCTTGTTCCTTGACAATAACCAACTTTTTGACCAAACTTTGTTTCTATTTAGAGAGAAACATGGCCCACAACGATGAGGCCGGGGGTTCGGGCGGCAAGGCATTCTGGGAGCTGTCCCAGGAGATGCAGGAACAACCTCACTTGTATGAGGCCGCCACCTTCCCCACCGATCCTGAGACCACGGATGGTGCCGCCGAGGATGACCACACTGATGCCACCACTGATGGTGCCGCCGAGGATGCCACCACTGATGATGGCGGCGCACGCACAGATGGCAGCCAACCGAAGAGGCGACGGAAGGACCGGCGCCCGATCGTGCTCCGCACCCTCAAGGAGGAAGTTACTGAAGTGGACTCCAACGGGAATCCAACGGCGCCCGAACGAATAGTCAAGGGGTACTCGCTTCAGCTCGGGTGCATTGTCCGGAGCACCGTCTCGATCAACACCGAGAACCTGAGGCATCCTGACCGAGGGAATTTGCGCCACTTCCTCTTCACGAAGCTGCACGAACGATACAAGTTCCCCGCTGAATTTGAAAACACAAGCCTCAAAGGGAATAAAGTGAACAATGCTGCCCTCACGAAGATGAGCAAGGCCCTGTCTACTTGGAAAAGCAATGTGAAGAGAATGATCGAGAAAGGTGAGAGTTATCAGAAGATCAAGGAGAAAAATCCTTCGATCACCGAAGATGAGTACAACGACTTCAAGATCAATTGCTCGAGCACCGCAAGCTCCCAATCAAGTGAGTGGGGGAAACAAATGCGGGAGCTGAACATAGGGGAACACACACTCGGTCCCGGCGGTTACAGAGTGGCGGAGCCTATATGGGACAAGGAGGACGCGGACCATGCCGAGCAAGGCCTACCGCCCCGCTTCGAGAAATACAGCGGTAACAAGCAGACTAGGAACTATGTCAGGGCCCGGTACAAGGAGGACCCGATAACAAAGGAGCTTACCACGGATCCGAAGACCAGGGCGCTTGAGCTTGTTCTGGTAAGGAATACACCCCCGCGTAATTAGCTCCATATGGTTGCATTCTAATTAATGAAGCCAAATTTCTAAATGGTTCACATTCCTTCCGCAGGCGACTGAAAGCAGTAGCGCGGAGTCGACTAAGAGCAACCCTTGGGACACCACTCTAAATAGGGGGTTGAATGTAATGAAGAACAAGGATAAGCTCAGTAAGCCGACGTCAGCTGGTCGTGTGGCCGGCAAAGGCTTGTGGACAAAATGGGGGTCATACTATACCGGCTCGGAAAGCCAGGCGCGAGAGGTTCAAGAACTCAAGGCACAGGTGGCGCGGATTCCGGAGATTGTCCAAGAGCAAGTGGAACAACGACTCGGAGCGAGGATCACCGCCCTTGTGCCTACCTTGATCTCGGGGTTGAGTGCGTGGATTGCGGGCGGCCAACAGGGGCCGCCCCCGATTCCTAGCTTCACGGCCAGCAACTCGCATAATGCGATGGCGGGGCCATTGGTGCCTCCGGCGGAGGCGGCATTGGTGTCTCCGATGCCGGCACGGGAGCTTAATGCACCCGGGTGTACGCCGGCCGGCACCTCTTCAGCAAGCGGCCCCTCCGTCAACTGCACGCCCGCCGTTGGCGGTGCCTCGACATTAGCCGAGCTCGACGCCATCATCACGGTAACTAATTAAGCCTCTCTCGGCCGAGGACTTCATCTCCTTGCCTTTGACTGGGCATCCCTGACGCCCTACATGTTTTCGCAGGGCGCCGCCGACGTTCCGTGCACTCTCCTCCACTTCGTGAACAACGAGTTGGTCGATGTCGCCAAGGGCAAAATCGTTCAACCGGGAAACCCCTTGTTCCACGGTACCCAGATGCCACCCAACTTGTTTAGGGTTCAACTGGTTCGGGTGCTGCCAGGCTGCGACGACTTGTTACCTCCGATTCGACCCGTCGGGGCCGACGATGAAGACGTGATGACCCTCAGCGCCTGCCTGAGCTGGCCCCTGCTTTGGCCGAAGAGCCAGATTCGTTGGGGGGCGGGGGACACCACCCCAAAGACAACACCGCCAGTCGTGCCGGCGCCAAGTCGGCCCCATGGCAAGACCGCCGTAACGGTGCCGGACATCCCTATGCCACTGGATCCAAACATGCATATGGCACAGGATCAGAACGACGACGACGACGACGATGATAGATTTGGCAACGTCGATCAGTACTTTGCCGAGCATGGGTACGATGGCGACTTCATGGGGCCTCCTTCTCAAGAACCAAACCCAACAAAAGACGTGTGCGATCTAGCTCGTACCGCGGAGAAGCCAAGTTGCAACAGGCGCTGTCTGGCGTTCAGCCCTCAGGAGACGCCTCCAGCTGCCGACTTCACCGAGCCTCAGATAGGCGAGGTGCGAAATATTATCAGCCCCAACACACAAGAAGGCGGTCTGTGAGCAGAACTCGGTCCCATTACAGGAGAAGAAGAAGGCACGCAAAAGAAAGACTAAGAAGGGTGCGAGCCAGCCGGCACCGAGTACGATCCGTGCTCAGGACGGGCCACCTTCACCGCAGGATATCTCGAGGAGGGTGCATGTGGCGGGTAGGGCGATGCTACCGACAAATATGCTCAATGCTGCAACCGGTGCTATGCGGAGTCTGCATGACAGTGTTCTTGCTTTGGAGAAGCGGCGTCTCAGGGAGAAGGATGTGGCATACCCGGTTTTCGCGGCCAAGGTGCCAGAGGGCAAGGGCTTTGTGGATAACTCCATCGAGCGTATGATCATCCTGCGTTTTGATGACATCCACGCTATGTTGAACCTTCATCCGCTGCACTACACCTTCGTTCGGCTATTTTCGCTGAGTAGGGAGATGCGGATCATTCGGGACAAGACCCCGGACATCGTGATAGTCGACCCCTTCTACATGCGTGCCAAGATCTTGGGCAGCGCTGGGGACCGGCAAGTCGCGAGTTCTTACCTCGAAGGCGTCATTCTGGCAAACCAAGATAAGGATAACTTCCTCGTGCCTTACTTTCCCGAGTAAGTCCTCCCCTCAACCGGCCCGTAACATATGAATTCTTACATTTCGATCGTTTTTCTTTTAACATTCCGTGTTTTCTGCAGTGACACACGTTGCACGCTCATCCTCCTAAGCCCCAAATATTCCATGGCCACGTATTTCGACCCGGACCGTCAGTCGAACGTAGACTACACAAATGTCAAGAAGGTTCTTGATGATGTTCTCCCCGGCTACGCCCAATCTAGAGGCACCTTCACCAGGCCTATTCGTAAGTACGGCAAGCACGTGTTCTCCCACAATACGACGTTCTGCTGCGTCAAGCAACCGCCTGGCAGTCAGAAGGGTGCCTACTACACCATCCATCACATGCGGGCAATCGTACGGGACCATCATCAACTTCTGCTACCGAGTAAACTCAAAGATTGGGCCGCGAGCGTGTCGGCAATCCAGGACGCGGACCTCCGACAAGAATTCTTTCGCATCCAGTCGGAGTTTGCGGAAATCATCCATCAAGATGTCCTTCGTACCTCGGGGCAGTTCTACCTCAGAAATCAACCGTTCAACAGTGACATCGACACAATGCTACAAATGCAGGATGACAATGCCCGTTCTTTCATGACTCCCACGATAGACGGCGGCTTCATCCACGCTCCGGTCCCTTGAGTCGAGTTGTCTAGTTCTGAAACATCGATTGGCTTATGTTGTAATTAAACTTTAATGAACTTGTAGTATGTCTCTTTGGTTTCGAGAGTCGTTCAACTTAGATGTAATCGATGCTATTAATGTCTTGCTTTTCTCTTCCGATCGTTTTGTTGCATAATTATATATTGCTTATCTATTGTCTGTGAATTGGTACTAACGTTTCGTTTGGCTAGTGCATAGCGATGCCGACGTATGTCATGTACAAGGGTAAGGTTCCCGGAGTCTACGATGACTGGGAGGAGTGTCGGAGACAGGTTCACCGATTCAGCGGTAACAGTTACAAAGGGTACGCCACTAGGGCCGAGGCCGAATCTAGATACGCCCGCTATCTAGCGGGAGAGGGGAGGGAGCGTTGGAGGAACCGGATGAAGACGAGTTTCATCGTGATGATGCTCATCGTGATGACCGCAACTCTCTTCTATGTGATGGTAGTTTAGATGATCGATATCGACTTGTAATGTGAAGACAAACTCGCTACTCGCGGTCTCGAGACTTGTAATATGATGTTCTATCTTTGTTCGGTCTTTTTAATTCGGAGACTAATATGATGAATTGTATTCGGAGACTAATATGATGAATTGTATTCAAAGACTAATCTTCTATTGTATTCGATGAATCTGTTGTTGATGTGTGCTGTCTATATTTTGTCAAATTATACATTTTGTAACCTGTGCAAAAAACAGAAAATAAAAAAATAAAAAAACCTAATATTCATACTAATGGCGCATCACATGACAGTGCGCCATTAGTATGACAGTGCATACTAATGGCGCATCACTGGGTAGTGCGCCATTAGTATGCCGCGGTTACTAAAGGCGCATCCAGTGGTGGTGCGCCATTAGTATGCCAAAGCACTTGGGTATACATGGCCCCTGGGAGGCATACTAATGGCGCACACTGGCCTATACTAATGGCGCACCCGCGGTGCGCCATTAGTATACCAGATACTAATGGCGCACCAGGTGGTGCTCCATTAGTAAAAATTACTAATGGCGTGCTGTTAATGGCGCACCACAGATGCGCCATTAATGGCCATATTAGGTGCGCCATTAGTAGGGGTTTTTCTAGTAGTGGGAGGGCCGGATGAACAGTAGACGGTGGAGGGGTGGCCGTGGAGGGGTGGTTGAATAGGACCCCGTGGTGTGGAGGGCTGGATGAATAGTAGACGGTGGAGGGGTGCCCGTGGAGGGTTGGTTGAACAGTAGCCGGTGGAGTAGCGCGCGGTGGAGGCTGGATGAACAAGAGCCCGTGGAGGCTGGAGGAGGTCGACGGTAGCCTGTGGAGGCTGGAGGAGTTCGACGGTGGAGATGAACAGTATCCCGTGGAGTCCCGTTTTGCGGTACGCCACACCCCTCCCCCACCGTTTCGACCGTAGCGCTCCAACACAAGTCCGTTTCGTCCGTTTTGCGGTACGCCACACCCCTCCCAATCAACAGGACCCCTGTTTCGACCGTAGGAGGTCTGTTTCCTCCGTTTTGCAGTACGCCACACCCCTCCCGATCAATAGGACCCCTGTTTCGACCATAGGAGGTCCGTTTCCTCCGTTTTGCGGTACGCCAGGCCCCTCTCGATCAACAGGACCCCGTTTCGAACGTGGCCAGTCGAACACAAGGCCGTTTCCTCCATTGTGCGGTACGCCAGGCCTCGTTTCCATCGCCTGTTCCGTCCAAGCCCTCCCGATGAACACGACCACCCATTCCGTTCCGACCCAGACGGTTGGCTCCCACGCGTTCCGTTGCCTCCTGATGAACATGACGCATTCCGTTGCCTCCCCATGAACACGACGATGATGCTGTTTCTCCATTCCGACCCAGCCATGCACGTATGCGCGAGTAGGCGTTCGAGACCCTGCCCGTATGTATGTACGTGACCGTATTTTCTTTCTTGCACCCTCGCCGTTGTACGTACGTGTACATGCGCGCCTCTACTACGACCAGTATGTACGTACACGTTCGCGACCAGAATGACAACGCTACGTACGCTTCGACCAGGTGGGTCCCGACTGTCAGGCACTTCCTTGCCTACGAAGATGTAGCTGGTGGGTCCCAGCAATCAGGGGGAAAATCGTTTTTTTTACCCGGACGCACTTCCTTGCGTGCGAAGATGTAGCTGGTGGGTCCCAGCAGTCAGGGGGGTGAATCATTTTTTTTGCCCGAACACACTTCCTTGCGTGCGAAGATGTAGCTGGTGGGTCCCAGCAGTCAGGGGGGAACGTTTTTTTTGCGAAATACGGTGGCCCATCCGGTGGGTCCCCGCTGTCAGGTGGAGGAATAATTATTTTGCGCGTAATAAGGAGGCACTTCCTGGCGGCCGCCATGGACCCAGCTGTCAGCCTCTCCATGCATAGTACTCTTCCGATGGAAGTCGGTCGTTGACCACATTGACCACGCCGCGCCGAGAGCACCACGGTGGTGGATGATGGCGAGGCCTAGGAAGGGGACGACGCGGAGCCGGGGAAGACGCAGCAGTGGATGCCCACGCGAAGAGGAATACGAGGGTGAGGCTGCCGTCGCCGCAGAATAACAAGGGGTGTGGGTGAGTAGAGGGATGGGCTGGCCAGCGGTGGGAGTAGTAGGGGGCGGTGAGGCCTTCGCGGCATCATAGCCGACCACGGGAGGCAGGAGCACGCGGCACGACTGGCGCTACTTTGGGCGGCTGGAGCACGAAGACCAAAGGTTCAAGAAGCACTACGGCCGTTGGATGGACATCGTACGGTCACTGGAGCTAGAGTCGTTCATATCGACTAAGTTGACAAAGCCCTCCGTCCCAGTAAACTTAGTAGGCCCACAAGTCAGCCTCCCACCAAGGTGAGTCCCAGCTAGCAGGGGGAGTATTCATTTTTTGTGCGTAATAAGGAGGCATTTCCGGTGGGTCCGAGCTGACAGCGGGGGGAACGTTTTTTTCGCAAAATACAGAGACCCTTCCGGTGGGTCCCAGCTATCAGGTGGAGGAATCATTATTTTGCGCGTAATAAGGAGGCATTTTCCTGTGTGGGCCCCTACTGTCAGCCTCTTCCGATGGCTATTGTTTGTTGACCATGTTGACCTCGCCGCTCCGAGAGCACAAACGCGATGGACGAGGGCGGGGCCCAAGAAGAGAACCACCCGGAGCCGGCGAAGCCACCGCAGCGGATGCCCACGCTGAGGGGAGAACGAGCGCTGACTGGTCGACTGCGGGGTGAGGCTGACGTTGCCGGAAAATAACAGGATGTGTGGGTGGTTAGAGGGATGGCCTGGCGGCAGCACAGCCAACCACGGGAGGAGGGAGCAGGCAGTCCCGCCGGCGCTGGTTTGGGCGGCTGGAGCAGGAAGATCAGAGATTGAAGAAGCACGGCGGCCGTTGGATGGACATCCAACAGTCACTGCTGTGTGTTGACTAAGTTGACAAAGCCTTGCGTACGCGTAAAAAAAATTAGGACAGCGTCATCGTCAACCTAGTAGGCCCAGAAGTCAGCCTCCAAATCTGTGGAAAACAGCATATAGCCCATTAGCCATTATTTTCAATAATTTATAGCCCATTTGCTAATTCTTAAGGATATTTGAAGCTCATATTCTTTTTATTAGCATTACAGACCATATACTCTGGGCACTGCAAAAAAATTCAACGAAGTTTTGCATATTTCGGTGGGGTCCGAACTCTTTTAATCACGAAATTTCGAGTCACGTTAAAAATAGTTTTCAAAAAATTATATCAAAATAAAATTCAAAAAACAATTCTCCGCAAAAAATGAATGAAATTTAGAATCTTAACTAGCAAGATGCTCGTTCTTTGCACGGAACATGAAGATGCATTTGTATGAGTAGTTTATCTTGTGGGTGAAAAGATGATATTTTAATGTAATTGCCAGTTGGCTTTGGTTTTTATAAGAGTAGAGAGTAGAGAAATCCTGAAAAAAATGATATTTTAATGCAATTGCTGGTTGGCTTTGGTTTAAAAATTTACAGCCCATTTCTTACAACTTATAGCCCGTTTTCTGGGGAAGCCCATTTCTTATCCTTCCTCGTCTTGAAAGATTTGCAGCCCAGCAGGGCTGAGAAAAGCAAGTAGGCCTCGGTTTTGGTATTCTCCAAAAAAAAGAACTGGGCTAGCCAATTTCAGAAAGAAAAAAATATCAACTGGGCTTGGCATATGCTTAATAAAAGCGTAAGCATGGGCTAGACGGGCCATAGCCCCCGCACATCGCGCAGTTGAGCTCCGTCTCTGAAACTGGAAAACAACTGGGCGAGCTGCTGGGTCCCTGGTGTTATCCACTCTTGTGTAATTTTCTCGTTTATTTACTACATTGACAATGGCGTGGAACCTAGTTGTCAAACAATTAGGAGGAAGTATTGTTTTGGCTTGTAATAACGAGGCACCTGCTTGCAAAATGCAATGACCCTGGTGGGTCCCTACTGTCAGCCTCTCCACATACAGTCATCTCCTGATTCCTCTTGGTTGTTGACCATCTTGACAACACCAGACGGTGGCGAGCACAGCGAGCTAACCAAGGCGGAGAACCACGACAAGGCCTCGGACGGGAACAAACAACAGCCATGAAAGATGCGGCAGTGTAGTGGCAGGTCGAGGGGAGTACGAGGGCAACAACATGCAAGTCAAGCATAAAAATGGTACAAAAAGCCCAAGGATTAATTGTTCATCAAATTTTTAGACAAAACCCAGATTGAACATGACAGTAACATCTAACCCAACCACACTTTTTTGCAGTCACAAACAAATGGATCGGTCTGATCCATAAAATCAACATCCTGTGCAAAAAATTTTATTTTAGGATGTCTACAACTTATTGTAAACATAGGCCGAGCACGTTTAGATGCCCATTTGTCCACCTGAAACTTCTTTTTTTGCTGTTCAACATGTTCGTCCGTGAGAAATCTCTTGCTGTAAAAATTAAGCCTCATGGACAATAGTAACCTCGCGTTCAATAGGAAGAATGTGACAAAGCTTCTGTTTGCCTGGTTGGATGTATATCGTCCCATCGTTATTGTCCTCAAACGAATGTCATGAGAATTGAGAAAATCCTTGTGCTTATTACGCCAACGATTGGTTATATGTTTTTGTCCATGTGGTTCTCCCTAAGTAGACATGAAGATTGAAAACAGTTAAGGTCTAAAAAAGGAGTATGTCGAAAGAACGAGAGCTGAACAGTTAATTCTAGTACAATATATACGGGCTTTCAATGTGCATGAAATCATCACCTCTATGTATAAATTCTCTAGAGATCGAAAGCATCGCAGCAAGCCAATAATTATGTCCAGATCAAAACTATACATTCTGATATATATGATCTTGACAGAATCCAGCAGCATTGCTAGGCTATCAATGGACGAACTCTTCATTGAGCATATAACATAATATTAGTACCCAAAGTGTACTCCAAGATGATATAAAACTTATGCGCACAAATGAAAAATGCAGCATATGATGACAAATGTGTAGATGAAAATATACGGTACCTGAAAAAGTGAGGAGCCAAACACCAACTCCTTGTGATTATTAAATGGGTCACGAATTACACCCAAGGTCTCCAGTTTGGGCGCAGAGACGACAGTTATTTCTGAAGGTGTATAACAACTATGAAGGAGCAACCTTTCAAGTGAAGGGGCATCTTCGATGATGAGCTGCTGTCCTTTAAAACAAATTCCAATGCTTTTAAGGTGAGGCGACTTTATTTGGAGACAACTGATACCGATTTATATTCCCAAAACAATCAGCAAGCGCTCCAGGGCAGGGCAACTGGAGTGGATGATGCTGTGCAGTGAGGCCTCCGACAGATAAACCACCACAAGCGAAAGTTTTTTTAGCAGTGGGAGTCGAAGCATTTGTACCAGATCGTCTGGTAGATGGCACCGGGCGAAGGTGGCAGTGTGGAGAGAGGAAGAAAACCACGAGATGGACAATGGTGGTGTGGGCACGAATTCTTGGTATGTTCGTGGTATGAAACTTTCGTGGTAATGGTAGAACTCAAACTGCTGGAGTTTCCCGAATTCAGGGGATGTCAGCCAAGCGTCCACCTAGCCGGGTATGGACAGCAGGTAGCTTGTCGGGATGCAGAGGCATTGAACGGGGCCCTGCTGGTGAGAAGAGACGATGGCTCTGATGAGATCAAATTCAGGAAGGACAAATATCTGACGAAAGTCAAGATTGAGGGGCACGGTGCGCCATAGAGGGCACCACCGAGTTGAGAGGACTTGTGTGCGGCAGCAATCCTTGGTGGGGAGAATCGAGATGATCTCCTCAAGGATGACGTCCGGGAGATCGCTGATGCGGTCCACCGGAGATTCTACCGGTTCCTCAGATCC
>NC_041389.1:384355288-384359793 GCF_002162155.2 Triticum dicoccoides | reverse complement strand
CCGCGCTACCGGGTGCTGGATCTACAACCAGCGTCGCCGCTGGCGGGAGCCTCATCTTCTTGGCGCTAGGGCCAGCCGACTCCATTTTCCTTGTGGGCGTCGCGCTGAGCTCACGGGTTTGAGCAGAGTAGCCAGAGACGAGCCTAGTGGCAGTGCGAGTGGGGAAGAAGGAGGGCTGGGGATTTCTGTAGGAGTGGAAGAAGAGGAGCAGGCGTTTTCTGTACGAGTGAGGAAGAAGGTGAGCGGGGTTTTCTGGACGAGTGAGGAAGATTGGGGAGCAGGGAGAATTGGGTGGGGAGACGGAAGCGGGAGAGCGAGCTGTTCGTGTTTATAAGGCATGCTGCACTAACTACTCGCTTTTCCCAAGAACTGCTCTCTTCTTTTGCGTTGCTGAATGACTGGCCATGCATGCAGGATGCATGTGCCCGCCGGCCACTGCATGCACCTGGTTTGTTACTAGGCCTATTTAATAGGGTGGTTTGGAGTAAATTAAGGAGATTTATTTTCTCTGTGTGCATCCACCAAATTAGAGGATGCGGTATTGGATGCAGACACTCACATTAAACTAACATTCAGAAGAACAAAAGTTCAACATGTCTATGCATCTCAATGATTCACCATACTATAACCAATATACAAAACTGTGAGAAGGTGTGGAAATAAAGAAAATCGGTCGATGCTTCTCTGAGCAAAGGGCCTCCCTGCGCATGCATTAATTTCCTCGACATGCTTGTTTCTTCTCAATGTTGCAAGAACTTTGAGCATGTTGGCAACTCCACAGCTATCTAGCTGCCTCATCTTGCAATTGGTGCTGACACATTTGCAGCAAACACATGAGGCAATAGAGATGGCTCAACATGGGTCCATATTGTGCAGTTCCCCTGATATCCTATTCATTGTCCTGAATCTGAAAAGATAGGAAAACAGTAGCTATACTTAAACGGTGTTGCAAAATAGTAGCACATATCAATAGCTCGGCATGACCAAACACGATCATCTGGACGAAGGGGATACTGACCTGCCTGAGGAAGATTACATATAATTTCATAAGTCCTTGGTTGATTTCCACCTTCGGCTGCACTACTTGTTTGCTTCTCCAGACATGACAGGATCGTTCCGCACTGCATTCAGCAAGTCAACATACGAATAAGCTAATTTCATCTTGCGGTGGTCATTGTACCTAGTTACGAATGTAGGAATACCTGGAGCACCATGAGGTTAGCTGACAGCAGGTAGATGCAGCCATATAAATTTTGTGCGGTGCTACCAAAATTGAGGTTTGTATTCCTTCCCGTTATGAGAATTCTTCTTGAAGTTGGTAGAATGTGACAGCTTGTTCTTTGCATCAAACTTGCCTTTCCCCTGAGATTTGTTCTTGTTGTTTTGGGGCTGGTTAGGCTGGAAGTTCTTCTCGTGTAGCATGTGGGCACTAGAAGCTCCCTCGGCGACCCAAGCACATGTGTCTTTTGCTCTCGCCTTCTCCTCAAAATCAAGAGTGCTAATGAGATCCAAAACAGAAAACTCATGTCTCTTGTTTTTCATAGAAGTAGAAAAATCATTCCACGAAGGTGGAAGCTTGGCAATGATGGTCCCAGCAACAAATTTGTCCAGCAACACACACTTAAAGTACTCAAGTTCCTTAGAGAGTGACTGTATCTCATGAGTCTGCTGAACAACAGAGCGCTCATCAGTCATCTTGTAGTCATAGAATTGCTCCATGACGTACAACTCGTTGCCAGCACCCGAGGGCCCAAACGTGGCCTCGAGCGCAGCCCACATGTCTTTGCTGCTGTCAAACAACATATACGAATCCACAATGGAATCATCAAGAACACTAAGTAGGGCGGCTTTGAAGAGTGTATCCATGTTCTGAAAAGCTTCCTGCTGTGTAGGATTAAGATCGCCCTCAAGCTTACCCTTAGTGGCGTCATAGCAGCACATGATCTAAAACCAATATACTGCTCTTGTGCACCACCTTTTATATTGCACCCCTTAAAAGTAGGCGGCTTCAAAAGCGCAGCAAAACAACTCGGAGTAAATTGCCTGTGATCAGGTTTTTGGATTGGATTGTTGAATATATGAGAAATTTAGTATGAGATTTAATCCGAATCAGCAGTAAATAGATCATGACGACAATTGCAAACATCAAAGTAATGATGCGGACTAAACCAGGAGGACAGAATCACATACTGTACAGCGGGAGCAGAACCGATGTGGTTGATGTTGTCACTCATGTCGTTGATGAAGAGGTTACCGAGGTCGGTGAAGAAGGCTGTCGTTGAGGAAGTCGTCGCTGGCAGTAGTCATAGGAGTGTGCTCCCCAAAAACCTGATCGCCCCTCTCCCGTACAGGATCACGAAAGGCGGGGTTCGGAGGACTGTTGTCCCTTCTCGCAGTGCACGCCGGAAGGAGGGCTGGAGAAGAATTGCGTGGCGGCGCTAAGATCTAGAATGGTGCGAAACCATATGATACAACGGCGGCTAGGGTAGATCATGTCACATTGGAGTATAATAGTAGGCCTTTGGCCCCCAACCCCCACATCCAAGTCAATAATAGCTCAAAAAAAGTCAATAGTAGCCCCACCAAGGTTTGTCTAAAAAACGGAGTAATTAAGGCGTCCGTTAGTCCCTTTAGTATAAATACAATATCATTAATAATTGCCCCACCTTTTGTCTCACAAAGTAGAGTATGTTGGAGTACAACCGACTACACGTTTACAATCCGCTTCTCTTCTCTCTCCTCTTCTCTCTCCTTCAACTAAGCACAAATACTATATTTAAATCCTTATAGCCTGCTTATGTCATCTAATTATAGTAGTACTTGCTCTAAAAGTTACTATCCACTGTGTAGTCTGAAATGCCGGGCGTGCAGTGGGCGGTGCCCTCGGTCGGCGTGCCGCTTCAACGGCGGAAGCAGTGAGAGGTCGCGTCGCCCTGACTTGCCATCAATGTGGAGTGGTGGGCTCAGCTGGCGCCGGGCAGGAAGTGCACGCGGGAGGGGGAGGGGTTTTTGTTGGGCCAAGAAGGTGAGAAGCCAACTTGGGATCGGTCCGGACGGGGAAATATCATGTGCTCCCATACTCTGCATATGACACTAGTGTATGTTACTACTCCCTCCTTTCCGGTTTATAGAGATGTTTAGAGTAACATAGTAATATGTTATAGTACAAGTTACTCCCCACTATGACCAGCCTTGGCCTCTCCCAGTGCTCCACCATGTATAGCTGCTAAGGCTGCCACGTAGGCATAAAATATGATGTGGCACCAATAAACTAAGCACCTATGCATTGAACACTTGAGTTACTAAGACATTTAATGCACTTAGCACCTCATCTAAAGAGCATTAATAGTATAGCCAGCTGCTGGCTATAAGCCTACATCCCATCTTATAGTCAACATGTACTACAAAGAGCCTAGGAGCACGTGCTAGAGCTGGCTCTTCACGAAGAGCCCACTTACCTTCTCTCTCCTCTTCTCTTTCCTCCAACTAAGCAGAAATATACTAATGTTTATTCCTTATAGCCCGCTAACTCAGCTCTATTGTACTTGCTCTAAGCACATCTAAGCACTTGCTAGCACCCCCTTGACCGTGGACCTTGACGGTGTACGTCACCTTGTGTCTCATAATTTTCCTCGTCATCATCTGAGTCCTAGAAGATCTCACCCACATCATCATTAGCATGCAGCCGCCTTGATAGACAACGTGCACAGAAGGAGTAGAGGCGACTGGGGACACACCACCACCACGTCGTGGGCACTCCGTATGTGCTCGTGTGAGTGCAACGTGCATGTTTTTCCATCGGTGCTAGCTCTAAGGCCGAGGCTGCGGTCGTCTTCGTCTCCGACTAGTAGTTGAGGAACGACGGCAAAGAGGTGCTGCAAGAGATGCGTATGCGCCGTTGCGTCCGAGCTTTGCCGTAGCACGACAAACCGGACGTCGCCGCGGATGGCGCGCGCCTCCATGCAGCTGAGTGTGTGCGCATGCATGTGTTATTCACGTGCATTCTGCGGCCAAGCATGTGTGCATGCACGTCTTGTGTATGTGTGTTGTGTGCTCCATGTTGTGCGTGTATGTGCATGAGTTGGATCGGATGGAGTAAGTGCGTTCGCTTGTGTACATATTTTAGAGTGTAGATTCACTCATTTTGTTTCGTATGTAGTCCCTTATTGAAATATCTAAAAAGACTTATATTTGGGAACGGAGGGAGTATAAAACATCTTCAACTTAGCATCCTGATGTACCGTTTCTAGTGGTTAGCGAAAAGTTCATGTTCTTTTAGTTGTTTATAGGTGGGCAGGCGGTAAAAAACAGGGGAAAACGTGCAAGGTTCCTTGCAGACGCTCCACCACGAGGTTCCTTGCTCCTCCTTGGTCGTCGGGAATCTATGCTCTTCAACTCTTTTCTTTTACGTGAGCTTTGTTCGTCCTTTTCCCAACACACGAGACATCTAGCATCAAGGTGCATGTGTCATGCAAGAAAATGGAGATAATCAGATAAGCAGTGCG
>NC_041389.1:384346460-384355034 GCF_002162155.2 Triticum dicoccoides | reverse complement strand
GGAGCGGGGGGAAACCCTTTTCCGTAAGTGAGTCGTGCACTTCGATGGCACCTACGCAATATTTTTTCTCCTCGATGGCACGTGAATGGCACGTGAATAGTGCACATACTCAACGACAGAGCACGGGATGGTAGCAATGACATGGTCAGCCCTTTTTTGGAGAGAGTACGTACTACTAGTAAATAACTTTGATGTGTCCCGTCAACTCGCAAAACAACGAGAAGCTTGATTACGCCTTCTCCCTCGCCAACGCGTGCGCGGTGGCTCGCAGCACGAGGAGAAACTTTTGCTCACAAGCGGTGGACGTGCAGCAGTTCATTTGGTGTCAGAATGCCAGAAGCACTACTGTGGAACCATCGACTTCCGGAAGAGGCGAAGAGCCAAGCGCAAGGTCACCTACTAACCTTAGGCTAGGCGTAGTGGGAGTAACATAAGTAGAGGTATCTCCTTTTTTTATTCTAGAAACAACCACACGCGAATATCAAGGTGCTGGTTACGTAGAACAAATTTCCTGCAGTCCGTGCTCACCACTCCTCTATCTCTCTTCTCAGCCAGCCAGCGGACGCGCGGAGCCCATCATTTGTTTGCTCACATGTGGCCCCACATGTCAGTGAAAGCGCAAGAGGACCACTGAACCTGCACATCTTTCACCTCGACGTGCTGGTGATGAAAAACAAATCCAAGAAAGATCTTCGGTGGCCGCTTTTGGAGTTACTCAAGAGTAGTAAGATTCTATTTACAGTTTAACCCAAGATGCACATCTCGTGGCTTCAACTTATCAACTACCACTCTATTTTCTTTCATGACACGACCTGGATGCTGGATGTCCCACGTGTCGGCAAAAGGAGGAAGAACCCGACCAAATCTTTGGTTGTGCTCTCGGATTAGACTAGTTGTGCTAACTTAAAATTTTTATTATGTACTCCCTCCGTTCCAAAATACTTGACTTCCATTTGTCCAAAAATGGATGTGCCTATATACTAAAACATGTCTAGATACATATATATTTTGACAAACATGTCTAGATACATGTGTAGAAGCCATGTATTGTGCAATGGAGGGAGTAGAATGGATACAAGTTTTTGTATTGGGAAGAAGAGTACATCCATATATTGATAGAGCGTTGGAGTTGGCCTTACAAGTGGGACCGCAGTTGAGGAAACCGACTATAGACAAGTGGGCCAGAACTATTGTGCGATGGCTGAGTTAGAGAAACGATGAGGTTGAAGAGATTGCTCTAGCACGGACTCCAAGAAATTTGGTCTCAGATGGAAGTCGTGCTGGTGGCGTGTGCCGTATTCCTAGACGTGAATGCTTGTTCTGGCCCATGCCACCCTACTACTCCTACTACTTACTAGTATATAGTACTACTAGTATCGAGGATTCAAGGTGCTAGTTATGTATGGCTACAGTAAAAACACCCGCACGACGCGCGAAGCATGTGAAGCTAGTACAAATAGTGTACTACTATTGTTGATGATTGGCCTCATCCAATAACCTATTGCAATGCACATACAATTATGTATTCGGAAAATATTTTTTTGCCTCGTCGCACCACTCACTCACAGAAGCAACTCGAAAGCCATTCATAAATTTAGTAAGTTTATCACAAGCATATCAGTTTATTACATACAACATGTCATCAACCCACATCGACAACGAGGATACATTATAAATACTAAAGTTTTCACCACACAACAAATAACAAGCAATGAAATGAACTTCAACTCAACCATTCCTCGGCGTTGGAAACGCTTGCTTTGAACCACAAGTGATTCTCTGGGACGGGGCATCTATTGTCGATCTCGAGACCAACGCAGGACTGATCATCCAGGCTGAAGCGGCCTACTATATCAGTACCAGGGTGGGGAACCACCCAAATGTCCAAGGTATAGACATAGTTGCTTCTCATAAATGGTGCTAGTAACGTTGTGTCAACACCAGTTGGATCGCCTTTCACCATCATCGGATAGTTTTGTCCAAGGAAGAGCGAGTTTTCTCCAAGACTATCAATTCTGTACCAGAGGGAAGGTGTTGGCGCTAGCACACTAGTATCCATCCCGAATACCATGCAACGGGTGTTGGAATAGGTCCGGAGAGTGCGACCATGGGAGACTACACCTTCTTCCTTAGCAGTAACATCATAAGTGGGCTGTATACACACGAGAAGAGGTGATCCATCGGAATTAGTTGCCAGGCGCCAACGAGTATATGGGCGCTGCTCGTCCTCATGCTCGTGATCATCACCATCGTCATCTCCCCCTTGGTTATAAAAATTTTCAAGTATAGGTGGTGGAATTTTCACAGGACCTTGGAAACACAAGAAGAAGGTTAATTAGTAAGGGGAAACTTGCTAACCCGCATGCATGTGGATGAAACAATTATAATTATGGTGGAAGAAAAAACTACCGAAATCATAACGATTCCATACAAAAACAATGCCATGAGTGGTGGCAGCAAACACAAGGCCCTCATATTCAATTGCATCATAGTACTCATCCGTGTACAAAAACTGATTTTTGAGCAATGTCCATCGAGTCAAACCAGCAACGACGGCAACAAGCTTGCCGAAGATAGCAACAACTTCATAGTTGTTGTAATTCCAAGAGCGGGTGGGGACTCGAGAAATTGCTATCTTCCGTAGAAGACAGTCACCATGATTGTATTTGAATGTGCGTACAATACCGGTGTGCTCAACCTCTGGGTAGTCTGCTGAGATTTTTGGAAGTGGAACCCGGTCACGAGTGTACACATTCACAAGTTCCCACTCGCAGTTGGACCCAATGTAAACAACCCAATCTCCATTTGCGCCTACCCAGGCCTTGCCCTCAAGCGATGGCATCTTAACATCATACGTATCATTATCAAGCGGCATCAACTTGCACAGGGCGAGGCCTCCGTCGTGACGGCGCCGGTCATCAGGGTCACGGCGAAGAAGATAGGGGAGATCAAACTGTTCTTTGACTCTTGGGTTCCTTGTAATGATGTTATTAGTTGAGTCAAGAATGGGCTTGAACGAACCTGCCATGCTAGCCGAGGTGATGACGTCGCATCGATCAATGAGTTCCTCCACCACGTCATCTTTCAGATCGGGGCAAGAATAACGGGGTCGTTTCTGTCCTATTCCCTCCATGGAGAAGGCGATCGAACAATGGCAGAAGAAAGCGTGAAGGGCTGAAGGAAAATGGAGGAGGGAGAGGAAGAGCGTGCAATAGCAGTTCCAAATCGAGAGGGAAAGGCGAAGCATCGGTGGACGGTTGCCAGTTTGCCACGGTTCACGAAGGGGCGCCCCGGCCTACACGTCGGTTCGGAAATATTCCTACTACTCGCCGTCGTCTCACTGATATGTGGAACGGGACCACATGTCAACAAGACATGGTGTGTAATTTCTCGTGCAAAATGCGATCTGGCCGCGTTGGCCCGAAGTGCCGCATTAGTTTTTTTTGAAAGTTTGCCGCATTAGTTATCGACCTTTATTTTTTTAACATGCAATCTGAATGGATAGCTCCTGTGGTCATCACACGTGAGAGGATATAGTGATGGTTGATTCGCCCGAGCAACTCTACTGTGGGAATATGGGAGTACCAGCGGATTCAAGGAACAGAGAAATGATGGTTGCTTCGTCCGAGCAACTTACAATGGCGAAGGTGGGGCTCTGTGATTTGATTGCTCACTAGTCATTACTACTGTGGCGCAACGACTGGGGTGATTCTTTCCCTGAAGTTGTGTTGTGCACTCAATATTGCTGCATGGCAGGTGGAGCCGGATGAAGGATGTCCAACATGTCGGCGAAACGAAGTTGAATTGTTTCTGGCATTGCTATCAATCCTTCAAGATTTGTTTATATGTACGCATAATTTTGATGAAATTGTACTGTGATGCTATGAAGGTTTCAACTCTGGTTCCCGCAGGAAAAAAAAGGTTTCAACTTAGGATTCATGTGTCTTGCCTCGAGATTACCTCGTTACAACATTTCATCAAATACAAATGAAACTACCATGGCTAATGCATCTCAATGGTTCGCAGATCAGCGCCAATATTCACATCACAACTGAAGACAAAGTTGTGAGAAGGTGTACAAATAAAGAAAAAAAATATAATTGATCGATGTTGTTCGTAGGCATGGCTCCATTTCCTTGGCACAGTTTTCATTGCTTGGCAGCTAGTTTCACCCAGCTCTGTAGCCAAAAAAGAGGTGTACGAAGGACACCACAATCCGATCATTTTGTGCAGCTCCACTAAAATTGGGTGGACCATCCATGTTTGCAAAGATATCCAGCTAGTGTGATTACAATAATAGTGGAACTAGATGATGAAACATAACACACATAAATAGAAGCCGATCACCTTTACGGTCTCTCTTTAGGACTAACTTCTTGTCGGAGAAGATTAAGCATGGAGTTGGATGAGGAGGATAGCAAAACCAATCTCCCTTTCCGCAGTCCCACAGAAATGTAAAAACGTTGCCCGTGTGACATTTTGGCGGAACTGCACAAAACACTCTTCAGGAAAGTGATTTGTGCAGTTCACCAAAAGGTCGCAATAGCAACGAGGTGAAAATGGATAGCCCTGTTTGCAAAAGGAGGTCGAAAGGAAACAATTACTGCCCAATAACACGAGTTGAAGACACATACGCCAACAAAAAGAAGCATGTTCCATGTAAAAAGGGAAAGATAGCACATGGTGGTTTATCAAAAATGGTTTGAGGACAAGATTGCAAGATGGAAAGTACGACGGCCGAGATACGATTTAAGCAAAGAAGATCCACATGAACATGGGAAGATGGGCAGTGGAGCAAGGTCGGAGGAAGCTATACCTGAGGGTCGTCGGGATGTTACTAGGAGGGCGCCGGCGGCCGGGATCTGCCCATACTGTGGCAACGAGCAAGTGGCGAAGGCCCTACCGCGCTGGAGCTTGGTCAGAGAGAACGGCGGGTACCGCAGATCGGGACAAGCTGCCTCAACGCCGTCGAACAGAGAGACGATGCACATCCTCCCTTTCCGCTGGCGGACGGGATGCGGCCGGATCACTGACCAACGCTGAGAGAGAGAAACCACGGCGGCCTTGTGTGAGATTGTGTGACGAGACTCACGAGAGACAAACCCATTTTTCCATTTTCCCCACGGCAATCGTTTTATATTCTAGGCGTGGTACCCGACCCTCCTTCGAGTAAACAACCACTACACACGTCAAATTATCACGTGGGCTGCCTTTTCATACAGAAACGAACTCCACCGTGTACCCGCGCGGGTGTGGCCGGGAACGAGACGTGAGTACGTGCGTCCTGCGCGCACTTCTTCTTTAGGTGCAGGTACGTATGTGGGTGGGTGTGAGAGACATGGTTTGTGCGAAACAGATGCAATGTGTTGATGATATCTCAATCAAAAAAACGTAACATATGCAATGTGTGTGAGACGGAGTCATGGACGTGAGATATCGATAGAATTAAAAACAGGGATGAAGTGTGTGGCTGCGCGATCGATAAAGAGTTCCATCGAATTTGTGTTTGCCCATGTCAAAGATACAGGGCGGCTGGCCTACTGGAATTTGAGAGGGCAAAGGTGCAGTTCTTCTCTGTGGCATGGATACCTACCTACCACGTTCGACTATCGGTGTGTGTGTGTGGGGGGGGGGTGGGGTAGAGACCGGTCGACTAGTATATGTCTGGGGAAGGAGAGAGACCTAGCTATGTATTGAGGGAGATTGATCGACATCCATGGATATGTGTAGCAGAGGAATAAGGTTGGGAAAAATACAAAGGTAGAGCGTCGGAGGGTTGGTGGTGGAGTGGCGTCTCACAAATGGTGGGAGAGGCCTGCTAGACAAACGGAGGGTATGGGTGCAATATCAATAAGAGAGGGCGAGGGATGCATGTCTGTCTGTCTATGCACGTTCGTGTGAGAGACGGGTCGGGAGGTATTCAAGGATGATGAGGGGAGAAGATATGGTTGTGGTAAGCATGTGTAACTACATAGGAAGATCAACCGTCGTGTGTCCGAGAAAAGGAGAGACATAACTAGCGAGGTAAGTGTATCGGTGCTTGGTGAAAACAAATTATAGTCGACCTGGATATATGTAGGGAGATCAGTTCATATACACGCCTGCATGTGTTAGAAGCAAATAAGGTCCGGAGAGGCAGACAGGGGGAGAGAGTGTGGCTAGGAGGTGGTGCGAGAGGCCTACCATGTCGAGGGGGGAGGAGTGTGCAAGCATGTGACTAATGAAAAGAGGGGCGGGAGTGTGCACCTGCGTGGAATCGTATTGGACATATGGGGGCATGGACGGTGAGAAGAGAAGAGGGGAAGTATATATGTGTTTGTTGTAGGCACACTTAGCTAGAGCGGTATATCGACCGGTGTGTGCCAGAAAGAAGGAGCCCGGGGCCTACACACACCGCTGGTGGACGACCTAAAGAGAAATAATGAACGTGTGTGATGGAGAGGACGTTAAGGGTGTGTGAGGGGGGCGGGTGTGTGCATGCACGATAGAAAGTTAGCGCTAGCTAGCTACAAATAGAAGAGGATCGTGAAGTTGTAAAAGACGAACAAAGATCATAATTCATTATAAAAAGGTGGATACGGATACTTGAAGAAGATATCATAATGTACAACATTGATTATAATTTGGGCTAATGTGTGGCTTTTGCAACTCAGGTCTAAATACTTGTCATAATGTAGGGGGCGGAGCACTATACTTTGTGTGATAAACACGGTGTACGTATGGAACATGGTTTAGATTATGAATATATAGTTAGTACATCAAATGTGCTATTATTTGGAATCAACATCAAGTGTATTCAAAAAATAGAATTCGTGTTCATGTAGTACACATAGTTCATATCTATCTCTATAGTAATCATGTGGTGTGTTATTAAGGTAATACATGAATGATGGTTGAAGTTGGCAACAATCATGATTGTAGATTTAATATTGAAATAGAGAAACAAATTCGAATTTAGTTCGAATTGCAGCGGTAGTATAGACATTTGGAATGCACTAAAATGTTGGTATGAGTAGGTTACATGCATTATACAGCAAAGCGAAAAAAATTAATCGGACATAACATGGATTCATACTCCCTCCTTCCATCTATATAGGGTGTAATGAGATTTTTAAGACCGCCTTTGATTATTGACAAGATTAATAGTACATGACATGCACAATGTGAAAATTATATCATTGAAAGAACCTTTCACAGATGAAGTTAACGGTGTGCTTTGTGTAAGTTGCATGTCATATATCATTGCTCTAATATTTGGTCAAAGTTAGCATCGAAAAACGCATTAGGCCCTATATAGATGGAAGGAGGGAGTAACTTTGAATAGCATTTGTATAGTAAAACGGGGCAAGACTCTATCTTTGTGTGGTGTGAATAATTTTTTTTTGTTTTCTTTTTGGTTGAGGGAAGTGCGAATTGATTTGGTACGTACAAGTACAATATTACTATGCAGTAAAAAAAAGTACAATATTACTACACGTTAGGATTGTCCCTAAAATTCAACCCGCGTCTTGTTATATCCCGAAAATTCAGATATCGTGCTCCCAAAACTGGCGCCTTCACAACCTGCGCCTTGCTATCCCGAAATTACAACGCACGCGAAAACTCCCTCCAGCTGCCAAATCTCGACACGCGAAATCCCCCTTCTAACCCTGAGTCGAAAGGGCCGCTAGTTCAAATTGGTGGGGGGTACTTTTGTAACCCACCCTACATTTTGGACAAGCGCGTCCCTAAGTCATGCTTCACCCCCTCCCATCGCCCCCTTTTCGCCATTCGAAATCCCAGGCCGCCATAACCTCTCCGCTCCAGCAGCGAAACCCCACCCTCCTTCGTCTGCCACGTCACCGCTGCCCAGCCGGAGCCTCTTCCCCGATAATGTCGTCCACCGCAACAGCTCGACGTCCCTCGTCCACCTCCCCGGATGAGGATCCGTCGTCCATCTCGCCGTCCCGCCGGTTCAGCCGCCCTGTCCTCCACCTCCAAGGAGCTGCTTCGACGATCACCTCGTCTATCGCGGCTGCTCCATCCCCACAGCGCCGCCTTAACCTGCTCCACCGGAACCGCAGCATCCTCACCGACTCCTCAGACGAAGCCGAGGCCTACTCGGCGCCACCAAAGAGGTTGTACACTCATCGCATCGCACCTTCTCCTTAACTCGACCTCCCGGCGCCGACGGTGCTCCATCCCGCACCCCCATGGAGCGGCTACCTTGAAGCCGGCGCCGCAGGCGACATCTCCACGACGGCTCTCCCCCAGTGTGAGGCCCCTTCGGCGATGGCGTCCATACCAGCCGGATCTGCTGCTGCTGCTCTGGTTCTCGCTTGCTCGCTCGCGCTGCTGCTGCTGCTGCTCCGGCTCTCGCTCGCTCGCGCTGCTGCTGCTGCTTCGGCTCTCGCTCGATCGCTCGCTCGCCCAGCTGCTCCTGCTGCTGCCCCCCTCGATCGTGCTACTGCTCTGCTCCGATTAAGCCACACTTCAGTCGACTGAATCGACTTTTGGGTCAGTCGATTTTCAGGGGTTGGGGGGGGGGCTCGCCGGAGTTAAGGAAGAACCACCCACAGCAGGGACGAGGGCTCG
>NC_041389.1:384282595-384346097 GCF_002162155.2 Triticum dicoccoides | reverse complement strand
AGAGGTACCCCACTATCTATCTTAGGGTTCAGGGTGGGGGGGGGGGTGGGCGGGGGGCCTAGAGGGCTGGCCGGTGCGGTGGTGGCGAGTTGTTTTGGGGCGGCGAGGCGGTGCTGGGGCCGGCGGTTCGACCGATGGTGGCAGGCGGCTCAGGGGTGTGCAGGTTGAAGATGAACTGCAAGCCCTCCCTAAACTACATGAAGTGTCTCTTTGCTACCATTGCATTTAGTTTCGACAGTAGCATTCAGATTCCACAGTTAATTTCAGTTTCGACAGTTAAGTTCAGAGTCAACAGTTTTTACCTCATCTATTGTAGTCAGGTGGTTTTGGGTGATGTTAATTTTACATCCATTTTTCATCATCTATTGGAGATGCTATTAGAATGCCAGTTGAGATTGATGATGTCTATCTTGTGTTGTTTCAGCCTTGACGTCTTACGACTCACCGGAGCTGCTCCAACGACAGAACGATCCATCACAACAGAGCAGTGCCCTGGACGCCGTCTACAGATTCCTCAGATCTTCCTCCACACCTCCGACAGCCACCTCTGCCTCAACTGCTTCAGCGACCAACCCAATGATGCTGAGGTCGGCACGGCTAGGACAAAGAGGTTGTACACTTGTTGCGTCACTTATTACTATACATTCACATCGATCCATTAGGGCTATTTTGGTTCAAAAGAAAAACATAGCAATAGGGAATTTTCCAATGGCACTCTACTATTCAATTATTCATGCATTTTGTTGAAAGGAATGAAGCAAAACATCCACCTCGACCCACTTTTCAAAATCCTATGCATGAAAACAAGACCAAGTGCATTAGTGCCAGAATAACATTCTAACTATGCACGCTTTCATATGGTTTCTCTTTATTTTGGCCATGTGTCTTTGCATTCCTCTGCTCTTCCAATTCCTGTAAAACAAACACCCAAGTTGATAGAAATCCTGTGTTTACAAATTCTCTGTTTACCATGTGCATTTTCCTATCCTATTCCGGTGTTTTTCCTATCCCTGTGTTTTAAGAATCATGCAAGCCAAATGAGCCCTTACAGAATTACTTCAGTTATAGGTACGTGTCGAAGGGAACTTTGTGTGGTTTGTCCTGCTCCTGCCGCGATGTCGTCCACCTCACCTGAGTTGCTCCATCGACAGAAGCATCCACCAAACCAGACATCACGACTCCTGACCGTCTTCTTCCGCCTTAGATCTCCTTCCCTGCCACCGGCACGCACCCCAACGGCATCACCATCATCGACTCAGCAGATGAACCTGAGGAGTACACGGGTCCACAAGAGAGGTCGCACTCTTTTGTTTCTGCTTATGTTATGCATTGCTTAAACTTACCTGCTACTTTATCGTCCTGTTCAGCTCTTGGACTCCCAACTCAGGTCCAAATTCATGTTCAAACTTGAGTTCTAAATTAGTTGTGGGGCACATATCGAGGCAGCAATGAATAGTATGTCTGTCTAATATCTGGTTCACCTAGGGTATGCCTATGTTGTTCATCTTGGGTGGAAACAAATAGTAGAGCAATCATCATCTGTCTTTTTATTAATTTAAAGCAATCATCAGCTAGCTATCATTATTTTTGGATCCATCCACTGGTTGTTACCATCACTCTAAATTTCTGCATGCTCTCCTTACATAATCTCACCATATTTTTTCGTATGCATGTCAGATATTGTACACAGTCATGCTGAACATTTAGAGAAAAAGAGAAGAGTTTTGCACGGCAATACAATGTCATGCAGACATCGCTCCATGGTGGGTTCAATGGCAAACCCTCCCCACCCCTCTCCAGATTGTAATCCAGAGGAAGATATCTGTTCTGAGGCGGATTCAGACGCCGCTGACCACTCCTATTTACCCCCAAGGTGTTTGCTCTACCTTGACATGATGATGTTAGTCATATCATGCATATGTTGCCTTGCAGTGCCTACTTTTGACATCATACATGTCATCTGCTTAGTTTAGACATGTTCTACAATGCCACCTGTTTAGTTTCTATATCATATATGGGAATTATGCAGTCTCATGTCTTTTAGCCAGCCATAATATATGTGAAATGTGCAATGCCATCCTGTTTAACCAGGCATCATATATTTGAATAATATCTTGCCCATCCTTTTCTTCATTACATTTCCATTTGTCGACAATGTTTGTACATTAAACTACTCTTCCTGTGAATCAGCCATTTGGGTGGGAGATGGAAAAATCTGGAGTGAAAACAAGTCCTTCAGAGCAGACGGTGCTACCTGTCGAAGCAGATCTCTTGTTGGGTCCCGATAGCTCCTCAGAGATGGATTCAGAGACAGATGACCAGTCCTATTCCCCTACTGGGGTGTATGCTCTAACTTGGCACGGTTATACTGCACATATCATGCGTACGGTGACTTGCATTGCATAGTTTAGACAACATATACACAATATTCAACACCATGTTCTTAGTTCAGACATCATATCGAATGCCCTCTGTTTAGCATATAAATCACATATGTGAATTAAATGATGCGATCCTGATTACTTAGATAACATGTAGGTGAATTATGTCATGCGATCTTGTTTTGTTATTCATCATATCTTTGAATTATGTTATGCTATGCTATCCAGTTTAGGTAGACATCATATATGTGAAATTATGTCATGCTATCCGTTTTAGTTAAACAATATACATGTCAACTATTTCATGCCCTCTTTTTTCCACACTATCTATTGCATCTATCTCTCATACAATGTCTGTACATTCAACTATGTTTCCTGTTTATCAGCCATTTGAATTGGAGCGGGTGATGCCAGTATCTAGCGGAATAAAAACACGGTCTTCAAATAAAACAATGCTACATATTGGTGGAGATAGCACCCCGGTTGTACATGCACAAGAACCAGCCCTACCACACATAACCCAAACTCTCACAGATTGTACCCCTACTGCGATGGACAGAGAACCAGCTTCACCCAATCTAACCACAACCCTAGCCGATAGTAACCCAGTTCCTGTTGACACAACACCATCTCCACCACAGAGCTCCCAAACAAGAGCAGTTAGTAAGGCAGCTCCAGTGCCCAAAGGGCCAGTACTATCATGCCGAACCCCAGCTCCACCAGTTAGTATGCATATTCCCGTGGAGGAAGCACAACCAGCCAGTCGTAGTTTAGCATCTATCGCATTTGATGTTGTTAAATCGTATGTGCGTATCTTCCCATCTTGGAAATATTATACTGAAGATGAAGGAAAATGCCAGTTGCAGGTGTTTGTCCAGGAGTTATGTGTAAGTAATGTTATTCATGGCAATTACTTTGCTTCGTCCCATACATCCTACCTCCATGATGGTTATAATACAACAAATTTTCCCATGTTTCTCTATAGAGAAGGACCGATTTGGAAACTCAAGATGAGGTAACCTGTGCTAATACCTCTGCTATCTTCAAGAATGCTTGGTGGCAGTATTGGAATTACCTGAAGAAAACGTACTTCACCGGCAAAGAAACTCATCAAATTCCCTTACGTTCTCCTGAGACACATTTACTGGACGATGACTGGGAACGCCTTGTTCTGTACTGGTCCCGAACCAGGAATGTGGTAAGGTCTACGAGATCATTTTCTATTTTTAAGTATTATATTCTTGCGTCTTATTGTACTCTGTGCATGTAGAACAAGTGCCTAAACCTGAAGAACAACTGTTCTAATTTAAGATTCCATTGCTATCATAGTTCAAAAAAGTGCTAGGCGTTAATTGTGCGTTTTGCCACCGCCTTGCACTTTATTGACCAAAGCGCATGCTTATGCGCAGTTATGCACAGATTAAGCGTAGTTATGCGCAATGCGTTTTGCCAACGCCTAGAGCCTAGGCGCGCTTAAGCGCTCGCTTAGGCGCGCCTTTTTTAACTATGATTCCTTTGCTCTTGTATCATTGTATTTACTCATACAAACTTATTTTTAAATTGAAGGATCCAATTGAAACTCCAATGGCACGGCAGGTATGTTCACACATGTTTCTTTAACAGGTTTGCTCTTATCAATAGCTCTTTTGATTTCAATTTGAATTGTGTATACAGTTGACTTTCATATCATGCACATTACTAGCATCACAACAGAGCCAATAGTGTTGTTGTGCCGTGTAGTTTCCCACGCTTTCTATTCTTTCACTGCTGCTTTGTCTTGAACTGATATGATTTGAACCGCATCTCTATTTTGATTTGGCAAGACAATGCAGTGACCATAGGACATAGATATATGTTTGTTTGATGCTTTTATTATGTACTAGTACTTGGCAATAGAAGACTTGGTAGTTTAATCCTGTCCACCTTACTTATGAACTGGTTCACCGAAATGATTTTCATATACTAGTACATGCTAAACTTGTTATGTGTCTGCTTGTTTCTTCTTTTAGAATGCTGACAGAATATTGGGGAAGAGTGCCTTATTAAGCAATGGTAAAGGAAGTAATGCAGATAAGGTTCAGGATAGTGACACATCCTTGTTGGTCTCCAACAAAGCTGATAAAACAGCTAAGCAAGACTATCTTGAAGACAGCGAGACAACCCTAAAGTCCTGTCTTGGTTTAGTGTTCGAGTTACTGGACACTACCGCTTGCACAAGCTATTCAAACTCACTGTCTAAATCAGTTCAGTTTCTTGAGTCTCAACTACAAGCTGAAAGACATCGATCAGCTGTGCTGCGACAAGAAGCGGAAGGACCGCGGAAGTCCCTGGAGCATTCAGATGCATACTTTCTGGTGCAACAGCAAGCGTTGGAGGATTTTAGCGCCAAACAGGACAAAGCTAATCAGCTTTCTAAGCTTATTGCCAGCATGGTGGATACCCAGGATAACGTTTCTTGAGCTCTTCTGAAGTTGTTTCAGTTATGCTCTTGTTTTGCTGCCGCGTTTATTTGCACTGGTGGCCAATTTTGACGGCCAAGTGTATGTAATATGTTGCTTTGTTCCCTATATTTGCACTGGTGGCGAACTTTGATGCCTAGTGGATGTAATATGTGTAATAGCGGTAATAGGCTAGCCTTAATTGCTTGCTTATTTATGTCCTTATTGTCTTGTTTAGTTGTTTGCTTGTAGTCACTGCAGTTCTTTTTCTGTGTTTTTCTAGTGGCCACAATAGCCTATTTTTGGTAACTAGGCCAAAATAATCATGGCAACACATGGACTGTTGTAACCATGGGCCTCCTGAAGGCCGTATGATCCATGGGCCTTCGTTCGGCCGTAGGAGCATTGGCCTTCTATACGGGCCGTAGGATCCATCGGCCTTCTATACGGGCCTTAGGGATCAATGGGCCTTCTATACGGGCCTTAGGGATCAATGGGCCTTCTATGGGCCGTAAGGTCCATGGGCCTTCTATGGGCCGTACTATCCATGGGCCTCATACAGGCCGTAGGATCCATGGGCCTTCTATGGGGCGTATCATCATTTCGCCAATCATGGGTCGTACTATTCGTGGACCATAACGGGCCGTTAATAGGCCGTATTTGATAACTCTATGAAAACAGCCCAACATGTTTTTTTGACATGTAAAAGGCCCAACATATTAACGGACCGCAAATGGGCCGACTGTAACGATGGGCTGAATTTGGCCCACAAGCAGAAAATGATAGTAACGGGCCGTATGTAACCGAATGCTGCAAATGAGCCCAAGAATCAATGGGCCCTGAGAAGGCCGAAAGATAACTTGGGCTGGAAACGGCCTAATGGAATAACGGCCCGTTAATGGGTATAAAGTGATACACTGTTCATTACGGGCCAGTTTCACCACGGGCCGTTAATGGGCCAAGAGTTACAAAGGTCCTCATATGGGCCGAAAGAAGTCATGGGCCACACACGGGCTAGAAGTTAAAACAGGCTGAATCATATTGGACAGCCTAGATGACGCTACTGGGCCTAATTCGGATAGGACGTAATGGACCCTGGGTTAGCGGGCTGTAAATGGGCTATATGCGAACAATTCATTAACAAGCTTTCCGTGGGCCGGCCCGCCACCTTTTGACCAAGTCAAACGGGCCGGCCTTTTCATAGGAATGGGCCTTTGTTGGGCCGTGCCACGTGTCGCCGTATCATAGGAGCCTTCGGTCCAATGAGCGGACGACATCTGTCCCAACGGTGAGCCGACACGTGTTTCCTCCAGCCAATGATGATTTTACACGTGGAAAATCCCCATTGGTCGATGCTGTTAACGGGTTATAGGATCCAAAACCCGACCCGATAGCTTAACGGCGTTCCGTTACGATGGATGCCACGTGTCGGTCACCCTTGACAAAAGCAGTTCTGTGACGCGGGATTTATCATCATGGAAGTGGACACTTCCGTGATGATAATTTTGGTAATGTCATGGAACACTTCTACGACATCACAGGTATGACTATCTTGATTCTGTCATAAATTTTTCATGGATGTACATGCATGACAAAAAAAGCAACCTACCGTGACAAACACGTATCATCACGGAAGTGTATTTTTTTTGTAGTGTGGATCTCTTTGGGCCTCCATCCTTTGATAGTCTTGGAGGTAGAAAGTATTGCTTGGTGATTGTGGATGATTATTCAAGGTACACTTGAGTATTTTTCTTCAAGAGGAAGAGTGAGACTCAACAAACCATCATCGACTTTGCAAATGAAGCTCAACGTCAACATGATGCAAAGATCTTGACAATAAGAAGTGACAATGGCACCGAGTTCAAGAACTACACCTTGGATGAGTTTCTTAGTGATGAGGGGATCAAGCATCAATATGCCGCACCATATACCCCTCAACAAAATGGTGTCACGGAGAGGAAGAACCGGACGTTGATGGATGCGCCAAGGACCATGATGGCGGAGTTCAAGTCTCCATACAACTTTTGGGCTGAAGCCATCAACACAGCATGTCATGCATCCAATCGGCTCTATCTCTGCAAAGGCTTGAACAAGACTCCTTATGAAATACTTACCGGTAACAAGCCCAACCTCAAGTACTTCCGGGTGTTCGGGTGTAAGTGTTTCATTCTCAAGAAAGGTGTTCGCTTGTCTAAGTTTGAGGCTAGAGCTTATGAGGGCATATTTGTTGATTATGGTACAAACTCTCATGCTTACCGTGTCCTCAACAAGTCCACCGGACTCATTGAGGAGACGTGTAACGTGGAGTTTGACGAAAATAACGGCTCCCAAGTGGAGCAAAGTGGTACATGTGATGTAGGTGATGAAATTGCTCCCCGAGCCATAAGAAGAATGAGAGTGGGTCATATCCTACCCGTTGAGGAACCCCTTGTGGCTGAAGGAGAAGGACAATGCTCCACTCAAGTGGAGCCATCACCAACCCAAAACCCACACGCTTCCGAAGAACAAAGTGAAGGCCCTCAACCTCTTGAACAAGACCAAGGGTAAGATCAACCTCAAGATGGTGGTGAACCACCAAATGATTCCCAAGGCCAAGTTCTCCCCCTCAAGCAAGTTCAAGATCAAGAGCAAGCTCAAGATCTAGAACAAGCTCAAGACGACGCTCAAGATAATCAAGTTAACCCTCCTCCTTCCACATCCAAGGAGGAATTAGAGCGTCGTGCTATGAAGATTGCTTCCAAGCTCACCACCAAAGGTCATCTCATGGAGAATGTGGTTGGAAGCCTAAGAAAGGGGGTAAGCACTCGTAGACAATTAGCAAACTATTGTGAATATCACGCGTCTGTCTCTTGTGTTGAACCCCAAAAGGTCTATGAGGCACTCGAAGATCCGGATTGGCTCAATGCCATGCATGAAGAACTCAACAACTTTGAGTACAACAAGGTGTGGAGATTGGTGCCAAGGCCATCGAGGAACCACAATGTCATTGGAACCAAGTGGCTATTCAAGAACAAGCAAGATGCTCATGGGACCATCATTCGCAACAAGGCAAGATTGGTAGCACAAGGCTACTCCCAAGTCGAGGGTATCGACTACGGTGAAACCTTTGCTCCTGTTGCTCGCCTTGAATCCATTCATTTGTTGATTGCTTATGCTTCCCATCACAACTTTAAGTTACAACAAATGGATGTAAAGAGTGCTTTTCTTAATGGTCCTATTAATGAGTTGGTTTATGTCAAGCAACCCCCCGGGTTCGAGGATCCCTACTTTCCCGATCATGTGTATCAACTCGATAAGGCACTCTATGGCGTTAAGCAAGCCCCACGTGCGTGGTATGACCACCTTACCGAGTTGTTGCAAGATCATGGATTTGAGGTTGGGCAAATCGATCCCACTCTTTTTACTAAGAAGGTCAAAGGGGAGTTGTTTGTATGCCAAGTATATGTTGATGATATTATCTTTGGTTCCCCTAACAAAGCTTCTAATGAGGAATTTGCCGCTCTCATGACCTCTAAGTTCAAGATCTCTTCGATGGGAGAGTTGAAGTTCTTCCTTGGTTTCATTATCAAGCAAAGAAGAGAAGGTACCTTCATCAACCAAGCCAAATACACTCAAGACATGCAAAAAAGATTCAAGCTAAGTGATGTCAAGCCGGCTTCTACTCCAATGCCCACCAAGTGCCAACTTGACATTGATCCCAATGGTAAAGCGGTGGATCAAAAGGTATATAGCTCCATGATTGGCTCCTTGGTTTACCTTTGTGCATCTAGACCGGATATCATGTTGAGTGTGGGAATGTGTGCACAGTTTCAAGCTGCACTGAAGGAAAGCCACTTTGTGGCGGTCAAGCGAATCTTCCGATATTTGGCTCATACCCCAAACTTTGGCTTATGGTACCCAGAGGAGCAAACCTCAAGCTTAAAGGATATACAGATTCCAATTGGACGGGAGATAAAGTGGATAGGAAGTCCACTTCTGGAGGGTGCCAATTTCTTGGTTGCTCTTTGGTGAGTTGGTCTTCCAAGAAGCAAAGTTGTGTCTCTCTCTCATCCACCAAAGCGGAGTATGTGGAGGTCGGTAGTTGTTGTGCACAACTCTTATGGATGAGGCAAACTTTAAAGGAGTACGGTGTCATTTGTGACAAAGTGCCTCTTTGGTGTGACAATGAAAGTGCCATCAAGATTTCTCTCAACCCAGTGCAACATTTCAAGACGAAGCATATTGAGATTCGGTATCACTTCATTCGGGATCACATTAGGCGAGGGGAGATCGAGCTCAAGTATGTCAACACTCATGATAACCTTGCAGATATTTTCACGAAGCCCTTGGATGAAGCAAGATTTCACGAGTTAAGGCATGAGCTAAATATCATTGATTCGAGCAATGTGACTTGAACCCATGCACACCCCACCACATTCAACTTGTTGTCTAGTTTAGGTGTAGGCATGGACATAGGGGGAGTGTTGTTCTCTCAATGAACTCTCCCTCCCCCCATTATGCATAAATGGACCGAGTCTTTCACATTAACCATTTTTGATGGTACTTGTGCTTCAAGGACGAGTTTTGGTCACGGGCCCAAGGTTAAAATCTTTGCGGCGCCATACCTCTTGACTCAAACATAGGTGGCCTCGGCCACCGCCCTCTCTTCAAGAGGTGTGTTTCCTGTCCTCTTGCTAGTGTTCTCGTTGCTGAGTCTTAGTTTCCTCTTCTTACCGTTTTTTTCCTTCTTTTTGAGCCGAGTCATTTGGTGTCTAGTTGTTGAGCCTTGCTGGGCGGTACTAACGCTGGTGGTGCGCGGTACTACTGCTTATGTTGACAAGTGGTACTACCGCCCACCAGCGCGGTACTACCGTTGAGGGGCGGGACCGGGGGGTTATGTCGAGGCAGGGGGAGGTTTCATCTCCCCCATACCCATTCGCTCCGCCCCCTCGTTCCTCTTCATCTCTCCAGCGTCGCCTCACCGCGGGAGGGCTCCGGCGGGTCGTCGTCTCCGGGCCGTCCCTCTCCATTTCCTTCGGTGGAGTCGATCCCCACCTCGTCTTCTTGCCATGATGCTGATATTGCCCCCGTTCCTCCTCTCTTTTTGTCTAGATTTCAGACCTAGTGTCTTAGGGGCAATAGTGGTTGCATCTCTCTATTTTTGGATAAATCTAGGCTTGAGTAGGTTGTAGAAGGCAACTAGACTATTTGTATTCATGATTGGTAGAAGTATTTTTGAATTTGGCAGGTCGGTAGTGCCGAATTTGACCACGATAGTAGGGAACCGCCGTTTCCCTGTCTTGAGTGGTACTACCGCTCCCATTGGCACAGTACTACCGCTCGGGCGGTACTGCCGCTTCCGGGTCGTGGTACTACCGCTGCTTACCCAGTTCCATCCCGTTCCTGCCATTTCCTGATCTCGTTTGTTGTGTTTGTTGACTTATGCTCGTTCTTTCTGGTTGTTTCGTGTGTTCGTGTGTTTGGTTCTAGGTGATGAACATCCTGAGCAGCAAGCCCGCCATGTCAACCCCGGTCGTGCAACGTCAAAGCGCTACCGCACATCTGAGTCAGCAGGTGGTTCCTCTAGTGCTCCACTGCCGCCAGTGGGTGCTTCCTCAAGTGCTCCACCTCCGCCTCAACTCAAGAATAAGTCTACCGTCAAGCTGAAGCCGAGGGGCAAAACTGTGCCTGAAATGAATGCCAATGAGTTCTGGGCAAGGCGTCGCCGCAACCCCTATGTGGAAGACCAAGAACCCACTTTGGTCAATCGTCCGTTCTGGAACCGCTTTCAGTTTGCCATCTTCTTTGATGTGATCAAGGCCAAGAAGAATCTCTATGTTGATGTGCGCTCCATTGACACGAACTTTATGGAGGACCCTGAGTACTTTGGTGAAGCCCTTCAGATGTGCTCTCAGCTGAACATTCTCAGAATCATGCAGTTCAACAAGGACTTTGATGCAGATATAGTGGCTCAATTCTATGCCACTGTCCATCTAGGAACTGATGAGGAAAGGACTCTGACTTGGATGACAAATGGCAAGTAGCTTTCTGTCAAGTGGAAGGCCTTCATGGAGTTACTTGGGGTGGAAGATCACGGACTTGAGACTCCTGTCGGCTTCTGCCCTCACCGCAATGCAACCTCCACTCACAAGAAAGCCCTCTGGCCCTACTGTTTTGGGAAGGTTCACCCCGAGACTAAGAAGGAAACCTATGAGCTGCCAGCCTTTTTGGACATCCTTCACCATGTCTGCCGAGAGACTCTCTTCCCTCGTATTGGGAATCTAGATATGGTCCCCTCCTATCTCGTGCACATGCTTCTCTTCTGCCAGCATGAGAAGGAAGCAAACACTGGCGAGTCACTGGATATTTATCATGTTATGTGGTCTTAACTTCTTTCTGTGATCTTTGAGCGCAAGTGCCCGATCTATGGACCGTTCATCATGTTACTCATTGAGAAGGCCTGGGAACATGCCTATCCCAGGTTCATGCTGGAAACTGGAGATTTGATTTCTCATGAGATCAAGCATCTGAGGAAGAAGGATAATTGGGGCACACCGGCCCCTAAAACTGGGGGTCCATCTTCTGCTGCTGCGATGGAGATCAAGGACGAGGCTGATGCTGATGATGACGCTGACTATGAGCCTTCTGGAGCAGAGCCCTCTTGGGCAAAGATGCTCAAGCTCAAGATGAAGAAACTTTTCTGCATGGAGTCTCATGGTCAGTACATGACTCATGTGGCTGAGAAGAAGGCCAGGGGACGTCACAAGGAGCTCATGCGTCAGTTGGGTGCATCCGTTAACAGCGGATCTGAGGGCCAGATAACCGAGGAGGAGGAGTGGATTCAGCAACACTGCCCGTGGACAGATTCAGACACCGAGCAGTTTCCGACCGTTGACGGCGGTGCCGACGATCCAGCTGGGATATGATGTTCGAGATCCCCAGCTTGCTATCACCTGGAGCCGTAGCAACACTCTTTGCCCTTTTTGGTGTCTTGATGCCAAAGGGGGAGAGAGTTTAGGGAATTGTGTCGTTGTTGAGTTGTGAGTGTTTCTTTGTGGTGTCGTTGTGTTTTCTCTCCATTTGCTTTGTTTGGTTTTGTGCCAGTGAGACCTAAGTTCCAGACATATGGTGTGAGACATATGCTACCTTATCTTTATATTATAATTATCTATGTCTATCTAGTCCTTTGGTATGTTATGAGTTGCATGCTTATCCTGTTATATACCCTGCTCTCATATATCCTGCTTAGGTTGTTGGTCTATAAAATATAGGGGGAGTGTTGATCCTAGTATGTGTACTATGCAGTCTAAAGCACTTATCTAGAATGCACACATCTAGGGGGAGCCTGTCTATATTTTAGAGATGTGGGGTTTGCTTATGTCTTATGTCTTTTCCTGTTTGTGCAAATCCCGTATTTTCATCAATCCACCAAAAAGGGGGAGATTGTAAGGGCATATTTATCCCTAAGATGTTTTGGTGATTGATGACAATGCTTTTGCAGACTAATTGTGTGCGTTGAGTTTTTCAGAGATTCATCCTTTGGCACGAGACAATTCCCTCCCCTCGGAGTGTTATTCAAGACGGTGCAGCTCTTTCGTTTCTATGTTGGTGGACTAGTTTCATAGGAGTCACCATACTATCAAGAGGGGGGTCCGCTTTGGTAAGGCTAGGGTGGAATCAACACGTACACATCCTTGTCACACCCTCTGAGCCTTTCCGCTTCAATGGAGAGCTCATTCCCCTTCATATGTGCTTCGTTTGGTCCCAGCGGTAGTACCGCGGGCCACAACGGTAGTACCGCCCGAGTGCAACAAGCGGTAGTACCGCTCCTCAGCGGTAGTACCGCTTGGAGCCCTCCTCCGTAGTACCACTGCGGCTCCGTGCTCCTACCGCCTCGACTCGAGGGCTCTTTTCCCGTGTCGGGTTTTGCGGCACTAGTTGCGGCAGTAGAGGCGGTAGTACCGCTCCTAAGCGGTAGTATCGCCCTTACCACCCGAGTAGTACCGCTCTGGGTCCAGGACCTCCCTTTGCTCCTCGCTCCCCTCTTCTGCACGGCAGTATCGCGATGTGGGACGGTAGTACCGCTAGCCACAACGGTAGTACTGCCCACCCCTGCGGTAGTACCGCTCTCTGCGGGGCTACTTTGGGGGGTAACGATTGGATTGTTCCCCCCACTATATAAGGGGGTCTTCTTCCCCAAAGTTGACCTACCTCTTCCCCCAAAAGCTCCATTGTTGCTCCAAGCTCCATTTTCGCCCGATCTCTCTCCCTACCCAATCAAACTTGTTGATTTGTTCGGGATCAGTTGAGAAGGCCCCGATCTACACTTCCACCAAGAGAAATTTGATTCCCCCCACTAATCCCTAGCGGATCTTGTTACTCTTGGGTGTTTGAGCACCCTAGATGGTTGAGGTCACCGCGGAGCCATAGTCCATTGTGGTGAAGCTTCATGGTGTAGTTGGGAGCCTCCAATTAAGTTGTGGAGATTCCCCCAACCTTGTTTGTAAAGGTTCGGTCGCCGCCTTCAAGGACACCAATACTGGAATCACGATATCTCGCATTGTGTGAGGGCGTGAGGAGAATACGGTGGCCCTAGTGGCTTCTTGGGGAGCATTGTGCCTCCACACCGCTCTAACGGAGACGTACTTCCCCTCAAAAGGAAGGAACTTCGGTAACACATTCTTGTCTTCACCGGCTCCACTCTTGGTTATCTCGTGCCTTTACTTGTCCAAGCTTATTTGGGTTGTATCCCATGCTTGCTTGTGTACTTGTTGTTGTTGCATCATATAGGTTGCTCACCTAGTTGCATATCTAGACAACCTACTTTGATGCAAAGTTTAATTTGGTAAAGAGAAGCTAAAAATTATTAGTTGCCTATTCACCCCCTCTAGTCAACTATATCTGTCGGAGTAATGGGCCACGGATAGCCTCACCCGTGTCCCTGAACTTGTCAAAACCTTGGGCCGGCTTCGCCCCGCAGTGTCCCAAGCTGAAGCTCCACCCTCTGGGGGCCGGCTGGCTCAACGGCCGGCCACTGGAGGACGGCCAATCACCCGCAGACAACACCAAGAGTGGCTGGCTCCGGTCAGCCGGCCTCTAGAGAGGACGGCGTCGTGCAGGGAGCCACCTGGCGCCCTCAGAGTCTGTGCCCCCATCAAGAGGACGAGATAGGGCGTGGCTATAGTGAAGCCACTCACCCCTGAAGCCTGGGCTTGGCGTGGCCACAGTGCCCCGAACAGGCGGAGATCTCCGCACGACGTGGCACTGTTGCCACTTCCCCCTGACGTCACACCGGACAGGCGGAGCCCTGTTCCCCACGACGACCTGTCGGTACGGCCCGCAGGCTGCATGCCCTATTGGGCAGTGACACCCCGGAAGACGGCGGATGCCGAACCAGTCGGACCCGGGGAAAGCTGGCCTCCAGCAGGCGGCCGACCCTTCCCTCGAAGCGAGTGCGCCATTAACCTGATGAGACCAGGTGTGGCTACAGTGATCTCCCGCCAGGCGGTGGGACTGTAGCCACACTGAGCTGACCAAGCCCACATCATCAGCAGCATGGCTACAGTAAGCAGCCACCAACCAAACCCGCCAGCGGCGGAAGCGGCCTGTCGGCTCCGTACCAGACCAGTCGGCGGGGCCCACCAGGCAGCGGGCCCTAGTGGTCGGCGGAGAAGCCGGAGGCCGGAGACACTGACAGCCGGGCCCAGCACCCGGCCAGATTACCATTGTACCCCTGGGGGGTAGGCCTATATGAACCCCCCAGGGCACCCATGCAAAGGGTTCCCACCCCATTAGAACTAGCCACATCCCTAGAGCAGGAAGGGAGCTAGCCTTGCCTCCTTCTGCCTCTAGAACGCAGCTCAAGGAGCACCTTTGTATCACTTGTACCTTAGTGATCATGCAGAGACCCCGCAGAGCAGCACTAGGGGTGTTATATCCTAGAAGAGCCCCGAACCTGGGTAAAGTATGCCGGCATTCGTGTCTACGCCTTATCCCGCTTTCAGGCGTCGGCGACGTTCTACTCGCTCCCATCATGATAAGCCATCCATTGGCATATGTCGCACCCAACCCCCAACATTTGGCGCCCACCGTGGGGCGAGGTGCACCGTCTTCCGAAGACCATCTCTGGAAGGGAACCTTGTTCCTTCCTGGCGAGCAAAGCCAGCCCAGCACGCATGATGGCGTCAGCCTCGACGCGCTGCACGGCGCGGAGATCGCCTGTGTGGCGAGCTGCCTCGCCGACCTTGTTGGTGAGGTTCACCACTCCGACAAGCCGGCCTCCGACGCGGGCACCGGCTGCCCCGAGAGCCGTCTCGTCAGCCTCCTCGACCAGCTTCACGTCACCAGCGAGCCTGCTGTTGACCTGGAGTCTGTTGGCTCCACAGACCCGATGATCGTCGACTCTGACACGGCGTCGCTTGACGCGTTCCCCACCAACGTGGTGATCTAGGACGAGCCGCCTCCTCGCGAGAACAGCAGCGGGAGCACCGTCATGGAGGTGCTCATCATCAACAATGGCGATCGCTCGGGCGGAGGCGCTCGAGACCCACTCGATGTGGTGCTGCGAGACCTGACGGCGCCCATCCCAGAAGACGAAGATGCTGAGACGCTAGAGGCCCGCCGCGTCTAGCTCCTCGAGAGCGCTGGCCGGCTGGCCAGCGTGCGACGCCTCTCAGACGCCTATCGACATGAGATGGACCGGGCCATTGGCGGCACGCCAGCTCCTGAGGGGCCTAGCCGCATTGGCTCGATCCGGCAGCCTGGCGCGACCATCACCAGCATGTTCGGGGCAGAACGCCCCGTCTATGCCACGCCTGCAGAGAACATCCGGGCCACCCAGGCAGCGACGGACGAGCTGGACAAGTATGAGGGCGACGAGCGTCACCACATGACGGAGCGAGTCCAGTAGCTCCTAGACGCGGCCGCCACGCAGCACGAAGCCAGCTGCCGCGCTGAAGTGCCCGCCCCGTGGAACGATGAACCGCCCCTTCGCCAGGACCATGGCGCGACATCCCGGACACCGACTGGCGGCGCCCGTGAAGAAGAGGCAATGAGCCAGCTGCCAGCCGCAGTCAGACTCGCCTCTCCATCGAGCGTGACGAAGACGGCCACCCGCAAGAGGTGGAGCAGCGAGGCGACCTGCCTCCTCCTCCGCCTCGTGGAACAAGACATCCTACTCCGCTGCCTGTCACACACCCAACACACGGCGACCACCTTGGCCGCCGAGAGGGAGTCGGAGATAACGACGCCCGCCATCGGATTGACCACCTCAAACGATCCTTGGTGCTAGAAGAAGAAGACACGCTGGGCCCATCTTGCTTCGGCCCACGAATCCGAGATGAGCCCTTTCCCAAAGGGTTCATCCTCCCGCGAGATACACCCAAATACACCGGCTCCGTGAAGCCGGAGGACTGGCTAGTCGACTACTCCACAGCCGTCAACATAGCAAACGACAACAAGCGCGTTGCCGTGAAGTACGTCCCGCTCATGCTTCAAGGCATGGCTCGAACGTGGCTGAACATCTTGAAGCCCCGCAATATCAACAACTGGGTTGATTTCACCGAGGCCTTCATCCGCAACTTCACCAGCACGTACAAGCGGCCTCCCAAGCCCTGACAGCTTTCCTTGTGCGTCCAAGGGCCCAGCGAATCGACTCGCGACAACCTCATGCACTGGGCCGAGCTGCGCAAGTCCTGCGAGGGCGTGCACAAGGTGCAGGCAATCGATTACTTCACCACCATGTGCCGGGAGGGCACCATCCTCAAGCACCGACTTCTCTGCAACGAGCCTGCGACTCTGGACGAACTGCTGATCATCGCCGACAAGCACGCCATGGCCGACTCCTCCATGAAGGCGGAAATCCTAGTTGATGCGTCTGGAAAGGTGGCACCTCAGGCCCCTTGGACTTCGGCTGGTGACACTAGTCGGCGACAGCATCCAAGCAACAATAAGCGGATGGCCACCCAGCCGGCTTCCACCAGCCGGCAGGTGGCGACGGTCGAGGACCAGTAGTCGGAGGGGCAACCAGCACCCAAGTGTCAGAAGGGCGGCAAGCCCAATTGGTTGCCCGCCTTCTCCTATGAGCAGACCCTAGATGCACCCTGCAAGTTTCATAGCGGCGCGAAGCCGTCTGATCACACCACTCGGTAGTGTCATTGGCTCACCAGAATCGCCAAGGGAGATGGACTCCTGCCTCCTCCGCCTGCCAGACCGCCGCCTCCTCAGCCCCAGCAGCCGGCGGCCCAGCCAGTTGGCGCCATACAAGACAAGTATCCAAAAGAACACGGAGCTTATGTTGTGTTCACCAGCGTGGCTGATGACATACACAGCAGACGGTAGCAATAGCAAGAAGTACAAGCAGTGGCCTCAAATACTCCAGAATTCATGCATTGGTCTGAGAAGCCCATCAGTTGGAGCAGGGCCGACCACCCAGAAGTGATGCCTTCCCCTGGTTCGTACGCCCTGGTCCTAGATGCTACCTTTGCAATGGAGAGGCGAGCAGCTCGTTTCTCCAGAGTCTTGATAGATGGCTGCAGCAGCATTAGTACCCTGTACCGAGACACGATGGAGAAGTTGGGAATCAAGCAGAAGCAGCTCCTCCCCAGTCGGACTGTATTCCATGGCATAGTCCCTGGCCTTTCCTGCTCACTAATCAGCAAGACTCAGATTGATGTTCTCTTCGGAGACAAGAATCATTCCCGCCGTGAGCCAGTCTGGTTTGAAGTGGTGGACCTTGAAAGCCCCTACCATGCGCTGCTTGGCCGGCCTACCCTGGCCAAGTTCATGGCAGTCCCCCACTATGCTTACCTCAAGATGAAGATGCCGAGTACCAAGGGGATCCTGACTGTAGTCGGAGACTACAAGAAGTCGACCGCCTGTGCTGCGGATAGCAGCCGGCTGGCCGAGTCCCTCGTGATTGCAGCTGAGAAGCGGCTCCTTGACCAGATGGTGGTGATGGTACGCAAGAAGCCGGAAATGTCACCCATCCCCAAGGAGTCAGAGGTTGAGTGCTCGTTCAAGCCGGCAAAGGAAACAAAGAAGATACCCCTGGATCCAGAGCACCCGAAGAGGCACGCTATCATAGGTGCAAACCTTGACGGCAAATAGGAAAGCGAGCTCGTTGATTTCCTTCGTGAGAATCGGGACATCTTCTCATGGTCTCCCAAAGACATGCCGGGTGTTCCGACGGATTTCGCCGAGCACAAGTTACATGTCCGACCTGACGCCAAGCTGGTCAGGCAGCCCTTGCGTCGCCTGTCGGAAGAGAAGAGAAGAGTTTTTGGAGAAGAGATAGCCCGGCTTCTAGCAGCCGGCTTCATCATGGAAGTATTCTTTCCAGAGTGGCTGGCCAATCCAGTTCTTGTGCTGAAGAAAAATAAGCAGTGGCACATGTGCATTGACTACACTAGCCTCAACAAAGCTTGCCCCAAAGACCCCTTTGCCCTGCCAAGAATTGACCAAGTGATAGACTCCACAGCCGGATGCGAGCTGTTGAGTTTTTTGGATGCATACTCAGGGTATCATCAGATAAAGCTGAACCCGGCCGACAGGTTGAAGACCGCCTTCATCACGCCATTTGGAGCCTTCTGCTACCTAACCATGATGTTGGGCTTGCGGAATGCCGGCGTCACATTTCAGCGTTGCATGCAGAAGTGTCTCCTCAAGCAACTCGGCAGAAATGCCCATGTCTATGTGGATGATGTGGTGGTGAAGACAGAGAAGCGTGGCACGCTGCTAGAAGACCTCAAAGAAACTTTTTAGAACTTGCGCCGATTCCAGATCAAGCTCAGCCCAGAGAAATGTGTCTTTGGAGTACCATCCGGCCAGCTCCTCAGTTTTCTGGTGTCATAGCGCGGCATAGAGTGCAACCCAGTGAAGATCAAGGCCATTGAGAAGATGGAAGTACCCACCTGACTGCTGGAAGTACAGAAGTTCACCGGCTGCCTGGCATCTATCAGCCGTTTCATCAGTCGGCTGGGTGAGAAGGCTCTTCCCCTATACCAACTCATGAAGAAGACCACTTTTTTCAAGTGGAACGACAAGGCGGACGTTGCTTTTCTCCAACTCAAGAAGATGTTGACCACCCCATCTATCTTGGCGGCTCCAAATGAGAAAGAGCCCATGCTCCTCTACATCGCCGCTACCAGCCGGGTGGTCACCATAGTCATAGTGGTAGAAAGCAAGGAGGAGGGCACAGCATTACCGGTCCAGAGGCCGGTATATTACTTGAGTGAAGTACTATCCGCCTCCAAGCAAAACTACCCATACTATCAGAAGATGTGTTACGGTGTGCACTTTGCCGCCAAGAAGCTGAAGCCTTACTTCCAAGAGCACCCAATAACTATCGTCTGCACCGCTTCGCTTGCTGAGATCATCAGAAGCCGAGATGCTTCGGGCCGAGTGGCCAAGTGGGCCATTGATCTGGCCCCTTATACCATCTACTACTAGCCTCGCACTGCCATCATGTCACAAGCACTGTCCGACTTCCTCGTCGACTGGGCCAAGACCCAGTACTTGCCGCTAGCGCCAGACTCCACCCATTGGCGGATGCATTTTGATGGTTCGAAAATGCGCACCGGTCTGGAAGACAGCATCGTCCTCACCTCTCCCAAAGGCGACAAGCTCAGATATGTACTGCAAATCTGTTTTGCCGCCTCCAACAACGTAGCCGAGTGCGAGGCACTCATACATGGACTCCGGCTTGCCAAGGGACTCGGAATTTGCCGGATCTTGTGCTATGGTGACTCCGACTTGGTGGTCCAGCAGTCATCAGGCGATTGGGACGTCAAGGACTCAAATCTGGCAAGCTACCGCTTCCTCGTGCAGCAACTCAGTGGATACTTCGACAGGTGCGAGTTCCTCCATGTGCCAAGAAATGACAACGAGCAAGCAGATGCCCTGGCATGGATCGGCTCCACCCGGCAGGCGATACTAGCCGGCGTCGCCTTGCAGCGCCTCCTCAAGCCGTCTGTCAGGCCATCACAAGAGTCCGACTCCATCTTCGTGCCGGCCCCTCCTGAAGCAGTTGGGTCCGACTTGAGGACCCCAGAAGTTGGCGCGGGAATTTCGGCAGGCGGCCCGGGGACTGCAACCGTCGCACCCAGCCTGGGTTCTTCAGAACCCAGGCCGGGGACTGCAGCAGTCGGCCCGGGGACTTCTTCAGCCCAGCAGGCGACAGCCAACTCCAACCCGCCGCCTCCCGACCCAACCGCCCTTGTACAAGTTGCAGTCATGGCAGTCGGAGAAGTGGCAACACCATCATGGGCCCAACCCATCCTCAACTTCCTAGTGAACAAAGAGCTGCCGTCCGATGAGATCCTAGCCCGAGAAGTGCAACGACGGGCAGCAGCATACGCCATAGTCAACAAAGAACTGGTTCAGCATAGTGTCACTAGTGTGTACCAGCGCTGCGTGGAGCCGGACCAGGGTCAATCAATCCTCAGAGATATTCACCAAGGCGAATGTGGTCACCACACTGCTTCAAGATCACTTGTCGCCAAAGCTTTCCGCCATGGTTTCTTTTGGCCGACTGCTCTAGAAGAAGCCAAAGAGTTGGTTCAGAAGTGCAAAGGGTGTCAGAAATTCTGCTCCAAGCCACATTTACCAGCTTCTGCACTCAAGACCATCCCCATTGCTCGTCCCTTTGCTATTTGGGGTTTGGATATGGTGGGGCCACTCAAGACGGTCCGTGGTGGCATGACTCATCTGCTTGTCGCTGTGGACTAGTTCACCAAGTGGATAGAAGCAAAGCCAATCAAGAAACTGAATGGGCCGACTGCCGTGACTTTCATCGCCGACATCACCACTCGATACGGCATACCACACAATCACCGACAACGGCACAAATTTTGACAAAGGAGCCTTGGCTCGTTTTTGCGCGATGCAGGGCATCCGACTGGACTTAGCGTCCGTTGCCCATACGCAGTCAAACGGCCAAGTTCTGCTAGCAAACGGCCTCATTCTATCCGGCATCAAGCCCCGGCTGGTCGAGCCTCTAGAGCGTTCGGCCGGCTGCTGGCTCGATGAGCTGTCAGTCATCCTCTGGAGCCTGCACACAACTCCAAACAAGTCAACCGACTTCACGCCCTTCTTCCTCGTCTATGGTGCTAAAGCCGTCATCCTAACGGACATAGAGTTTGACTCTCCGCTTGTCACCATGTACACCGAGGCGGATGCCAAGGAGGCATGAGAAGACGGCTGTCGGTGTCAAAACCGGCGGATCTCGGGTAGGGGGCCCGAACTGTGCGTCTAGGCAGATGGTAACAGGAGACAAGGGACACGATGTTTTTACCCAGGTTCGGGCCCTCTCGATGGAAGTAAAACCCTACTCCTGCTTGATTAATATTGATGATATGGTTAGTACAAGAGTAGATCTACCACGAGATCGGAGTGGCTAAACCCTAGAAGCTTGCCTATGGTATGATTGTTTTTCGTCCTACGGACTAGAACTCTCCGGTTTATATAGACACCGGAGAGGGCTAGGGTTACATAGAGTCGGTTACAATGGGAGGAGATCTTCATATTGTATTGCCAAGCTTGGCTTCCACGCCAAGGAAAGTCCCATCCGGACACGGGACGGAGTCTTCAATCTTGTATCTTCATAGTCCGGGAGTCCGGCCAAAGTTCTTAGTCCGGCCATCCGGACACCCCCTAATCCAGGACTCCCTCAGTAGCCCCTGAACCAGGCTTCAATGACGACGAGTCCGGTGCGCAAGTTATCTTCGGCATTGCAAGGCGGGTTCCTCCTCCGAATATTTCATAGAAGATGTTGAACACCAGGGTAGTGTCTGGCTCTGCAAAATAAGTTCCACATTCCACCGCAGAGAGAATAATATTTGTGTTAATCGGATCTGCTGACGTATTCTGCAGCGTGACATCATGCCACGGCCAGGCTTTTATTCATTTTATTGTTCCACCTCAGCGCGTTTAGCGAGGCGGTTCCCTTGGCACGTCTTGTCAAAGTAGAGATCATGTCCCCTTATTCCGAGATTCTCATCAATACGGGCGTGGGTAACCCAACCGTGAGTTGGGTATGACTCCCTAATTGAAAGCGAGTCTCAAACGGTTACGGGGAGGGCTCTTGGTATTCACCTCCTTTATAAAGGAACCAAGGCCCGGCTCCCTTCTTCTCAAACCAATCAAATCCGCCCCTCGCTTCGAGTTCCAACACCCAAAGTTCTAGTTTTAGGCGCTTCGGACCTTCGAAGATGTCCGGCTCCGACCTACAAGGCCGTTGGATGCCTTCCTCCATTACGGAAGAAGATGTGCGAAAGCTAAGAGATGCCAGGTATCTAACCAGCGAAATCTTGCATAGACTGCCTACTCAAGGGCAAGCGGTTCCCGCTCCCCAGCCCGGCGAAATCGTGGTGTTCGCATCTCACTTCCTTCGAGGGCTAGGCTTCCCGATCGATCCCTTTGTGAGGGGGCTTATGTATTACTACGGGCTGGAGTTCCACGACCTAGCTCCGGAGTCCATCCTCCAGATCTCATCATTCATTATCGTGTGCGAGGCCTTCCTCCATATCACCCCTCACTTCGGATTATGGCTAAAAACTTTCAAAGTGGAACCGAAAATGAACAAGGGGCAGTACGCTGAGTGCGGAGGGGCTATAATAAGCAAGATGGACAACGCTCCATGGCCCGAAGGCTCTTTTCAAGAGGAGCTCGACTTATGGCAATGGGACTGGTTTTACATCACAGCCCCTAGGGGTACCACATGGGTGGCACCACCTACTTTTCACTCGGGTCCCCCACCACGGCTGGCGTCATGGGTTAACGAAGGACTTATCTGGGGGTCGCCCAAAGACATGCCCTTGCTGCAGGGCCATATTCGAGATCTTCTAGAAAGAGATATCAATTTGACCGTAGTGGCGCAAGTCATGGTGATTCACCGCACACTGCCCTGCAAACGTCGACCTCTACGCCTGTGGGAGTTCAATCCGGAGGGACCACGAGTCCTACAACATTTCATGGGAATGACACCCATGGAGATGTACAAATTGTTCTTCGGATCACAAGCAAGGTGTCCAGATTTGTCCGAGGACGCAGGTCTAAGCTGCAATCGCCCGGATGCTAAAGTAGCCCCGTATTTGGATACAACATCCATATTTTTATCAAATCTACCCTTTAGCAAAGTTATCCTTCGAACAGGAGTGGATGGCGAAGGCAAAGCTTATCAGGTGTCCAGCCCCCCTGCCCGAGACAGTGCCGAATCCCATGCTGACCAGGATGCTGGAGGTCGCGCCGTTGACGGAAGGCAAAGAGGGGACCCAAGGAGCTACCGCATCCACGAAGGAGGCCGTTAGGAAGGGAAGAATCGAAAATTCTCCCGACCAGTGAAAGAAAAGGACTGCCTCTGAAGACCCGGAGGTGATAACCTCAAAACAGGGAAAGAAATCTTCGTCAGAGGGTTCGGCACCGGAGAACGCCCTAGCCGAATCGCCCCCTAAAGGGGACCCGCTCTCCCCCGAGGCGTAAGTGAAGGGAGGGGTTCCATAATGAATCACACTCACGTTTTTATTCCGGAGGAAAATAACCGAAACATTATTTTGCAGTTCGGATCTCAACCCTTCTCAGCAGAGCTCATCTTCAGGGGATCTTCATCCAGAGATGATAGAGAGCGAAACGCCTCCCCTTGTTCCACCATCTCACGATGCTGGCGACCCCGAGGTATCGTCCCGGAGGGTTTTTTCAAGTCCGGACCCTGGAAAAGGTCGTCAGACTAGTCCGGCACCCTCTTGCGCACCGGCGGAGGGGCTGAAGGATCTGCTTGGTAGGGCGTCCATCTCAGAAGAACACTGTACATTGATGGATACGGTGATTGGAAGGATTTCATCCATGGAAAGCGGATTGTACGAGGCTGCCAGGAGTTTACTAACAGGCTTTGAGGTATGTAAAAAGGTGTACCTTTTGGTAGAGCCACATATTAAATGTGCCCTATATGAATAGTAGTCCCTGAGACTTTGTGTGTCGTCACGAGTGACGGTGCACAGAGGATCATAACCCTAGGTATAATATGTCGCCTATTCTATGAAGGTGGCGAGGTGTTCGGTGGCTAGCCGAACAGATGAATCTGCCGAACTGAAGCGGCAACTTGACGTAGCAGATGCCGACATCGCGCTTGTAAATAAGCGGCTAGACGAGGCTCAAGGGATGTTCAAAAGACAACCAGTAATAGGAGCTTGATGCTCGGGCCTTATATATATATTTTATGTAGATGGTGGTGCTGCCGTGGAGAACCTTCGGGCGGAACTTGCCCGAGCCAAGGAGCAAGCAAGGAAAAGTGATGCGGCTGCCGTTAAAGCGGCTGAAGAGCTAAGAGCCGAACAGGCTGCTCACTGCCAGAGCAAGAAGGAAATAGCTGAGATGGCCAAAAAATTGAAGGATCCTACCGAGCGCTGTAAATTTCTTGAACAAGCAGGTAAGGCGGCTCAGAAGGACCATGAAAAGATCACTGCCGAAGCCAAGGATACTCGCTCTGCCATGAGAGTGATGAAGGAGGAGCCGCGTCAGGCCGGAGATATGACGGCTGGAAAGCCTTATATGCTGCAGATGAAGTTTGGAGACCCCAAGTATGTTCCATTAGACTGGCAGTGGAGTGCAGAAAACGCTTATCTGGATTTGGCCGCAAGTGCGGCGGACGCGACCGACCACTTCCGCAGCCGAGGTGACCATGAGTTGGAAGAGCTTTTTTGGTCGCAGTACCACAATCTAGAACGCCCACTGTCAGTGTCCGACCGTTTAGCCGCCTAGGCGGAGCTGAACAGATTATCCGGACTCATCATGAGGTATGTTGCGAGTCGTCTGTGGCCGGAGAAGCCGGAGCCGAAGAGTTATTTTGGCTTGGTGCAGCAGTTCCTTGGTTCGATGCCGCATGCTGATGCGATGAAGAGGTCGGCGTGCATAGAGGGTGCATAGATGGGTCTTGCCCGTGTCAAAACATACTGGGTAGATATGAAGGCCAATATTGTTGCATCCCAGGATTCAGACGAAAGCTGAGTACCTGCCAAGCACTATTTTGAGGAAGTTCTTCCTGGCGCTCGTATAATAGAGTCGCAGTGCTCGAAGGATGTTGTGTTCGAATAGCTGATACTATTTGTACAACAAATTTTGTTTTTATGAAAAAAGCTTTTTATACTTGTGCTTGCAAGAATCATAATGCCTCCTGTGTGGCCGTTTAATGTATATATGTGTATATAACCTGAAAGATGGCAGTCATTGGCTTCAGCCCCCACGCATAGAATGTGGGGGTGTTCGCAAAAAGGCGCCTTTTCACACTTAATCCAACGTCTTGGTCCTACAAAGGAGGTGATGGCGCGGCGAACTAGGAAACCGGACTATAATGCTTTATCACTTTCACTTAGCCATAGGAGTTTGATAGTGGGGCTACTGAATAGCCCCTAGGGGCACCGCGCTCGCCCGAATTCAGGGCGCGAGTGTGCCTGACCGGGAAGCGGCCCTTCGTTAATGTGGGGGAATCCGAAATATTCCGAAAGTCATCGAGTGGTTGACCAGTCTCTCGCTATATCATGACAGTCAGGTTTCGGCTTTCTCTACTGAGGTGCTCACCTGGCCGAACCGGGGCACAATCGCAGTAGTTCTCCTGGTGCTGCGTTAGCCGATATAACGAAACGTAAGGCAGCAAAACATAGGAGCCGGGCAAACCCAACATTTGACCAAAGACATGATTCGGAGCTGATGCATATAGGGCCAAACTCGCGACGCCGAACACTCCCTAAGGTATTCGGTCTTTATGAAGACGGGCCGAAATAGAGCCCTTGGTAAAAAAGCCCCTAGTGTCTAGGTACGTGCAAAAATTTTGGCGTGTCCACATGCCAAGAGGCCAGCCTCCTCCTCGGCTATAGAGAAGACCGAGGGATGCTATCAACAAGAGACAGTAAAAAAGGTTTACGCAGGGTCTTAATCTAAAAAGAATCCTTGAAACGGGTCCCTGCTGCACGTCTGTGCCTGTGTCTCCGTTGTGCCGTATCCTGGACGGGCGTAGCACGATGTTCGTCTGCAAAAGAGAGGAACTTAGTAAAAAATAAGCGTGCGAGAAATCTATATCGAAATAAATGAAATATAGTTGGAGCAAGAGTTGGGCCGTATTGTCTCCGGGCGTGAGCACACGGAGCCCCTTGCACGAGGGTATGCGGCTATTAAGCATGTTGATGCCGGACTCATCGAGCCGTGTCCGGGATAGTAGGACTGGATTTGTGGGCGGCTGTCTAGGCAGCCGCACCCCTGCCCGTACTTTGGGGGTCAATTTATGTTCCCTTGTAATGAAATGATGTCCTTTGGTCCGGGCATTTTGAGTGTAAGGGATGCGTAGTGCGGTATTGCGTTAAAGTGGGTGAAAGCTTCGCGTCCCAGTAGCGCTTGATCGCGACTTACGAATGGGGCGATGTGGAATGTTAGCTTTTTGCTTTGGAAGTTGTCGGGTGATCCGAACGTGACTTCTAACATAAGGGAACCCATACTTGGGGTATCCGGGCCTGGTGTTACTCCTTGAAAGGAAGTGTTGCCGAGGTGGATTACAACTGGGTTTACCCCGAGTTTGCAGACTGTGTCCTGATATAACAGGTTCATGTCGCTGCCGCCATCCATAAGGGCATTTGTAAATTGGACTCCGTTAATAATTGGATTTACGACCAAGGCAGTCCAGCCTGTGTTCTGGTCTCCTCTGGAGTAATCCTGATGATCGAAGGTGATTGGTTGCAACAACCAGTGGGGTTGCTGTACGGCGCGTGTCTTCGTAGGTGCCGTTCTGCTCTTCCCTTTTATCACATGAAGTAGATTTACTGTCTTGACTTCTTGTGGCAACTTCTTTTGTTCTCCGGTGTTCTGCTCGTGGGGTGCATCGTCATCTTCGCTTGGTGTGTTGAGCCCCTTGTGTTCGGCGTTGAGCTTGCCGGACTGCTTAAAGACCCAACAATCTCTATGGGTATGGTTTGTAGGTCTCCCCGGAGTGCTGTGGATTTGACATATTTTGTCCAAAATTTTGTTGAGGTTGGATAGCTCGTCCCTATCGTCTTTGGGGGGTGGCTTTTTCTGATTTTGCCGAGAGCTTTTGAATCCGGCGTTTACTGCCGTGCTCATCGGGCTGTTCTCCTTTATCCGACGCGGTTCTTTGTTACGGCGCAGCTTCCCGTTCCCATCTCTGGATTCGGACGTATTCGGGTCGCTGGTGCTGCTTCTTGCCAACCAGCTATCCTCTCCTGCACAGAAGCGGGTCATGAGGCTTGTTAACACGGCCATTGTTCGCGGCTTTTCTTGGCCGAGGTGTCTGGCGAGCCATTCGTCTCGGACGCTATGTTTGAAAGCTGCTAGGGCCTCTACGTCCGGACAGTCGACTATCTGATTCTTTTTGATAAGGAATCTGTTCTAGAGCTACCGGGCTGACTCTCCGGGCTGTTGAGTTATATGACTCAGATCATCTGCATCCGGGGGCCGGACATAGGTCCCTTGAAAATTTGCCCGGAAAGCATCCTCAAGCACTTCCCAACTTCCCATGGTGTTTTCGGGAAGGCTTTTAAGCCAATGCCGGGCTCGCCCTTTGAGCTTAAGCGGTAAGTATTTTATGGCGTGGAGGTCGTCTCCTCTGGCCATGTGTATGTGGAGGATGTAGTCCTCGATCCAGACTCCAGGGTCTGTTGTTCTGTCGTATGCTTCTATGTTCACTGGCTTGAATCCGGCTAGGAATTCATGGTCCAGCACCTCATCGGTTAAACATAGGGGGTGTGCGGCGCCCCTGTATTTAGGCGTGCCGCGATGTTCGGGTATTTTTTGCGTTGCCTCACTCACTGGAGCTTGCTTTCTTAGCCTATAGATGGATCTGGTTGGGCCAGTTTTCTGATGCGAATTCTTGGACGGATCGCGCGCCATATTGAGTGCGGCGTCCTTTGATGCGTGAGATTGATCGTAGGGTCGTCTATCCGACCTTGTGGCTTCCTTATTTTTTGACTATGGGGGCTTTATGACCTCTTCGTCAAATTCCAGTAGTAGTTTCCGCTTCGGATAGCTCTTTGTGTGGCGACTACTGCCGTACTTGTGTGCGGTATTGAGTACTTTGCCCCATCTGATCCTGAGCGCATCTTCCGCTGTCTTGAGCCTCCGCTTCTGCTTTCTGAGGCTATGTGCAGTGGCGACGAGCCTTTGATGGTGGTTCTGATGTTCCAGCAATTTTTCTGGTGTGAGGTCGTCCGGGCAATTATCTTTCCCGGGGATTGGTTGTTCGGATTGTCCGCCGTATTTGGACGGATGCTCTATGGCGTGTTCATCGTCCGTTGAGTCACCCTGCTCTATGGCTGGGTCTTTGTCGAGGTGGGGCTTGGCCTTGCGCTTATGCCGCCGGTTTGATTGTTTTTCGGGGGAGCGATCCCTGGCCACATCCTTTTGGTCCTCGTTGTCATTTCTGTTGTATGTGTCCACCATGCATACATCGTATGATGACGTGGCTTTCCGGCGCCCTATAGGTGCTGGTTCTTGATCGTCTCCTTTATCGGCGTCCATACCATCGATATCTTCGGAGTCGAAATCGAGCATAACGGTTAGATCGTTGACAGTGGCTATCAAGTGCTTGGTGGGTGGGGTTCGAACTTCGTCATCCGCATCCCAACCACCCCGACTGTAGTCCGGCCGGGGTTCTTTTGACAAAGAGAGAGACTTTAGCGAATTTATGATATCGCCAAAGGGCGAGTGCTGAAAGACATCCGCGGCGGTGAACTCCATGATCGGAGCCCGATCGGGTTTGATCGAAAGGGGTGCAGAATATTCAGAGTCCAGAATGGAGTCCGGCACCTTGGAGTTACCGGCCTTGCAAAGGACTTGGCTGGTATTCGGCTCTATCGCCGCAGAGATTGCGGCTCCTGGGGCGGCGTCCAACCGTCCATCCCTGGCTAGCGCAGTCGGCTCCGAACTAATGGTCGGAGTGAACACCTGAGCGGCGCTCTGGTCGCTGTCCTGCGGCAGAGCTAGATCATGCCCATCGAGACAGTGCGACGCGCCCGGTCGTGGCCCGAATCCATTGAAGATCAAGTCCCCGTGGATGTCGGCCGTGTAGTTTAAGCTTTCAAACCTAACCTGATGGCCAGGGGCGTAGCTTTTGATCTGCTCCAGATGGCCAAACGAGTCGGCCCACAGTGCGAAGCTGCCGAATACGAAGATCTGTCCGGGGAGAAAGGTCTCATCCAGGACCGCATCGCGATTGTCGAGCGAAGAAGCCATCGGGCCTAAAGGCGACGACACAGAGGAACTCTCAATGAAAGCACCAATGTCGGTGTCAAAACCGGCGGATCTCGGGTAGGGGGTCCCGAACTGTGCGTCTAGGCGGATGGTAAGAGGAGACAAGGGACACGATGTTTTTACCCAGGTTCGGGCCCTGTCGATGGAAGTAAAACCCTACTCCTGCTTGATTAATATTGATGATATGGGTAGTACAAGAGTAGATCTACCACGAGATCGGAGTGGCTAAACCCTAGAAGCTAGCCTATGGTATGATTGTTTTTCGTCCTACAGACTAAAACTCTCCGGTTTATATTGACACCGGAGAGGGCTAGGGTTACACAGAGTTGGTTACAATGGGAGGAGATCTTCATATTGTATCGCCAAGCTTGCCTTCCATGCCAAGGACAGTCCCATCCGGCCATGGGACGGAGTCTTCAATCTTGTATCTTCATAGTCCGGGAGTCCGGCCAAAGGTCTTAGTCCGGCCATCCGGACACCCCCTAATCCAGGACTCTCTCAACAGCGTCGACCTGCTAGAAGAGTGCCGGCCACTGGCACTCAGCCGGTCCACCATCTACCAGCAGAGTCTGCGCCGATACTACAACCGCAAGGTGAAGCCAAGATCCTTCCAAGAGGGAGACCTTGTGCTCCGGATGATCCAGCGAACAGCCGGCCAACACAAGCTCTCGGCACCTTGGGAAGGCCCTTTCATCATCAACAAGGTGCTGGGCAATGATTCCTACTATTTGATCGACGCTCAGAAGCCCAGAGCACGTAAAAGAGATGACTCAGGCAAGGAGACGGAGAGGCCATGGAACGCAAACCTCCTCTGAAGATTTTACAGTTGAAAGCAGTATGTATCACGCTACCTTTTGTATTATGTACAAAGACTCTGGGTCCCCCGAGAAGAACTCGGGGACTACCCTCCTTTTATCTATATGATAAGTGTTATGCCTATGAGTATGTAATGTTTTATTATTTCCGCTTGGCACCGGGTTCGACCAGTCGGCCCGGAGGCTCGCCGGCTTCTGCTATATGCCGCCTCCTGCAGCCGGACAAGTAGTGTGCTGGCACAAAAAACTTCCCCTGTCAGAAGCCACAGCTCGCAGAGCGACTGAATGGTGGGGAAAGGTTGCAAAACAGTGCCCACATGAAAATTGGCTAAGGAAAGAACGCATATAGCTGAGGCTGGCATCGCGCCTGTTCGACCAGCTGCCGAGCAGCCGGCTGACCGGCTTCTGCTCCCCTTGCCAACACTCCACACGGCTAAGTACTTGCTTGCCCTCCCGCAAAAAGCTAAGTACTCAAACCAGCCGTAGTCCGCAAAGCGGCTGCTTGGCAGGCAAGAGTATAGCCAAGGAAGGGCGGCAAAGGAAAAAAGCAAGGAGTATAAAGCAAGAAAAGTTAGAAGCCGGCAAAGCAAATTGCGATAAGATATTTACATAGATAAAGGCCTATCGGCTGGCATTCAACAAAGTTTGATATACACCCCACGGGTGGAATTGCGCAAATTTAATCAAGTTGTCCAAACAAGCAAGCAAGAAAAGAAAAAGATAAAACATCCTAAGGAGCAGCAGAAGACTCCGGCTGGACGTTGGGGTCGGCAGTGCCGGTTGGTGCAGCAGAGGGCTCCGGCTGAATGATGGAGTCGGAGTGCCGGTTGGTGCAGCAGGCGGCTCTGGCTGGGCGGTGGAGTCGGCGGCACCAGTCGGGACGGCGGAGGGCTAGATGGCAGAGTGGGTGGCGTCCGTTGGAGGAACGGGCGGCTGGTCGATCTCCGCCTGGCCGCCTACAGCAGCAGTCGGCGCTTTGGAGCGCAGATCGTTGCTTGAGGCCCAGTCAGGTTGGAGCTGACCATTCGCTCCAACCTCCGGCACGTCGTCTTTGCTCTCCTCCTCCTCCTCCTCCTTCTCCTCCCCTTCATCGCTAGAATCGATGACTTCACCTGAATCCTCGCTGTCCTCCGGGTTCAGCCCGAGCCAGTCCGGCGGCGCTTCGGCGCCTTCCTCGACTACCTCCGGGACGAAGACGCTGGTGTCGGTGAAGTCGGCGATCGCCGCCGCCCTGTTGATAAGATCGGCTTCCACCGCCACCAGCTCCTCCTGCGCCTCCAGCCAAAACATGGTCAACTGGGCTAGATCTAGCCCAGGGTACCATGCCTTGATGAACTCCAGGGCTCGGCACGCTCTTGCCCGGGCTGCAGAGCCCTTCCAGGCCTCCAGGCGGCCGGCCGCCACCTCCAGCCAGTCGACAGTCCGACTTAGGGTGCGTGGAGCCTGCACGCCTGGCCAGAGGGCGAAAATCGCCTGGGCCCCGACGCACTGAAGACGGTGCAACATTTGATGGGCAGGCCGAAGACGGGCCTGGATGCTGAGGATTTGCTCGTTGAGGGTCTGGGGGGCATCAGCGGCAATCTGCACACCTTCCGCCCTCTGCTCCTTGCGCTGGGCCTTGATGATCTGGTTTGCGGCGACAGAGTGGCCAGGAGAGAAGTCTGCTTGGGCAGAAGGCAAGGAAAGCCAAAGTCAGAAACTAGCAGTCGGCCTAAAAAATGCCGGCAGCTCGAAACAAGAAACAAAGAAAATGAAGCGCACCATCGACCAAGTCTTCGATGCTGCTGAAGCAGGCCGTCATCTGCGCCTCCTTGTCAGCCTAGGCGGAGCGCTCGATCTCGAACTCGGCAAGGAGGTCGGTCTCCTTCGCCTTCGCCTCCCTATGAGTTATCCTAAGGGCCTCCTCATGCTCCGCAAGCTGAGTGACCAGCCGGTCATGCTCCTCGGCCAGCTTGCTGCACTCCGCCTCCTTGCCGCGCAAGGCGGTGTTGGCCTCGCCCAGCTGCTGCTACAAGGCGGCGTTGGCCTCTGTAAAGGAGAAGAAGAAAGCATATCAGTCAAACAACGAAGAAGGATGCAGTTGCCAGGGAGATCCAGCCCGACTGCTCAGCAGTCAGCCCGAATCTCGGGGACTACAGCCCGCGGGTGTGCCGTCGCGCCCCCGCAGAGAAGAAGTTACCAGCAAAAACAAAATTACTGAGGAGATTCAGCCCGACTGCTCAGCAGTCGGCCCGAACCTCGAGGACTACAGCCCGCGGGTGTGCCAGCGTGCCCCCGCAAAGAATGAAAGTCGAAACTTACTCCGGCTCTCAGACAAATGGGCGGTCTGTGTCTCTAGCTCCCAGACTCTGGAGTTGAAGGTGACCACGCGAAGATTGTGGTAATCCTGCAAGAGGGATATCAGATAAAGTCATCATTTGGCGCTTGAAAGTTAAAGTTCCGGACCGCCTGCTCAGCAACCGGCCGGAAACTTGGGGACTACACCCAATGGGTGCGCTTGCGCGCCCCCACGAAGAAAGCAAGAAGATTAAAATAAAGAGAAGCAAAGGAAACTTATGCGGATGGCTGCCCGCGACTCCAGGAATGCCTCGTTGCATCGCTTGAGGGCTTCGTCTTCGGCCCGGAGTTTGGCCTGGATATCAAGGGACGCCTGGGCCAGGGCGCTCGTCTCGCCTCCTCGTACCCAGCCAGCGGGCGCAGCGCTGGCCGCTTCGGTGTCGGGGACCGACGAGCTCGCGGGACCGGCCTCCAGCGGCCGCGGTGCCGAGGCCGCCTTCGCAAGACGGCGGCATGCGGGTGTGCGGACCTCAGGAGTCAGGTCTGTCGCCACTACGTCCCCGGCTGGTGGCACCGGCGGAGCGGCCGGCTGCTCGTCCTGCGTTCCGCTGGTCGGTGGTGGCGGCGGCACGATGATGTCCGGCATGGCCATGTCACCTCCCTCCCTCTCCATGACCGGCTGCTCGTCGCCACCTCCCCCAATCGTCGCCTCAAACTCCAGTGGAGGCGGTGCGGTGTTCAGAGGCGTCACAAGCAGCGGCTCCTGGCTGTGTGCGGCCTCTGCGAGCCGCTCCTTCTCTGCGGCTTTGGCTTCCGCCTGCGCCAGCTTCCTCACCGCGGATGCTGCGGTCTTGTCCGCCTCCGCTTTCGCCAGGAGGTCGGCCACTTCTTCACGTGCCTCCCGCGCGTTTTACTCCCTCACCTCCCGGAGGTCGGCGGCCGGGTCGATTCGCCGGCTGGTGGAGGAGGTCTCCGCCAACCTGATGATCGAGGCGGCGCCCGACTTCTCGAGGGTGATCAGGGCTGTGAGACAGAAAGACAAGACAAAAAAGTTTTTTAGGCTAGATCAGCGAAGAGGTGGAAGCGTGAGAAGGGTGCTTATGCTGACACCATGATTGGCACCTTCGGCTTCCTCTGGTACTTGGCCACCTTGGCCGCGGCTTCTCTCCGCCTGGTCGCCGCGGCCGGGTTCTTGGGCTTCTTCGGCGCGCTGCCAAAAAGGACAATGCCTTGCTTTCTCTTGCTCTTGCCGCCGCAGGCGGGCGGCCTAGTAGAGGGGCCTGCGCTGGTGTTGGCGGTGCTCTGTGCGGGGCGCGGCTCGTCTTCGTCATCATCATCATCGGGCCAGGTCTCCACGCCGCTGCCCTCCTCGGAGCCACCTGCTCCGTCGCCGCCAGCTCCGTCGCCGCCGCCTGCTGCATCGTCCGCCAAGGCGGCCGCCCCTAAGTCGGGGTCGTCCACGTCGCTCACTGCCCTGTCCGGTAGGTAGTCACCACCCGGCCCCACGATGGCGGCCGTCGCCTCGGACATATAAATCTGCGCTCCAGAAGGGAGTCGCATCACGACAAGAACAAGACTGAAAGACAGAACTAAAAGAAGAAATTGAGGGACTTACAACAGGTGGCGGGTTGTCGCGGGAGTACGCCCGCTTCCCGAACCGCCAGTCTCCCTCCGACACCTTGATGTCGGAGATCTCGTTCACCATCCTCGCGACCTCAGCAGTCGGCATCTCCCTCGTGCACAACCGGCTCGGGTCGCGGTGCCCGCTCATCCGACAGATCAAATGAAGGTGGCCCTGGAGCGGGAGGACCCGGTGCTCGACGATGGCAATGAGGAGGTCGGAGGCCACGAGGCCCTCCGACTCCTGGAGCACCCGGAGTCGGCCGATGGCAGCTGCCGTGTCCGCCGACACCGGCTTAGGCTTGTAGCCCTAGTTGGGCCGAAGCCCGGTAGGGGGGCCGGCTTTGTAGGCCGGCAGGTTGATGAAGTCGACAGCTGGATCAACATTCTCAACGTAGAAATAAGACTGTTGCCACAGTTTTACCGACTATGATAGCTTGATGACGGGGAAGGCATTCCTTTTCGCCGGCCGGCGCACGGCGACGAATCCACCGCACTCGGCTGCCGTGTCCTTGGCAGAGGTGCTCAGCTTCCCGTAGAAGAATGCTCCCCACATCTCGAGTGTGGGGAGGATGCCGATGTAGCCCTCGCACGCCGTGACGAAGGCAGAGAGCAGGGTCATGGTGTTGGGCATCAGATGATGCGGTTGGAGATGGTTGAAGTCGAGGAACGAGCGGAGGAAGCCGCTCACCGGAAGGCCGAAGCCACGGAGAAAGTGCAAGCGGAAGACGACCCGCTCGTTCCCCTTCGGCGCCGGTGAAATCTCCTCTGCCGGCGGCACCCGCGCCTTGACGAACGCCGCATTGGGCATCCGACGCGTGTCCCGGAGGAAGGAGATATGGTCTTCAATCACCGTTGAGCCATCCTAGTCGCCGCCCTACTCGCACGCCATGGCTTCAGGCGGGGCTGCGAAGGAAGGAGGGGCTCGGCGGCGGCGAACGGCGGTAGCGCCATGACAAGCACGGAGCGGTGACAACAGCAATGTCGGAGAGAGCAGGAGGAGGAAGAGAGTGTGGGAGGGGGCGCGCCTGCTCCACCGCACCCCTCCCTCCCCCTACTTATAGCCCTAGGGCTACGAAGCCATGGGGGCGGGGCGTGGGATTGTGGGATTAACTGCGCCCATGAACCCACGACCCCCCGATTACCGTGCAAACTTACTGCGCCTTGAATGCTCGTGGGAATCGCAACCGCCCACCTTGGCATAGCGGATCCGCCCGCGCGCCGAGGCCTGGTAGTGGTGGGCCCGGCCCACTGTCACGTCCCATCGGGAGCGTGGGGTGGCAGCCTGGCCGGGCTGGCGTGCGCCACATGGCGTGCCTGTGGCGGGCGGCGGCCCTGGGAAGCTTAGCAGGCACGCCACCTGTTTTCCCGCCTTGAAGTTCAAAGTCGCCCCGCGATCCCACCTAGTCAAAGCCAACTCCAGCAGTTGGCGCACCGCAAGGCGAATCAAACATTCTCCCGGAGCACGGTGAGGGGGGAAGCCGCTGAGACTTTGCGGCCCCTCGACCACAACGCCTCACCTCCTTCGGGGACTACTATCGGAGTAATGGGCCACGTGTAGCCTCACCTGTGTCCCTGAACTTGTCAAAACCTTGGGCCGGCTTCGCCCCACAGTGTCCCAAGCTGAAGCTCCGCCCTCCAGGGGCCGGCTGGCTCAACAGTCGGCCACTGGAGGACGAACGATCACCCGCAGACAGCACCAAGAGCGGCCGGCTCCGATTAGCCGACCTCTAGAGAGAACGTCGTCCTGCAGGCGGCCACCTGACGCCCTCAGAGTCTATGCCCCCATCAAGAGGACGAGATAGGGCGTGGCTACAGTGAATCCCCTCACCCCTGAATCCTGGGCTTGGCGTGGCCACAGTGCCCCGAACAGGCGGAGATCTCTGCACGACGTGGCACTATTGCCACTTCCTCCTGACGTCACACCGGACAAGCGGAGGCCTGTTCCCCATGACGACCTGTCGGTATGGCCTGTAGGCTGCGGGCCCTATTGGGCAGTGACACCCCGGAAGACGGCGGATGCCGAACCAGTCAGACCTGGGGAAGGCCGGCCTCTAGCAGGCGGCCGACCCTTCCCTCGAAGCGAGTGCGCCATTAACCTGATGAGACCAGGTGTGGCTACAGTGATCTCCCGCCAAGCGGCGGGACTGTAGCCACATTGAGCTGACCAAGCCCATGTCATCAGCAGCACGGCTAAAATAAGAAGCCACCAACCAGACTCGCCAGCGGCGGAAGCGGCCTGTCGGCTCCGTACCAGACCAGTCGACGGGGCCCACCAGGCGGCGGGCCCGAGTGGTCGGCGGAGAAGCCGGAGGCGGGAGACACTGACAGTCGGGCCCAGCACCCGGCCAGATTACCATTGTACCCCTGGGGGGTAGGCCTATATAAACCCCCCAGGGCACCCATGCAAAGGGTTCCAGCCCCATTAGAACTAGCCACATCCCTAGAGAAGGAAGGGAGCTAGCCTTGCCTCCTTCTGCCTCTAGAACGCAGCTCAAGGAGCACCTTTCTATCATTTGTGCCTTACTGATCATGCGGAGACCCCGTAGAGCAGGACTAGGGGTGTTATCTGCTAGGATAGCCCCGAACTTGGGTAAAGTACGCTTCCAGGCACCGGCGATGTTCTACTCGCTCCCACCATGATAAGCCATCCATTGGCATATGTCACACCCAACCCCCGACAATATCGATCCTTTCAAAGGGGAGGCCGACTCCCCCCTTTCCTTCTCCCACTTGGCCAGTGGCCTAGGAGGGGTGTGCCAGCCCCTTGTGGGCTGGTGTTCCCCTTCCCCTTTGGCCCATGTGGCCCATTAACCTCTCGGGGTGTCCGGTAACCCCTTCGGTGCTCCGATAAATATCCAATACACTCCGGAACACTTCCAGTGTCCGAATACTATCGTCCTATATATCAATCTTTACCTCTCGACCATTTAGAGACTCCTCGTCATGTCCGTGACCTCATTCGAGACTCCGAAAAACATTTGGTCACCAAATCACATAACTCATATAATACCAAATCGTCATCAAACGTTAAGCGTGCGGACCCTACGGGTTCGAGAACTATGTAGACATGACCGAGACACCTCTCCAGTCAATAACCAACAAGAAACCTGGATGCTCATATTGGTTCCTACATATTCTACGAATATATTTATCGATGGAACCGTAATGACAACATACCTTATTCCCTTTGTCATCGGTATGTTACTTGCCTGAGATTCGATCGTTGGTATCTTCATACCTAGTTCAATCTCCTTACCAGCAACTCTCTTTACTTGTTCCATAATACATCATCCCGCAACTAACTCATTAGTCACTTTGCTTGCAAGACTTCTTATGATGTGCATTACCGAGAGGGCCCAGAGATACCTCTTCGATACTCGGAGTGACAAATCCTAATCTCGATCTATGCCAACCCAACAAACACCTTCGGAGATACCTATAGAGCATCTTTATAATCACCCAATTACGTTGTGACGTTTGATAGCACACAAGGTATTCCTCAGGTGTCCGAGAGTTGCATAATCTCATAGTCAAAGGAATACGTATATGACATGAAGAAATGAATAGCAATAAAAGTGAACGATCATTATGATAAACTAACGGATGGGTCTTGTCCATCCAGGTTCCCCTTCTTTCCCTTGCCATTCTTCTTGTGTTAATCAAAGATGGTTAAGTTTCCTAACCATAGACATGTGTTGTCATTTGATGAATTGGATCACATCATTAGGAGAACGACGTGATGGACAAGACCCATCCGTTAGCTTAGCATAATGATCATTAAGTTTTATTGCTATTGCTTTCTTCATGACTTATACATATTCCTTTGACTATGAGATTATGCAACTCCCGAATACCGGAGGAATACCTTGTGTGCTATCAAACGTCACAACGTAACTGGGTGATTATAAAGATGCTCTACAGGTATCTCCAAAGGTGTTTTGTTGGATTGGCATAGATCGAGATTAGGATTTGTCACTCCGAGTATCGGGGATGTATCTCTGGGCCCTCTAGGTAATGCACATCATGATAAGCCTTGCAAGCAATGTGACTAATGAGTTAGTCGGGGGATGATGCATTACGAAATGAGTAAATAGACTTGCCGGTAACAAGATTGAACTAGGTATGAAGATACCGACGATCGAATCTCGGGCAAGTAACATACCGATGACAAAGGGAATAACGTATGTTGTCATTATGGTTTGACTGATAAAGATCTTCGTAGAATATATAGGAACCAATATGAGCATCCAGGTTCCACTAGTGGTTATTGGCCAGAGAAGTGTCTCCGTCATGTCTACATAGTTCTCGAACCCGTAGGGTCCGCATGCTTAACGTTCAATGACGATATGTATTATATGAGTTATGTGATTTGGTGACCAAAGGTTGTTCGGAGTCCCATATAAGAGCACAAACATGACGAGGAGTCTCAAAATGGTCGAGAGGTAAAGATTTATATAATGGAAGGTAGTATTCGGACACCTGAAGTTTTCCGGAATGTATCGGGTACATATCGGAGTACTGGGGGGGGGGGTTACCCGAACCCCCCGGGGGAAGATATGGGCCATATGGGCCATACGAGGGAGGCAAACCAGCCAACGTAGGGGCGGCACACCCTCCCCAAGTGAGGAGTCCGAATTGAACTAGGGGAGGGGGCGGCGCCCCCTTTCCTTCTCCCTATCCCTCTCCTTCCCCCTTTCCCCCTCCGATAAAAGGAAAAGGGGGGCTGAATCCTACTAGGAGCCCAAGTGGGACTCCTCCCACTTGGGGAGCTCCTAGGGCTGGCCTCCTAACCTCTCCCTCCTTTATATACGGGGTTGGGGCGCCTCTATGACACACAATTGTTCCAAGACGTGCGCGGCGCCCCCCTCCACAGTTTATGCCTCCGGTCATATTCTCGTAGTGCTTAGGTGTCACATCCCTGGTCCTGTTATGCACTAGGCTAGACCTCATGTGAGCATCATGTTTTAATTCAAATGAAATGTGAATTGAGGAATTTTTCAAAGCCTCAGAAACCTTCAAAAAAATGATCAACATTAAAATCTTCTCAAAGAAGTCCAAGAAAATGTTCCTCTTAGTCTCTGAAAATATTGCAAAGAGGTAAAACTCAAAACAATATTTTTGGTATCTCAGAGTTAATTATTTTGGGCCTTTGAATTAAATAAATAACTATTTGCATTGGATATATATTTGATATATAAATAATATATGTCCAATAATACTGGAACATTTTATGTGGTTTGGTATATTTTAGTTCTAGCCACATAACTATTTCCAGGATTTTATAAAATGGTTTAGTATTTTACTAAACTAAAACAACACAGAACAAAGAAAACAGAAATAGAAAACAGGAGAGAGAGAAAACTACCTGGCGCTCACCTCTCAGCCCAGCCGGCCCAGCTCCTGTGCGGCCGAGCCCGCCACCGCTAACCCCCTGTCATCTTCCTCCCCTCGCACCGAAGCAGCTCGGTGGCGAGCGCCGACGCCGCCGTGGCCACCTCCTGCTTGCCACCGCGGCGCCCCCGACGCGTCTGGATATGCCCCGTAGCCCCCTCTGTCTCTCCCCTCGCTCTCCGCTCTCTCTCGACTCCTTCCCCCTCCTCTGCTCTCTCTCTCGCGCAGCCCAAGCGGAGCTCGTCGCCGCCGTTCGCCATAGCCGCGGCCACCGGCCACCCCATGCCCCGCGGACGCGCCAAGAAGCTCCACCAAGACGCCCTCGTCCTCCTCGACGTCTCACGCGACCAGAAGGGCCCCGAGCAGCCGCCATCGTCATCATCTTCAAGCTTCGGCCCCGGCGCCCTTCTCCGTCGATTCGGCCACTCCGGCGCGTCCTCGAGCCCGCTAACCATCCCTACGGCACCGCTGTGAGCTCCGCCACCGTTTCCCCCTCTTCCCCTCTTCGTTTGATTGTCGTAGCCGTCGCCCCCTTGATGACCGGAATGCACCGCCGCCTGAGCTCGCCGCCGCTGATGCTCCGGTGACCATATGGTCACCCTGGAGTGTCCAACCTACTCCTCGCGATGCGTAGCGTCCTCCTAGCCCCTTGCCCCGCTCTTCTACGAACTGAAACATAATCTCGCGTGCAACCGAACTCCGGTCGCCGCCTAGGTCGTCGCCGGCGCCAACTCCGGCCACCCCGACCCCAACGGACTCCACCAAGAGCCGCGGTTCGTCCTCAGCTCCACCCCGATGCCCTCCGTGACCCAGTTGGTGGCCGAAACGGCCAAAACCACTCTCGCCGCCGCGTCGGGCTCGCCGGCGGCTAAACGCCGGCGCAGCTGACGTTGGTTTTGACCATGGGTGGGCCCTGGTTGACTCCGATGAGTCACTGACAGGTGGGGCCCAGCCCTGTTAATTAACCCAGTTTAGTTTAATTAAATTCTAACTAAACTAATCTCACTGACACGCGGGGCCCACAGGTCAGTTTGACCTGGACGGCGCCCGTTGACCTGCTGAGGTCAGCATGAGGTCATGCTGACGCAATAATTCCTTTCTAGAATTTAAATAAATCTTAAATGATTTATTATTCCAAAAAATTGTATAAACTTCTAAAAATCATAGAAACTCAACCGTAACTCCAAATGAAATAAATTATATATGAAAAATTATCAGAAAAATTCAAGGAATCCATCTGTACCATTTTCATGCATGTTTGAACAATGTTTGTCCTCTGTTTTGGACAAAACAAATAAATGGCATTTAAACTCTCACATATGGAGTTTGAATTTGAACCTAGTGTTCAAACCAACTTCATTTAACATGTTGCTAGTTGCATTAGCTCAAACACATTCATATTTCCATGTCATGAGCATGCATCATATTGTGCATTGCATTGATTGTAAATTCTTCTTTGTTGCCGGTATCTGTTCCCTCCCGGTAGACGATGTTCCGACGTTGTGATCGTTGACACTGATGAAGACTCAATGTTATCTTCAGATGTGCCAGGCAAGCAAAACCCCCTTGTTCATTCTGATACAATCCTACTCTCTCGCCCTGCTCTCTTTTACTGCATTAAGACAACAACGATTCAACTGTTACTTGCTGCGGTAGTTGAACCCCTTTATCCTCTGCATGACCTGTCATTCCACAGTAAATAGATGAAACCCACTAGCATGAGTAGGAGTTGTTTGAGCCCTGTTGTGCCTACTCATTCTTGCTTGTTTGTCATGCCTTCTACTGCTTAGAGTTGTGTCAGGTCTGATTCATCCGGGATGAATCAGAGGTGTGTGAACATGTCCAACTGTGTGTGAGCTAAGTGTGTGAACACGATTTGGTAAAAGGTAATGGTGAGAGGCCATGTAGGAGTACATGGTGGGTTGTCTCATTGAAGCCGTCCTTAGGAACTGAGTTCTGTATTTGTGATCCATGATTCAGCTACTACCATACATTGGGCCCTGAAATATGACCCCGCTCGACTTCTTATTCACCCAAGTCCTTTGTCCAGGAGTTGCAAGTAGTTTCTGGTGTTTGTAGTATGCTGGAGGCCGTGCACAGCGCTGACCGGAGGGGTGGGCTGTGATGCGGTAGGCACGTGGCCGGGTATACCGGGCGCCCGTTTGGTGTCACGGAACCCTATTCACATCGTTTGGGGCTGTGAGCGAAACTCCGGCCGGATCTCCTCATGGATGGAACCCGAATAGGCGATAAACCTGGACTAGAGACTTGAGTGTTTAGGTAGGTCGTGGTCTACACCCACGTCGGCTTTCGCTTGAAGTCTGCCGAGCACATGTCGTGTGCAGACGCTAAGTGGTGGAAACATGTATGAAGAAGTACACCCCTGCAGGGTTAACATCATCTATTCGAATAGCCGTGTCCACGGAAAAGGACTTCTGGTTGCTTATATCAGTTCATAGACAAGTGAAAGTGGATACTCTAAAATACGCAAGATAAGCGTGAGTGCTATGGATGGCGTTCTCGTGGGGAGACAGGAGCGGATCCATAGTGGTGTATTGATATGGTGAATATGTGGACTCGTGTGCGCCACCTCAAAAGAGTTGCTTGCAGTCGCAGTTTAGGATAGCCACCGAGTCAAAGCTGGCTTGCTACAGTTAAACTCCACCATCCCCTTTGTTGATAATGATGCATATGTAGTTAGTTCTGATGTAAGTCTTGCTGGGTACATTTGTACTCACGTTTGCCTATTTTATGTTTTTGCAGAGAGACTTCGGTCTCGCTAGTAGTTCCACGTGGACTTCGACGTTTAGCTTGTTACCTCAGCTACGATCTTGTGCCCTCGGCAGGATCTGGTAGATAGTCAGGCTTCTTAGCCTTTTTTCATTTATAGATGTCTGTACTCAGACATGATATCTTCCGCTTGTGCTTTGACTTGTATGCCCTGAGTGTTGGGTCATGAGACCCATGATTGTAATATCTCGCTCCTCGGAGCCTATTGAATAAATACTTTAGTCGTAGAGTCATGTTGTGATGCCATGTTGTATTTGCACATATCGAGCATATTGTGTGTATGCTATTGAAATGCTTGGTATGTGTGGGATCTGGCTATCTAGTTGTTTATCCTTAGTAGCCTCTCTTACCGGGAAATGTCTCCTAGTGTTTCCACCGAGCCATGGTAGCTTGCTACTGCTTCGGAACACTTAGGCTGGCCGGCATGTGTCCTTCTTCGTTCCTGTGTCTGTCCCTTCGGGGAAATGTCACGCGATGAATACCGGAGTCCTGTTAGCCCGCTACAGCCCGGTTCACCGGAGTCCTGCTAGCCCAGTGCTACAGCCTGGATTCACTCGCTGATGACCGACACGTTCGATGTTGGGTCATGGATGCCTGTCCCGGTAAGTTTGTGCCACTTTGGGTTTACGACTAGCCATGTCAGCCCGGGCTCTTTATCATATAGATGCTAGCGACACTGTCATATACGTGTGCCAAAAGGCGCAAACGGTCCCGGGTAAAGGTAAGGCGACACCCGTGGGAATACCGTGCGTGAGGCCGCAAAGTGATATGAGGTGTTACATGCTAGATCGATGTGGCATTGAGTCGGGGTCCTGACAGCGTTGGTATCAGAGCTTGACTGCCTGTAGGATTACCAAGCCAAACTGGTCGAAGTTGAGTCTAGAAATTCTTTAGTTATATAAGGGAATTGATTGTGGGATGGAACGTAAGGCTCTTTTTACTCCTTTACCTCATGCCCTTCTGATCTGAGTCATCTTATCTTTTCTACGGGGTTAAGAACTAGGCTATCTCTTCTTTCTATCAGGATCACGTGTTACTAGTCCGTAGACTTATAGAACTGTTGGACTTAAGCCTCGTTTCAGTTCCTATTACTTCCGTATGTTAATTGTTGATCTTGAAACCTTGATATTGTGCCTCTGAGTGGTTATGCCACCACTTTTGTGATTGTCTCAAATCTTTTCGAGCATTTACAGCCGTTATGCTGTCCGAGTCATCCCAGGTTTCTAAACTATCTGATGCATTTGCAAATTCTTTCCTCCCGTTCCTGATGTCCTTTTGGGCCAGATTAAGCACACTAATCGGTGCGTTGAGGTAATTTATTGCCTTGACATATATGTTGGAGCTATTATTATGACCCTAGGTGTTTTAGGGAGTCACCTAGTAATCTAGCAACGTTTTGTGTTCCCAGTGTGAAGATTCTGGCCATCATTCTCGAAAGCATCTCGTGGTGCTACTTAGTAGTAGGTATTCTATTCCTGGGTCTTGAACCCGAGATTCACTCTACTTAATTCATGTTGATAGTGTTTGCTAGTTCCTTTAGGATATTAGTAACTTTGTGATAGTCCTCGAGGTCCGTGGTATTTCCTTCCTCCAAATACCATGAACCATTCAGGCAGAAGTTATTTGAACCAAAAGACCACAATCAGAGTACTCTTGAGGAGTTCTCCATTCATAAATCGTGACTCTGCCAGTCCTACTTCTCTGCATGGGTTATCCGAAAGAAACATGTTGAACTTGGTTCGACATACTAATCTATGCATCCACAACTCAGAAAATCATATGTTCCTTTGAGTTGTCCCTCTTCAGTTGTCTACTGACCTTCGTCTATCAATTGATAGTCAAGAGTATCTGTGCGTTCGTTTATCGATGCCTATTACTCTTGTGGTCCGTCAAGCCATTCTATCGCGGAATGACTAGGAGAAACAAACTCCAGTACCTCTTCCATATCTAGGATTGGGTCAAAACAATTGTACTCTGCAGATCAAAATGCCAATCCAGCTTTTGCCCTGTTCTACCTTGGAGTATTACCATCTTTTATATCGGGATTATTGTAGGAATTGCACACCATCCTATGAACTCTTGGTACAGTGATACTTCTTGCCATCATTGTCATTCCTCGGTCCTCGTGTGGATGCAACCGGAATACCGACAAATGAATTGTGATGTGTGAAATCAATACTCCTAGCAACCTTGTTGCTTGGTAGTTAAATGGACAATAACCTCATTCTTAACGTGTTGGTTCTTGAATCATCATTCTAAGATTGATCGTGCTACCTTGTCCATCTTCCTGGTGCACATTTCGATTGATGAGTTAGGATTTTGTCAAGTCCTCGCTCATTTGATCATATCGTCTTGCCCTGGAAAGCAAGATTGTTCTCGAGCTTAGTAACATACCGGTGGTTCGTGATTTTCTGAATGTCTTCTCGGAAGTATCACCAGGTCGTCACCTGACCGCTGTGTTGAGCTCGTGATCAAGTTGGTTTCTTGTGAACCACCCTTCTCCAAGAATCTGTGTTGGATATCCCTGAGCTAGTTGGTTAAGCTAGACAACAACTTGGAAAATTGGAAGATAAAAGCTTGCCTAACTTAGTTCGTTCCAAAGGGATATTCTTGTGTAGAGTGTGTTGAAGAAAGATGATATCTTCATCGATTGGTCCCTGTGATCAGTTGATGGACTTATTGTCTTATCAATCCTTTGATTTGAGTGTGGGCTATCGTCAAATCAAATCAGTACCAACGATGCTCGTAATGTTGTCTTACTCGTGGTTGATCCCTCGAGCATACACCTTTACATCCTTGGTCTGACCAATGCTATCACCGTGTTCACATGATGGTGGAAGTCCAGTGATATGGAAATTCCGATGAGTTGTTGTTGAGCCCATCAGTAGCATTTTGTCTTCCCCCATGAATCATGTTGAACATCAACCTAGTGTTGGAAACTTGTGCAAGCATTTCTTCGTGTTTCGTTCATGAAGCATATGTTTGGATGAAGGTAGTAACTTCCTTTAATTCATGTGCATCTGATGCAAGTTGCCGCCATGAATTCGAGGAAGATTGTTTTGTTTCCTTTGGAATCATCCCAAATCAGTCATGCACACGTGCGAAGTATTCTGTAGTCTGGAGGCTTGCAACCTTCATTCTATATGTGTCCCTAGCACACTAAGCCACTGATTGACTTGTTCAAGGAAAAGAAGTCTATGCTTGGGATCTAATCCATGGACTTGCGTAAAGACTTCGATATCCTCGATGATGGTTCTCCACCTAAACTCGGTAGTGTTTAATTATAAGACTACCACGTGGTCATGTTTGTCTTGGACAGCGTGTTCACATGTTTGTAGCAGAACCAGCTCATGTTTTGGAGCTTACTATCGTAGTTCATTCCCCGAGAATCTCGCAACGTCATCTCTTCGATTTGTGTTGCAAACTTTCATTTATCTTCCTAGACTCGATGAGTCTGGAATATCCTGACACCAACCAGATCTGAATCTCAGGCAGATATGATGGTTTGGAACATTTCCCAAGAACTATAATATCGGTCCCTCGAAAACCGGTAAAGTGGATGTCGTGGCCAATACACCCAGCCGGAAGACCTGTTATTATAATATCTTGATTGAGGAAGTTGGCCACCTCCCCATAAGGATCTCGTAGAACTTATTCTAGTAGTTGTTCCTTATGGATTTTTGTGCTCCCGAAGTCCGACCTGTTTACTTGATGTTCTAGATATCAAACCGTATCTATGGGTGGATTACGCTAGCACATCAAGGAGAACATTAGAATCGGAGTGCTAAATGTCTCTCGGTCGATCATCCAGATTTTATTTCCTTGGCCTCGCCAAGATGAAATCTGAGAAAGTGTTATCCTCTTTTGCATCCGCATCGTCCGTCAGTGTTCATCGTGGTAGTATGTTGTGTTGCCAGGATCCTTGACATGGATGTTGGTAAAACCTTGATGATTGTGGAAACGCTCAAGTTCTTGAGAGCACGCACAAGCGCTAGGTGTTATCATCGGTACTAACTGGATTGCTCTCAGTTTCCTCGGCAATGCTATGACCTTTTCAAACAGTGAATTCACTCTCTATTGTTGGGTTCTTCCCCAGTTACCAGAATCATTCCCAGCATTTGCATTTTGTTCCCAGCTTGCACCGCTAATGTGCCATTCTACCATGGGTCTCATCCATTTCCGATGATAAACAAAATCATCTATGACATTGTCTTCAACAAGGTAATCCACATCATCCAAGTCCGAGTATGCCATTCTACCGACCTCCTCCAAACGATCGCTCGAGAATTGCCTTAGGCTGGTTTAAAGAGTCTCAATGATCTCTGAATCAAAGGTAATTCTTTTTGCCACTTAAGGTAATAATCTACGAATCACCCTCCTCCAGGATGTTCGTCGTGGTATCATGGCAACTCAACTCCTCGCTACGCTGACAACCGTTTACCACCCTAGTAAGTGTGGAATTGTAGTCCACCTGGTAAACCTCCGTTATTTGTTCCACTCCATTCCTCTAGAGGTGTGCTTCGTCTCTCAGCTCGGGAGATGTTGCTATGTCTCATTCTGTGAGTTAATCCTGAGTTGTTCGACCTTCAAGAAGATCGATCCTTCTAGAGTCTCCTTCTCCTCTCATTGTCATAATAACTAGAGTTCTCAGAACAAGACGTCAAGACAAAGATGGTGATCGAAACAACGTTCCTATGAAGTGCAACCTGGATCGTGAAGATTGTGCTAGTTTGCGTCCCCCCTTCACCTTACCCTACGCTTGAATCTCGGGACGAGATTTTTGTTTAGTGGGGGTGAGTTGTCACATCCCTGGTCCTGTTATGCACTAGGCTAGACCTCATGTGAGCATCATGTTTTAATTCAAATGAAATGTGAATTGAGGGATTTTTCAAAGCCTCAGAAACCATCAAAAAAATGATCAACATTAAAATCTTCTCAAAGAAGTCCAAGAAAATGTTCCTCTTAGTCTCTGAAAATATTGCAAAGAGGTAAAACTCAAAACAATATTTTTGGTATCTCAGAGTTAATTATTTTGGGCCTTTGAATTAAATAAATAACTATTTGCATTGGATATATATTTGATATATAAATAATATATGTCCAATAATACTGGAACATTTTATGTGGTTTGGTATATTTTAGTTCTAGCCACATAACTATTTCCAGGATTTTATAAAATGGTTTAGTATTTTACTAAACTAAAACAACACAGAACAAAATAAAAAAAAACAGAAATAGAAAACAGGAGAGAGAGAAAACTACCTGGCGCTCACCTCTCAGCCCAGCCGGCCCAGCTCCTGTGCGGCCCAGCCCGCCACCGCTAACCCCCCTGTCGTCTTCCTCCCCTCGCACCGAAGTAGCTCGGTGGCGAGCGCCGACGCCGCCCTGGCCACCTCCTGCTTGCCACTGAGGCGCCCCCGACGCGTCTGGATATGCCCCGTAGCCCCCTCTGTCTCTCCCCTCGCTCTCCGCTCTCTCTCGACTCCTTCCCCCTCCTCTGCTCTCTCTCTCGCGCAGCCCGAGCGGAGCTCGTCGCCGCCGTTCGCCATAGCCGCGGCCACCGGCCACCCCATGCCCCGCGGACGCGCCAAGAAGCTCCACCAAGACGCCCTCGTCCTCCTCGACGTCTCACGCGACCAGAAGGGCCCCGAGCAGCCGCCATCATCATCATCTTCAAGCTTCGGCCCCGGCGCCCTTCTCCGTCGATTCGGCCACTCCGGCGCGTCCCCGAGCCCGCTAACCATCCCTACGGCACCGCTGTGAGCTCCGCCACCGTTTCCCCCTCTTCCCCTCTTCGTTTGATTGCCGTAGCCGTCGCCCCCTTGATGACCGGAATGCACCGCCGCCTGAGCTCGCCGCCGCCGATGCTCCGGTGACCATATGGTCACCCTGGAGTGTCCAACCTACTCCTCGCGATGCGTAGCGTCCTCCTAGCCCCTTGCCCCGCTCTTCTACGAACTGAAACGTAATCTCGCGCGCAACCGAACTCCGGTCGCCGCCTAGGTCGTCGCCGGCGCCAACTCCGGCCACCCCGACCCCAACGGACTCCACCAAAAGCCGCGGTTCGTCCTCAGCTCCACCCCGATGCCCTCCGTGACCCATTTGGTGGCCGAAACGGCCAAAACCACTCTCGCCGCCGCGTCGGGCTCGCCGGCGGCTAAACGCCGGCACAGCTGACGTTGGTTTTGACCACGGGTGGGCCCTGGTTGACTCTGATGAGTCACTGACAGGTGGGGCCCAGCCCTGTTAATTAACCCAGTTTAGTTTAATTAAATTCTAACTAAACTAATCTCACTGACACGCGGGGCCCACAGGTCAGTTTGACCTGGACGGCGCCCGTTGACCTGCTGAGGTCAGCATGAGGTCATGCTGACGCAATAATTCCTTTCTAGAATTTAAATAAATCTTAAATGATTTATTATTCCAGAAAATTGTATAAACTTCTAAAAATCATAGAAATTCAACCGTAACTCCAAATGAAATAAATTATATATGAAAAATTATCAGAAAAATTCAAGGAATCCATCTGTACCATTTTCATGCATGTTTGAACAATGTTTGTCCTCTGTTTTGGACAAAACAAATAAATGGCATTTAAACTCTCACATATGGAGTTTGAATTTGAACCTAGTGTTCAAACCAACTTCATTTAACATGTTGCTAGTTGCATTAGCTCAAACACATTCATATTTCCATGTCATGAGCATGCATCATATTGTGCATTGCATTGATTGTAAATTCTTCTTTGTTGCCGGTATCTGTTCCCTCCCGGTAGACGATGTTCCGACGTTGTGATCGTTGACACTGATGAAGACTCAATGTTATCTTCAGATGTGCCAGGCAAGCAAAACCCCCTTGTTCATTCTGATACAATCCTACTCTCTCGCCCTGCTCTCTTTTACTGCATTAAGACAACAACGATTCAACTGTTACTTGCTGCGGTAGTTGAACCCCTTTATCCTCTGCATGACCTGTCATTCCACAGTAAATAGATGAAACCCACTAGCATGAGTAGGAGTTGTTTGAGCCCTGTTGTGCCTACTCATTCTTGCTTGTTTGTCATGCCTGCTACTGCTTAGAGTTGTGTCAGGTCTGATTCATCCGGGATGAATCAGAGGTGTGTGAACATGTCCTACTGTGTGTGAGCTAAGTGTGTGAACACGATTTGGTAAAAGGTAATGGTGAGAGGCCATGTAGGAGTACATGGTGGGTTGTCTCATTGAAGCCGTCCTCAGGAACTGAGTTCTGTATTTGTGATCCATGATTCAGCTACTACCATACATTGGGCCCTGAAATATGACCCCGCTCGACTTCTTATTCACCCAAGTCCTTTGTCCAGGAGTTGCAAGTAGTTTCTGGTGTTTGTAGTATGCTGGAGGCCGTGCAGAGCGCTGACCGGAGGGGTGGGCTGTGATGCGGTAGGCACGTGGCCGGGTATACTGGGCGCCCGTTTGGTGTCACGGAACCCTATTCACATCGTTTGGGGCTGTGAGCGAAACTCCGGCCGGATCTCCTCATGGATGGAACCCGAATAGGCGATAAACCTGGACTAGAGACTTGAGTGTTTAGGTAGGTCATGGTCTACACCCACGTCGGCTTTCGCTTGAAGTCTGCCGAGCACATGTCGTGTGCAGATGCTAAGTGGTGGAAACATGTATGAAGAAGTACACCCCTGCAGGGTTAACATCATCTATTCGAATAGCCGTGTCCACGGAAAAGGACTTCTGGGTTGCTTATATCAGTTCATAGACAAGTGAAAGTGGATACTCTAAAATACGCAAGATAAGCGTGAGTGCTATGGATGGCGTTCTCGTGGGGAGACGGGAGCGGATCCATAGTGGTGTATTGATATGGTGAATATGTGGACTCGTGTGTGCCACCTCAAAAGAGTTGCTTGCAATCGCAGTTTAGGATAGCCACCGAGTCAAAGCTGGCTTGCTACAGTTAAACTCCACCATCCCCTTTGTTGATAATGATGCATATGTAGTTAGTTCTGATGTAAGTCTTGCTGGGTACATTTGTACTCACGTTTGCCTATTTTATGTTTTTGCAGAGAGACTTCGGTCTCGCTAGTAGTTCCACGTGGACTTCGACGTTTAGCTTGTTACCTCAGCTACGATCTTGTGCCCTCGGCAGGATCTGGTAGATAGTCAGGCTTCTTAGCCTTTTTTCATTTATAGATGTCTGTACTCAGACATGATAGCTTCCGCTTGTGCTTTGACTTGTATGCTCTGAGTGTTGGGTCATGAGACCCATGATTGTAATATCTCGCTCCTCGGAGCCTATTGAATAAATACTTGAGTCGTAGAGTCATGTTGTGATGCCATGTTGTATTTGCACATATCGAGCATATTGTGTGTATGTTATTGAAATGCTAGGTATGTGTGGGATCTGGCTATCTAGTTGTTTATCCTTAGTAGCCTCTCTTACCGGGAAATGTCTCCTAGTGTTTCCACCGAGCCATGGTAGCTTGCTACTGCTCCGGAACACTTAGGCTGGCCGGCATGTGTCCTTCTTCGTTCCTGTGTCTGTCCCTTCGGGGAAATGTCACGCGATGAATACCGGAGTCCTGTTAGCCCGCTACAGCCCGGTTCACCGGAGTCCTGCTAGCCCAGTGCTACAGCCTGGATTCACTCGCTGATGACCGACACGTTCGATGCTGGGTCATGGATGCCTGTCCCTGTAAGTTTGTGCCACTTTGGGTTTACGACTAGCCATGTCAGCCCGGGCTCTTTATCATATAGATGCTAGCGACACTGTCATATACGTGTGCCAAAAGGCGCAAACGGTCCCGGGTAAAGGTAAGGCGACACCCGTGGGAATACCGTGCGTGAGGCCGCAAAGTGATATGAGGTGTTACATGCTAGATCGATGTGGCATTGAGTCGGGGTCCTGACATTAGGCGAAGCCCTGCGCGGATAACTTCACCATCACCATCACCATGTCGTCGTGCTGACAAAACTCTCCCTCGACACTTTGCTGGATCAAGAGTTCGAGGGACGTCATCGAGCTGAACGTGTGCACAACTCGGAGGTGTCGTACGTTCGGTGCTTGATCGGTTGGATCGAGAAGACGTGCAACTACATCAACCGTGTTAAGCTAATGCTTCCGCTTTCGGTCTATGAGGGTACGTGGATACACTCTCCCCCTCTCGTTGCTATGCATCTCGTAGATAGATCTTGCGTGAGCGTAGGAAAATTTTGAAATTGCATGCTACGTTCCCCTATAGAGCTAGTCTACTAGAGGCTTACTAGGGAGACAATGTTTTGTCTATGTATCCACATATGTATCAAGTTTCCGGTTAATACAATTCTAGCATGAATAGTACACAATTATCATGATTAATGAAATATAAAATAACAACTTTATTATTGCCTCTAGGGCATATTTCCTTCAGTCTCCCACTTGCACTAGAGTCAATAATCTAGTTCACATCGCCATGTGATTTAACACCAATAGTTCACATAGCCATGTGGCCAACACCCAAAGGGTTTACTAGAGTCCATAATCTAGTTCACATCTCCATGTGATTAACACCCAAAGAGTACTTAAGGTGCGATCATGTTTTGCTTGTGAGAGAAGTTTAGTCAACGAGTCTGTCACATTCAGATCCGTATGTATATTGCAAATTTCTATGTCTACAATACTTTGCGCGGAGCTACTCTACCTAATTGCTCCCTATCGGTGTACTAGAGTAGGGGTACCCTAGTACCCCGAACTTGTGCATGGGCAGTTGCAGCGCCCCGCGGCAAGGCTTGCCGGGTGACCGTCAAGGTCCTTCGTGGTTCCTTTGGAGCCATTCAAGAACAAAGTATTCAAGCCAAGGAGACAAGGCCCCGGCAAGAGGAACTTGCTGGGAAGGCCAACCGAGGCATCCCAAGGAACTTGCCGCGATGCACCACGCGTCCCGGCAAGGCGACAAGGCCCCGGCAAGAGGAGCTTGCCGGGAAGACCAACCAAGTCATCTCAAGGCCTGGTGAGTGACAAGCTTCCGGGCGCGACAAGACGACGATCGCGGCAAGGCACTTGCCGCGGCAAGTAACCACCCTGTACCCACGCTCCAGCGCATCCACCAACGTGTCGCCCTGGGGCTTTTCCAGGCGCGCGTGGCAGGAGGCTGTGCAGCCAGCAGTGCGCGGTGGCATGCGGCGCTGACAAGATCGCCATCATGGTGAACGGTGGCGTCCCTGACGGTCCCTTTCTGCACTGTTTGGGCGACACAAACGGGCATTTAATGCCCTTGTCCCCCGCCATCAGGGTTAGGTAGGATACACTGTACAGGTAGTTGTACCAACCACATCTCTTTTTACATTTGTACCCTTGTCTACGTTGCCACCTGTCGGTGACCCCTTTAGCATATAAAAGGAGGCCCATGTGCAATGTAGAGGGGGTTCGAACCCAGAAAATCATATACGCTCGGTCTTGTTAGCAGCTATAGTGCACTGTAGCGCTCCGCGCTCCCGAGCGAGAGCTCAATACAACCAGACAAGTAGCAGTAGGAGTATTATCTCTCCGGAGAGCTCCGAAGCTGGGTAAACTGCTCGTGTGCTTCGCCTCGATCGGCTCTTCGTGCGACCTCCGCCCCCCGCCGAACCGAAAGGGGCTCGGTCCGCCGGTCCCCATAGGTGTTCGTGGATCAGTTTCCCCGACATCTTTGGCGCGCCAGGTAGGGGGCGTCGAGATTGTGTGAACCTGATCCGGCGTTCACGCGAGCTAGATCTTCATCTTCTTCATCGACATGCCGCCGAAGAAGAAGGCTTCGGAGGCAGCTGTTCCGTCCACGTCGATCCCACCACCACCGGAGCAAACGAGTGGTGGGGCAGACGTCGACGGGAGGACGGACATCAACGAGGGAGCTCACGACGCTGCCAGGTCCAAGGACAAGGCTGCGCAGACCTCGGCGTCCGCACATGTTCCGCGCCCACCTCAGGAGGCGCAGGACCGACAGCGTCATGGTATTCGCAGTACCATACGTTCGTTGGGACAAGATCGAGCTGGTGGATCTCGGGGTGCTCAAGACCAACATGCACGCCAACGTGCTGGCATGAGCGAGACACGGTCGCCTGGACAGGATACTGCTCCTTCTAACATAGTTAGAAGTCCGAGCATATCCCGCTCTTCGCACCGTTCACCACTGTCACCCACCACTCCAGCAGAAGCTTTGGCGCGAGCTCAACTGCTCCTGGATTACCCTCCAACGGAAGACAAGATCGACCAATGGAGGGCCACCATTCAGAGTCTCATTGGCTTTGCCAACGGCGACACTCCGCGGCAGCCAAGTGCATCGCGGCCGCGGCAGGACTGCCAGGCACGAGCCGGTGGTGACGAAACCGGTGGGGGTGCAACCACCATGCACTCTCCACCCCGAAGGCCAAGATCGCCGACTTGCCGGATCCACCTCGACAGCGACTCCACCGCATCGTCGGATCCATGAGCTCGTCGCGATCAGCGCCAAGTTCTTCACGAACGACAGCAAGAAGACGCTCGTACTCGCATCGAGCGCCAAAGAGAAGCGCGGCGTCAATCCGACAAGCGCGTTGGGCCCTCTGTTGACATGCATGCGCCAGGGGAACCAGGCGACTTACCGTACGCGGTAGGTTGCCCTGCGTTCACTCGTGAGCTGCGGCAGGTCCAGTGGCCCAGCACGAAGAATTTTAAGCTAGATGTACCAGAGAAGTACGACGGCAAGACGCATCCGTCGGAGTTCCTCAGCATCTACACCATCGCGGTGCGGGCTGCCGGGGGACGAGACGACAAGATCCTTGCCAACTACTTCCCGCTGGTGCTCAAGCTCAACGTGAGATCCTGGCTCATGCACTTGCCGGACAACTCCATATCCTCTTGGGCCGATCTATGCCATCAGTTTGTCGGCGCCTTTACAGGTGGCCACAAGCCTCATGGCCAAGAAAGTGACCTTCATCTGCTCGCCCAGAAGGAAGGAGAGCCCCTGCGCAAGTACATTCAGAGATTCAGCAGCGTACAACACAACATCCCACATGTCCACCCTGCTGCGGTAATCAGCGCGTTCCATCAGAACATGCGGAACCGCAGAATGCGGGAGGAGATGGCGATGTGTAAGATCAGAGACGTCAGTGAGCTATATGCCATGGCCGACAAGTGTGCACGTGCTGAGGAAGGGAGGAGACTCCCCGAAGAGAATATAGGAGCAGGAGGATCTGACAGTGAGGACACCGCCCCGGCAAAGAAAAACCGGCGGCGGAACAACAGGAAGAAGAAATGCAAAGAGGTGCTAGTCGCTGAGCAGTCTGGCAAAGAAGCCAAAGCTGGTAACTCCGGCAAGGAGGTTGCCGCAGCTGTGGCAGTCGCCCACAAGCAGGACGGCACCAACAAGCAATACTGCAAGATCCACCGCACCAAGGGCCATGACCTCCAGAGCTGCAAGAAGGTCAAGCAGCTTGTTGAGCAGCAGAAAGCTGAATACGAGCGGTGCGACAAGGAGAAAGCCCAGGAAGGTGCTGGAGGATTCGGCAAGAAACGCCCCGGCCGGGGAGGACGCCGCGGCATGGCCAAGCAGCGGCAAGGAGACAGGCCTCCCCACGGCCGCGACAAGGACGAAGATGACGACGATGATGAAGATATGGATGATGATGAAACCGATGAGCAGGAGTTCCAGAAAGCCACAGAGGTCCTGTGCGTTGACGGTGGTGCTTCTCTGCATACTTCACACCGCCAGCTCAAGGAGTGGGTGCGGGAGGTCAATGCGGCAGAACCACCCGTCGAGTCACGCAAGCCTCTAAAATGGTCCAGCACGCCTATCATCTTTGATATTGAGGACCACCCTGATCGCATAACTGCGGTCGGGTGTTTGCCGATGTTGGTTTCACCAACTATCCGCAACCTCAAGGTCACTAAGATGCTAGTAGACGGTGGGGCCGGCTTGAACCTGATCTCGTCCGCGGTGCTCCAGAAACTCCAGATCCCTGATAGCGAGCTCGAAGAGACCGGCACATTTCAAGGAATCAATCCGGGAAGGAGCAAGCCGAAGGGAAAGATCACATTGCCAGTGACATTTGGCAGCGAGCTGAACTTCAGGACTGAGAGGGTCACTTTTGATGTTGCTGACTTTCCATTGCCTTACAATGGGATACTTGGCCGTCCAGCACTCGCCAAGTTCATGGCAGCCTCTCATTATGCATACAACATACTGAAGATGCCAGGCCTGATAAGTGTCATCTCTGTCCCTGGCGACAAGAAGGATGCTCTTATCTGTGCCGACAAGATCTACCGAGAAGCAGCAGCCGCAACAGATCGCAACTCACTTGCCGCTGAAGCTCCCGGGGGGGGGGGAAGACCAAGTCCGGCAAGAGCTCTGATGCCCACTACGACAAGTGCACCTGTTCGGAGTGCTGCGCTACCGTCGAGGATGCACCCTCGAGCTCCACCGGCAAGTGTAAGAAGACAATGGCAGCTCCACCTGAGACCAAGAAGGTGCCCGCCAAGGAGGACGGCACTAGTGGTACCTTCACCATCAGTGCCACTCTCGACCCTAAATAGGAAAGCGTGCTCGTTGCTTTCTTGCGGGAGAACGTCGACGTGTTTGCGTGGCAGCCGTCTGACATCCCCGGTGTTCCCAGGAAAGTAATTGAGCACCACCTTGCCGTCTGTCCTCATGCGCGGCCCGTCAAGCAGAAAGTCAGGAAGCAAGCAGTGGAGCGCCAAGAATTCATTGCAGAGGAAGTCAAGAAGTTGGAAGCAGCAGGCCTTGTCAGAGGAGTGCTCCATCCTACGTGGTTGGCCAATCCTGTAGTCATGCGCAAGGCTAACGGGAAATGGAGGCTTTGTATCGACTTTACGGATATCAATAAAGCTTGTCCCAAAGACCCATTTCCCTTGCCGCGCATTGACCAGATTGTTGACTCCACGGCCGGATGTGACTTGCTTTCGTTCCTTGATGCATATTTAGGATACCATCAGATCTTCATGGCAGAAGAGGATGAGGAAAAGACCGCATTCATCACCCCGTGTGGCACATACTGTTTCGTACGGATGCCTTTCGGTTTAAAGAATGCTGGTTCAACATTTGCAAGGGTAGTCCACCACGCTTTTGAGCCACAAAAGCACAGAAATGTGGAAGCTTAGATGGATGACATAGTGGTCAAGAGCAAAGACAGGACGACCCTGATTCAAGATTTAGATGAAACATTTGCAAATCAGCACAAGATCAACCTCAAGCTTAACCCCGAGAAGTGCGTGTTTGGAGTCCCCTCCGGCAAGCTTCTCGGGTTCTTCGTGTCTCAGCGGGGAATTGAAGCCAATCCCGACAAGATCAAGGCCATTGAGCAGATTGAAGCACCAAAGCACGTCAAGGATGTACGAAGACTTGCCGGTTGCGTAGCTGCCCTTAACAGGTTTATCTCTAGATCTGCTGAGCGCGCCCTGCCATTTTTCAAAATATTGAAAAAGGCAGGTCCAATGAAATGGACTTCGGAGGCGGAGGCTGCATTGCAGGATTTAAAGAGATACCTGTCCTCCACTCCAATACTTGTCGCACCTAAGCCAGAGGAGAAGTTGCTGTTATATATAGCGGCAACCAATCAAGTGGTTAGTGCTGCGTTAGTAGCGGAGAGGGAGGCGGACGATGAGCCAGCAACCACGGCAGATGCATCCAGCAACAAGCAGGGGGCTTCACCGACAAGCTCTGGTCCGGGAAGCTCTGGTCCGGTAAGTTCTGGTCCGGCAAGCTCTGATCCGGCAAGCTCTGGTCCCGACAAAGCTGGATCTGCGCAGACGCATAAGGAGATACAGAAAAGAATGATGCAGCGCCCGTTTACTTTGTCAGTTCCCTTCTCCAGGGGGCTAGGTCAAGGTACTCTGGTGTGCAGAAACTGCTTTTTGGCCTTCTCATGGCCTCGAGAAAGCTGCGCCATTACTTCCAGGCACATGAGATCACAGTCGTCACTCGTTTTCCGCTCAAGAGGATACTGCAAAATCCAGAAGCGACAGGCAGGATTGTCGAGTGGGCACTGGAACTGTCAAGCTTTGGCCTCAAGTTTGAAAGCACTTCAACTATCCAAAGCAGGGCATTGGCGGAGTTCATAGCAGAATGGACACCTACACAAGATGAAGAAATTCCAGAAACGAGCATCCCCGTCAAGGAAGCAAGCAAAGAGTGGCTAATGTACTTTGATGGTGCCTTCTCGCTGCAAGGCGCCGGTGCGGGCGTGCTACTTGTCGCACCCACCGGAGAGCACCTCAAGTACGTAGTCTAGATGCACTTTCCCAAGGAGCAAGCAACGAACAATACTGCAGAGTATGAAGGTTTGCTTGCCGGTCTCAGGATCGCGGCAGACCTTGGGATCAAGAAGCTGATTGTCAGGGGTGACTCACAGCTTGTCGTCCGCCAAGTGAACAAGAATTATCAGAGTCCGTTGATGGAAGCTTATGTTGATTAAGTGAGAAAGCTAGAAGAGCACTTTGACGGCCTATAGATGGAACATGTTCCAAGAGCTTAGAATGACATTGCTGATGGCCTGTCAAAGTGCGCCGCACTTAAGTTACCTGTGGAACCAGGGATCTTTGTGCTCAAGCTGACTCAACCATCTGTAACACCATCAACTGGACAGGGCAAGAAGAGGAAGTTGATTTCTGGCGACTATTTTCCGGCAGAGCTCCCCGAAGCTGCCGCCAAGAAGGTCCCCAAGATCAACACCAAGAGTGCTGAGGAGCAGTCTGCTCCGGCAAACCTTAGTGTTTGTTCCGTTGAAGCAGACGCTCCCGACAAGCTTTGCCCCGGCAAGCTTGCCGGGGAACATCAAGCTCCGACTGAGCCACAGGTTCTTGCCGTAGAAGCTGATGTTCCTGCAGCAGCAGAAGTGCCTTTAGTCCTTGTTCTCGAGCCACAAGCTCTAGCATGGGCACAGCAGATTGTCCATTTCCTTCAGACAGGAGAACTTCCCGAAGAGCAAGAAGAAGCGGAAAGAGTAGCCCGGCAGTCAAGTATGTACTAGTTTGTCGACAACACACTGTACCGAAGAAGACTCAACGGTGTGAAATTGAAGTGTATTCACCGGGAAGACGGACAGAAGCTGTTGGCAGAGATACATGGAGGCATATGTGGTCACCACATTGGCGCAAGAGCACTTGCCGGCAAAGCTTTCCGTCAAGGTTTCTTTTGGCCGACAACCCTCCAGGATGCAACTACACAAGTAACCAAGTGTGAAGCATGCCAGTTCCATTCCAAGCAGATACACCAGCCAGCTCAAGCTCTCCAGACGATCCCTTTATCCTGGCCATTTTCGGTCTGGGTGCTCGACATCCTCGGCCCCTTTCCCCGAGCTGCTGGGGGCTTTGAGTACTTGTACGTTGCAATCGACAAGTTCACGAAGTGGCCGGAAGTGGAACCAGTGAGGAAGGTGACAGCACAGTCAGCAGTCAAGTTCTTCAGGTCGATTGTTTGCCGTTTCGGGATCCCTAACAGGATCATCACCGACAACGGCATGCAATTCACGAGCCGCACCTTCATGCAGTACGTCCAAGATCTTGGCGCCAAGGTATGCTTCGCTTCTGTTGCTCACCCGAGAAGCAATGGTCAAGCGGAGAGGGCCAATGCTGAAGTGCTGCGCGGGCTCAAGACCAGGACTTTCGACAGGCTGCGCAAGTGCGGAAGAAACTGGATTGAGGAGCTGCTAGTGGTTCTTTGCTCGATCAGGACGACGCCAAATCGAGCCACTGGCCAGACACCTTCCGCTCTAGTCTATGGAGCAGAGGCAGTTCTCCCCACGGAACTCGTATACGGGTCACCTCGAGTGCTCGCTTATGATGAGCATGAGCAAGAGCAGCTGCGACAAGATGACGCGCTGCTCCTTGAGGGGGACCGTCTTCAGGCTGCTGTACGAGCTGCTCGATACCAGCAAGCTTTGCGCCGCTACCATAGCCGCAAGGTTAATGCCAGAAGTTTCGAGGAAGGCGACCCTGTTCTTCGGCGCGTTCAGTCCGCCAAGAATTCCAACAAGTTGACGCCAAAGTGGGAAGGCCCTTATCGGGTGAAAAGAGTCACTAGGCCCAGCGCTGTCCGCCTTGAGACCGAAGATGGCATTCCGGTAAGCAACTCCTGGAACATTGAGCATCTTCGTAAGTTTTACCCGTAGGGCGCGGTTGCCGGAACCTGTTCCGACAACCACCTTTTGCGCAAGACTTGCCGATGTTGCATGTAATCCTTTGTACAAAGCCGGGCGCAGACCCCGTGCCTAAGTAAAGCTCATGTGCTCCGCACATCTTGTCAATTTCATGCATTATATTCTTTCTTGCATGCGTTATCTGACACTTTGTGCAGCACCTACCCCCGGTAAGCAACAACGAGCCGAAAGGCTCCATATCTTTATTTTCTCTTCTTTCTTTTTCTCAACAAAGGAAAGGAAGGTTCCCTCGCACACAAGTTTGCCAGGGGGGAAAGGAGAAGATAATGGTGTGGACCAGGCGTCGTTTAAGGAAGTTTCGCCTTGCCGGGAAGCAAACGACAGAAAAGCTAAGTTGCCAAAGTTTGAGCAATTAGTTTTAATTTTTAAGTTATCTTCCTCGAACGACCGTGCTTTGTATGGAAAACCTGTGCGCGGAGGAACCAACTCGTAGCTAGTTGCGCCCTTACTTTGTTTCGAGTCCGCTCAACAACTTAAGTGTGCTGCAACTAGTCACGACAAGGTTTCTTGTCGGAAGCGGCACCGCCAGCAGGCTACTGACGTCCCGCACTCAGTGCTCGCGGCTCGGGTGCCTGCGCCAACAAGTTCCCTAAAAGCGTAGGGTAAAAACATACAAAGGAAGGAATCTAGTAAAGGAAATAACGTAGCAATCGATACCAGAAATAGAGTTATATTACAAGATAACTTGTCGCAGCTCTAACAGATTGATCTCATAATATGGCCAGCAGCGACAAGGAGAAAGAGTAAACGGGCGGCCTAGTCTACGCGATCTCCCTCAACCCTCTTGATCTCGCTCACCTTGTCCACAATGGGTGCGACAAGGGCCTTGAGCGCTTCCAGATCAGCGTCAGGCGGCAAGGACCTGAGGACGTTGGTGAGGTTGAGGCCTGGGTTGCGGAAGGCCACCTTCACCAGCACCTTCTGAAGAACTCCCGCGTAGATCTTGCGTGACTCGTCGGCCAGCTGCTTTGGGATCTTCTCCCGGAGCCACTGGAGGGCCGTCGCCACGCCCTTGAAGAACAAACTGAGCTTGGCGCTGGGTTGGAGATGCTCGTCGGAAGGATAACCGAAGTCCTCCATCCCCAGCTGCGCCAGCTCCCCGTCGATGATCACGGCAATATTCGCCAGACCCTCGGTCCAGTGCTCCATAGTCTCCCTAAATGAGTTCTGGGTAACGGCAATACTCGCCGGCAGCGCCGCGTCGGCCTTGATCTTCTCCGACAAGGTCGCCTCCCGCTCCCTGGCGCCGTCCAGCATCTGAGTCAGCGTAGCCAGCTTCAACTCAAGATCCGCGTTGGAGTCCTTGGCGGCGCTGAGCTCCTTGCTCCTCTCAGCGAGAAGACCCTGCAGCTCGCCATGGGCGGCAGCATCCTTCTCGCGCTCGCTCTTGAGCACGGCAAGCTCCTCGCCGCTCGTCTTGAGATTGGCCTCCAGCTGCGCCACCTTCGCCTCCAGCTCTTTCTTGGCGGCCTCAGCAGCTGCGGCAGCATCCCTTGCTTCCTTGAGAGCACCGCCAATTGATTGCTCGCGCGCGGCAAGCTCTTCCTCGTGGCTGTCAAGGTTGACCTTGCGCTGCGCCAAATCACCCTCCCGCGCAGATAGCCTCTCGGCAGCAAGCCGCTGCTGCTCTTCAACCTCAGCCTTCGCGAGGAGGAAGGCTTTCATTTCCTCGGCGACTTGCTCCCGCCCCTCTGCCAGACTCCGGAGAACTTCCTGCCTGAGGCCCCGGAGCTCCTCCGCACGCTTCTCGATATCAACTCCCGCCCTCGCGACAAGCGCTTCTCGGGAAGCCAGCTTGGCTTGTCGGGCGCGGTAGAGCGACGTCAGCTTCCGTAGCAGCCGGTCCTCTTCAGGCTCGTCGCTGCTGCTGCTTGGCGCGTCGACCAGCGTCAGCCCCGCGGAGGCAAGCACCTCTCCGTCCAGGATTTGTCACTCGACCGGCTCCCTGGAGCTTGACGCCCAGGGAAGCTTGATGAAGATGCCGTCGCCGGACTTCAAGTAGGCGCCGGGCTGGGGCTCTTTGGAGCCTGGCACCGCAGCAGCAACGGAGGGGTCGGCGGTCGGTGCAGCACCTGGCACTCCTGTGGCCTCGGGGCCGTCAGTGCGATCGCCGGATCCCTCGCCGGCTTCTGCGGCGGCAGCCTTGGCGGCCTCTTCGCCGGCGGGTTCATCAACGCCGGCCTCTCCTTCAGCGGCCTCGGTTTCCATCGGCTCTGTGGCGGATGGATCTGACGAATGGAAGAAGGAAGAAGAGTCAAGCAAATACTCAAAGAGAAAATCAGAAGAAGAAGAACCCAAGGGAAGATTTCAGGCAAGAAGGTTACCTGTGCTAGGATCTACGGTCACGGTCTCAACCGCCGGAGGATCACTGGTGCCGTCCCTTGCCGGAGAACTATCCCTTGCCGGTGAGTTCTCCCTTGCCGGAGAGCGCTCCCTTGCCGGGGACTCCTCCCTTGGTGGCGTAGTCGAAGCAGATGGAACTTCGGGAGCGGCCTCCGGGCACTCCTGGTGAGGCTGTTCTGCTCCTACACAAATCAACAGTCAAGATATCAGTAGAGAAAAGGGCACCCATGCGCGCCTGACAGCAGGAAGTAAACTATAAACTTAAGCTAGGGGCTGCGCTGGGGGCTGCTTTGGGGAGTAGTTGCCGGGTTTGTCAAGGGGGTCTCAGACACACCCCCTACTGACACGGTGGGATCGTCTTCGATGACAATCACCGGGGCCTTGGCTCTCTTCGCCGCTCTCTGGGCCAGCGTCCTGAAAAAGAATGGGTTCAGATTGAAGCAAGTCAGATACAAGACGAAAGCAACAAGATTGAAGAACTACAAGAACACCAAAGAAACTTACTCTTCTTCTTCCTCGTCGGAGCTGAGCGCGGAGAGATCGAAGTCCGGCTCCCCTCCGGTGCGGCGAGGCGGAGGAGTAGGTTCCCTTGCCCGCTTGGCGGGGGCGGTGGCGGTGGACCGGGAAGATCCCGCTCCAGTTGTCGCAGCAGCGTGAGGCGCTCCCACGGCAATAGTGCTTGCCGCGGCAGAGCGTGTCGCGCGGCTTGGCGGCTGTTGGCCCGTTTGCCGCCCCACTACGTCCCCGGCCCAGCAAAGACGCCTTCTTGGTGCAGCCGGGGGCTCCACCTGCGGCAAGCTATCTGAAGGTTCGGGCTCTTCCTCGCCGGGCTCGCCTGGCTCAGCTTCAGGCCCGGCAGGTTCTTCCTCACCGGCAAGCTCCTCGTGTTCGGCAAGGCTTGCCGCCTCTGCTGCCTCCGCCTCCTCCACGGTGAACCCGAACTCGCCCGCGGCAGCTGCTGCCGCAGCCTCTTTCGTCCTAGTGGCGATGCGCTGCAGATCCACGTCGGTGGTGTCGCGGGTGAGGCTCTTCTGTTCGTCAGCGCGGATCAGCACTTCTACCAAGTCGTCGAAGAATGCCTGCACGACGTCATCCGCAGGTTCTTGCCAAGTTGGGGCGATTCCGTGCGAGTCGCACAACGACATCATCGTGCGGATCCGGTCAAGCGAAGAATTGTTGCACAGCGGAACGACATTCCGCGGCAACATAAAAGGGTGCTGAGGGTCGCGCTTGAACAGCTCCAGAAGCATCACGTCCAATTCCAAGACCGTGAAGTTGAAATTGAGGCCCGGGCGCAGCCTCATGATATCCGCCGAGTTCTTGAACTCCCAGGCGGGTCTCCTCCTCTCCTGCAGGGGGGCGATGCAGCAGCGAAGAAAGTCTGCGCCAACTGTGCCTATAGTGACAGCAATCTTCAGCCTGTCGTCCTCCAGGGCCACATTGCTCCAATCATTGCCGCGCACTACTGGGGCTTGGCGCAGGGTGGTGAAAGGCTGCGGGTTCTCCTCAACGATCCAGCACCACTCTGCCCTCCACTCTTCCCATTTGCTACGGAGCTCTCCCTCCAGATAGGCGTCCTTCTTGCCAGTTCTCGAGATCCAAGCGATTCCTCCGGCAAGGGGCTCTCCTCTCTCGACCCGGGGCATGAAGAAGTGGCGGAAGAGGGCTACGTTTGGGTGGACTCCGACAAAGTTTTCGCACCTGCCATGGTCAGAACGGCGTTGGGGGTGAAGTCAAGGAGGCGGAACCCGTAGGTGTTCATAATGTCGTAGAAGAAATCAGAAAAAGGCGGGCAGAGCCCGCAGTAGAAGAACAGCGCAAAGAAGGGATACCCGTTCGGAGCCAGCCTCGAAGCGGTGGCCGGGAGTACCCTCGTGCGCGGATGCGCTCGCGTCTCCGTCGACCAGAAAAGGTAGTAGTACTCCCTCAGCTCCTGCGCACCGAGCTGAGGGGGGAAGAGGGCCCGCTCCTTCCGCAGCACCGCGAGCCGCTGAGCCTCGGCCGACTTCATGCCCTTCGCCTTGTCGGCTTTTGGAGCCATGGCGGAGGTGGTGAGGGAGGTCGAC
>NC_041389.1:384229769-384282367 GCF_002162155.2 Triticum dicoccoides | reverse complement strand
GCGGAGCGCTGCTCTCTTTCTGCTTCGAGAAGAAGGGGGGAGCGGCGGAGATTTCTGGAGTTGGAGAAACAAACGGAGAGATGGGCAAACTGCCCCTGTTTCCCCTGCTTATAAAGAGGAAGGGGGCGGACGTTTCGCCCTTCCGAATAAAGAAACCACCCACGATCTCTCCCACGACGCCGCATTCAACGCGTGCCGTTAGGGGAGGGCGCGGTGGATACGGAGCAAGATTCGGCGTAACCCAGGCCGCGTGTGCCCGTGCCCTGTTTTGGGCCTGGCCCAACAGCGCTCGGCACCGTGTGTGGCCCAGGCCCGGGGGCTCCTGTCGGTGTACTAGAGTAGGGGTACCCTAGTACCCCGAACTTGTGCACGGGCAGTTGCAGCGCCCCGCGGCAAGGCTTGCCGGGTGACCGTCAAGGTCTTTCGTGGTTCCTTTGGAGCCATTCAAGAACAAAGTATTCAAGCCAAGGAGACAAGGCCCCGGCAAGAGGAACTTGCCGGGAAGGCCAACCGAGGCATCCCAAGGAACTTGCCGCAACGCGCCACGCGTCCCGGCAAGGCGACAAGGCCCCGGCAAGAGGAGCTTGTCGGGAAGACCAACCAAGGCATCTCAAGGACTGGTGAGCGACAAGCTTCCGGGAGCGACAAGACGACGACCGCGGCAAGTCACTTGCCGCGGCAAGTAACCACCCTGTACCCACGCTCCAGCGCATCCACCAACGTGTTGCCCTGGGGCTTTTCTAGGCGCGCGTGGCAGGAGGCTGTGCAGCCAGCGGTGCACGGTGGCATGCGGCGCTGACAAGATCGCCATCGTGGCGAACGGTGGCGTCCTTGACGGTCCCTTTCTGCATTGTTTGGGCGACACAGACGGGGATTTAATGCCCTTGTCCCCTGCCGTCAGGGTTAGGTAGGATACACTGTACAGGTAGCTGTACCAACCACCTCTCTTTTTACATTTGTACCCTTGTCTACGTTGCCACCTGTCGGTGACCCCTTTAGCATATAAAAGGAGGCCCATGCGCAATGTAGAAGGGGTTCGAACCCAGAAAATCATATACGCTCGGTCTTGTTAGCAGCTATAGTGTACTGTAGCGCTCCGCGCTCCCGAGCGAGAGCTCAATACAACCAGACAAGCAGCAGTAGGAGTATTATCTCTCCGGAGAGCTCCAAAGCTGGGTAAACTGCTCATGTGCTTCGCCTCGATCTGCTCTTCGTGCGACCTCCGCCCCCCGCCGAACCGAAAGGGGCTCGGTCCGCCAGTCCCATAGGTGTTCGTGGATCAGTCTCCCCGACACTCCCACTTTCAATATGTATCCAGATTGAGACTCTGAGTCATCTAGATCAGTGTTAAATCTTGCATCGACGTAACCCTTTACGACGGACTCTTTATCACCTCCATAACCGAGAAACATTTCCTTAGCCCTCTTAGGTAACCAAGGATAATTTTGACCGCTGTTCAGTGACTGACTCATGGATCACTATCGTACCCCCTTGCCAAACTCATGGAAAGGTACGCAATAGGTATACACAGGATGGCATACTTTATATAACCTATGACTGAGGCATAGGGAATGACTTTCATTCTCTCTCTATCTTCTGTCGGGTTTTGAGTCTTACTCAACTTCATACCTTACAATACAGGCTAGAACTACTTCTTTGACTAATCCATTTTTGAACTCCTTCAAAATCTTGTCAAGGTATGTACTCATTGAAAATCTTATCAAGCGTCTTAATCTGTCTATAGATCTTGATGCCCAATATGTAAGCAACTTCAATGAGTTTTTCCATTGAAAAATTCTTATTCAAGTATCCTTTAATGCTATCCGGAAATTATATATCATCTCCAATCATCAATATGTCATTCACGTATAATATTAGAAATTCTATAGAGCTCCCACTCACTTTCTTGTAAATACATGTTTCACCGTAAGTCTGTATAAAACCATATGCTTTGATCACCTCATCAAAGCGTATACTCCAACTCTGAGATGCTTGCACCAGACCATAGATGGATCGCTGGAGCTTGCACACTTTGTTAGCACCTTTAGGATCGACAAAACCTTCTGGTTGCATCATATACAACTCTTATTTGAGATATCCATTAAGGAATGCAGTTTTGACATCCATTTGCCAGATTATAAAATGTGGCAATTGCTAACATTATTCAGACGAACTCAAGCATCGCTATGAGTGAGAAAATCTCATCGTAGTCCACACCTTGAACTTGTCAAAAACCTTTTGCGACAAGTCAAGCTTTGTAGATAGTAACACTACCATCAGTGTCCATCTTCCTCTTGAAGATCCATTTATTCTCAATGGCTTGCCGATCATTTGGCAAGTCCACCAAAGTCCACACTTTGTTCTCATACATGGATCCTATATGAGATTTCATGGCCTCAAGCCATCTGTCAGAATCTGGGCTCATCATAGCTTCTTCATAGTTCGTAGGTTCGCCGTGGTCTAATAACATGACTTCCAGGACAGGATTACCATACCACTCTGGTGCGGAACATGCTCTGTTCGACCTACGAGGTCTAGTAGTAACTTGATCCGAAGTTTCATGATCATCATCATTAGCTTCCTCTCTATTTGGTGTAGGCATCACGGGAACGGATTTCACTGATATACTACTTTTCAATTCGAGAGAAGGTACAATTACCCCATCAAGTTCTAATTTCCTCCCACTCACTTCTTTGAGAGAAACTCCTTCTCTAGAAATGTTCCATTCTCAGCAACAAAGATCTTGCCTTCAGATCTATGGTAGAAGGTGTACCCAATTGTTTCCTTAGGGTATCCTATGAAGATGCACTTCTCCGATTTGGGTTCAATATATAGAACATTTATTTGAATTTGTGATAATGTGTGGATTTTGCAGCTCAGGGCTAAATACTTGTCATAAGGTAGGGGGCGGGGCACTATACTTTGTGTGATAAACATAGTGTACGTATGAAGCATGGTTTAGATTATGAAGATCTAGTTAGTACATCAAATGTACTATTATTTGGAATCAACATCAAGTGTATTCAGAATTTTGAATTCGAGTTCATATAGTACACATAGTTCATATCTATCACTATAGTAATCATGTTGGGTGATGATGGTTTAACTTGGCAACAATCATGATGGTAGATTCTTATTCAAATAGAGAAACGAATTCAAATTTAGTTCAAATGGTAGCGGTAGTATAGACATTTGGAATGCACTAAAATGTTCATATGAGTAGGTTACATGCATGATACAGCCAACAAAAAAATTTAATTGGACATAACATGGATTCATAGCTTTGAATAGCATTTGTATAGTAAAACGGGACAAGACTTTCTCTTTGTGTGGTGTGAATATTTTTTTCGTTGAGGGAAGTGCGAATTGATTTGGTACGTACATTATTACACGTTAGGATTGTCCCTAAAATTCAACCCACGCCTTGTTATCTCGAAAATTCAAATATCGTGCTCCCAAATCTCGTGCCTTCACAACCCGCACCTTGCTATCCCGAAATTGCAACACGCGCGAAAACTCCCTCTAGCTACCAAATCCCGACACGTGAAATCCCCCTTCTAACCCTGAGTTGAAAGGGCCGCTAAGTCAAATCGATGGACGTACTTTTGTAACACACCCTACATTTTGGAAAAGCACGTCCCTAAGTCATGGTTCCCCCTCCCATCACCTCCTTTTCGCGATTCGAAATCCCAGGCGGCCATAACCTCTTTGCTCCAGCCGTGAAATCCCACCCTCCTCTGTTCGCCACCCCACCGTTGCCCAGCCGGAGCCTCTTCCCCGACGACGTCGTCCACCATAACATCTTGACGTCCCTCATCCACCTCCCTGGATGATGATCCGTCGTAGATCTCGTCGTCCTGCCGGTTCAGCCGCCCCGTCCTCCACCTCCAAGGAGCTGCTCCGATGATCGCCTCGTCTATCACGACTGATCCATCCCGACAGTGCCGCCTTAACCAGCTCCACCGGAACCGCATCATCCTCACCAACTCCTCGGATGAAGCTGAGGCCTACTTGGAGCCACCAAATAGATTGTACACTCATCGCATCGCACCTTCTCCTTAACTCGACCTCCCAACATCGATGGTGCTCGATCCCGCACCCCCATGGCGCGGCTACCTCGAAGCTGGTGTCATGGGCGGCATCTTCATGGCGGCTCTCCCCCAGTGCGAGGCTCCTTCGGCGGTAGCGTCCATCCCAGCCGGATTTGCTGCTGCTACTCAGGCTCTTGGTCGCTCACGTTGCTGCTGCTGATGCTACTTTGGCTTTTGCTTGCTCATCTTGCTGCTGCTCCGTCTCTCGCTCGGTCGTGCTGCTGCTCTGCTCTCCCCTCGCTCGTGTTGCTGCTCTGCTCTTGCTCTCACTCGCGCTGATGGTACACGGGCTGCTGCAGCTACCCAAGTTGCTGCTCTGGCTCTAGTTCGCGCTGCTCCTCCAGGCGCTGCTACTCCGACTGCTATCTGCTACTGTGTTCCCTGTCGATCGCATGCTGATTTAGATCACTGTTTCTCTACTACTAGTGCTCGAGCGGTCTAAACTACACATGAAGTGCCTCTCTGCTACCAGTGCGTTCATTTTCGCCAGTAACATTCAGATTCCACAGTAAATTTCAGTTTCGACAGTTAAGTTCAGAGTCAACAGTTTTTACCTCATCTGCTGTAGTCAAGTGTTTTCTGGTGATGTAAATTTTACATCTATCACTTTTTGGTAATGTATTTTACATCATCTATTGGAGATGCTATTACAATCCCACTTGAGATTAACGATGTTTGTCTTGTACTTCTTCAGCCTTGATGTCTTACGGCTCGCTGGAGTTGCTCCAATGACGGAACCATCAATCACAATAGAGCACTGCCCTCGACACCATCTATAGATGCCTTAGATCTTCCTCCACAACTCCGACAACCACCTCTACTGCAACTTCTTCAGTGACCAACCCAATAATGCTGAGGTCCACACGGCTACGCCAAAGAGGTTGTACACTTGTCGCATCACTTATTACTTGATGACCCACAAGTGTAGCGGATCAAGCATAGTCCTTTCGATAAGTAAGAGTGTCGAACCCAACGAGGAGCAGAAGGAAATGATAAGCGGTTTTCAGTAAGGTTTTCTTTGCAAGCACTGAAATTGTAGGTGATAGATAGTTTTGTGATAAGATAAATGGTAACAAGTAACAAGTAAATAAAGTAAACAAAGTGCAGCAAGGTGGCCCAATCCATTATGTAGCAAATGATAAGCCTGGACAATTTCTAATAATGAGAAAGGAGCTCCAGAGGACACTTGGGAATTATCGTCAAGCTAGTTTTCATCACGTTCATATGATTCACGTTCGGTACTTTTATAATTTGATATGTGGGTGGACCGGTGCTTGGGTACTGCCCTTACTTGGACAAGCATCCCACTTATGATTAACCCCTATTGCAAGCATCCGCAACTACAAAAGAAGTATTAAGGTAAACCTAACCACATCATTAAACAATGGATCCAAATCAGCCCCTAACGAAACAACGCATAAACTAGGGTTTAAGCTTCTGTCACTCTAGCAACCCATCATCTACTTATTACTTCCCCATGCCTTCCTCTAGGCCCAAATAATGGTGAAGTGTCATGTAGTCGATGTTCACATAACACCACTAGAGGAAAAGACAACATACATCTCATCAAAATATCGAACGAATACCAAATTCACATGACTACTAATAGCAAGACTTCACCCATGTCCTCAGGAACAAATGTAACTACTCACAAAGCATATTCATGTTTATAATCAGAGGAGTAATAATATGCATAAAGGATCTGAACATATGATCTTCTACCAAGTAAACCAATTAGCATCAACTACAAGGAGTAATCAACACTACTAGCAACCCACAGGTACCAATTTGTGGTTTTGGTACAAGATTGGATACAAGAGATGAACTAGGGTTTTGAGAGGAGATGGTGCTGGTGAAGATGTTGATGGAGATTGACCCCCTCTCGATGAGAGGATCGTTGGTGATGACGTTGGTGATGATTTCCCCCACCCGGAGGGAAGTGTCCCCGGCAGAATAGCTCCGCTAGAGCTCTAGATTGGTTCCGGCTTGTGGTGGCGGAGTTTCGTCCCGTAAGCTTGCCCACGATTTTTTCCTAGGTAAAAGCTCTGATATAGCAGAAGATGGACACCGGAGGCCCACCAGGGGGTCCAGGAGATAGGGGGCGCGCCCTGTAGGGGGGGGCACCCACCACTCTCCTGGACAGGGTGTGGGCCCCCTGGTGTATTTCTTTCGCTCAAAAATTCTTATTAATTCCAAAAAGATGTTTCATGGAGTTTCAGGACTTTTGGAGCTGTGCAGACTAGGTTTCCAATGTTTGCTCCTTTTCCAGCCAGAATTCCAGCTGCCGGCATTCCCCCTCTTCATGGTAAACCTTGTACAATAAGAGAGAATAGCCATAAGTATTGACATATAATGTGTAATAACAGCCCATAATGCAATAAATATTGATATAAAAGCATGATGCAAAATGGACGTATCAACTCCCCCAAGCTTAGACCTCGCTTGTCCTCAAGCGGAAGCCGAAATTGAAAAATATGTCCACATGTTTAGAGATAGAGGTGTCGATAAAAATAAAATACGAACATGAGGGCATCATGATTATTCTTATAACATCAACATGTATAGATTTTATCATATGATTTCTTATGCTCAAGTAACAATCAATTCACAATGTCAAGTATGGTTCAAAAACTTCACTGGGAACTAACAAACTATAATCTCAGTCATTGAAGCAATGCAATTTATCATAACATCAGAAAGAGTCAACAATAGATCTTTTCAGCAAACTCACATACTCAACTATCTTGTAGTCTTCTATAATTGCTAACACTCACGCAATACTTGTGGTTATGGAGTTTTAGCCGGACACTGAGAAAGATAGGGGCTTATAGTGTTGCCTCCCAACGTATTAACCTTTAGGTGATGTCAACAATAATAGCCCATGCTAACTAACATCTAGTTGGATATATATATCATGATCTTTCAAACACGAGGAGCTTGCCAAAGGATAAAATGAAAAAGGGAAAGGTGAGGATCAGCTTGACTCAAACATAAAGTAAAAAACATAAAGTAAAAGATAGGCCCTTCGCAGAGGGAAGCAGAGGTTGTCATGTGCGTTTAGGGTTGATGCACAAAATCTTAATGCAAAAGAACATCACTTTATATTGCCCCTTGTATGTGGACCTTTATTATGTAGTCCGTCGCTTTTATTACTTCCACAACAAGATCGTGCAAAGCTTATGTTCTCTGCACTAATAAGTCATACATATTTAGATATCAATTTTTATTGCTTGCAACATGACAACTTACTTGAAGGATCTTACTCAATCCATAGGTAGGTATGGTGGACTCTCACGGCAAAACTGGGTTTAAGGGTGTTTGGAAGCACAAGTAGTATATATCTCTACTTGGTGCAAGGAATTTGGCTAGCAAGAGGGAGAAAGGCAAGCTCAACATGTTTGGAAGGTCAATGACAATATACTTTAACTGAGATGCGCGAAAACATAAACCATTATGTTGTCTTCCTTGTCCAACGTCAACTCTTTTAGCATGTCATACCTAATGAGTGCTCCCAATTATAAAAAGGTGTCCAAGATAATATATTTGTATGTGAACCCCTCTTCCCTTATCACTTCCTATTAATTTCAACGATGACCAAAACTACATTCATCAACTCTCAACAATTTTTATGCCTCATACTTTCTATATGTGAAGTTATCACTATCCATAAGATCAATATGAACTCTTTTATTCTTTCTACTTTCTCAAGATCATAGCAACATAGCAAAGCCCTTGACTCAACACTAATCTTTATTATAGATAGCTCACGGACTCGATTACAAAAAGAGATCACAAAACAAAACTCAAACTATTTGATATCAAAACTTCAATCTACTAGATCAATATACTACTAAAAGGATCGAAATAAATAAAGTGGTAAAGATAGGAGTGTGATGGTGATACGATACCGGGGCACCTCCCACAAGCTTGGCAGTTGCCAAGGGGAGTGCCCATACCCATGTGATTATTTATCCTTCTTCACGGTTGGTGTTATGATCTTCTTGGCGATGATGCCCTTCAGGATACAGTTATCCTCCTCGAGCTTGTTGACTTGTTGTTTGAGGTCCATAATTTCTTTACGGAGCTTGCCCGTAACGGCCAAAGCTCCTTTTACCAAGGATGCTGCATAGCTTCTGGAGAACAAGTGAAACTCTTTTTCATATTTTCATAATAAAGAAATCTGAAGTTGGAAGGGGTGTCCGAAGTAAGGATATCTAGGCCGGGTAGTTCCCCCATAGAGAATTCTGCTTGGAGACGAGAGGTAACTTCTTGATCCTCCTCCATGACATCTATCCTTTTCATGTCAGCCTCCATCTCATCCTCCGTTGATGGTCCAAAGTAATAGGCACCGGTATTTGCTCCTGAACCCGGTGTTGGGTGAGACACCCGACTCTCCCCGACTGACTCCGGAGAAGACATCTTGCTTTATTCTGCAACAGGAACAGCTCAAAACAAAAACAAAGGATATTTGCTTGATACGATGGTCAAAACCTTCGGGAGTATATATAATGAATTTTTACCGACCAAAATACGTAACGTGTAAGAAAACGGAGTCTGACAGGCACACGAGGTGCCCACGAGACAGGGGGGCGCGCCCAGTAGAGGGGGGCGCGCCCTCCACTCTCGTGGGGGCCTCGTGTCACTTTCGGACTACTTCTTTAATTCTAAAATTCTTAAATATTCCAAAACTGATAAAAATTGCCATCGGAGTTGTTTTGGAGTCGGTTTACTTACTGTACCACTTACCTATTCCTTTTCAGAGTCAGGAACATTCTGGAAAGTGTCCCTTATGTATTCCATAGGGGTTACGGTTTAAATAATATTAGTTTCAACATTGATACCATTACCTGAAATATAATGTTTAATTCTTTGACCGTTCACCACCCTCGGACTCGTGCCATCGAAGTTGTTGATTTTTATGGCACCAGAACGATAGACCTCCTCGATAACGTAAGGGCCTTCACATTTTGAGAGAAGTTTTCCTGCAAAAAATCTTAAACAAGAGTTGAATAATAATACATAGTCTCCTACGTTAAACTCACGCTTTTGTATCCTCTTATCATGCCAGCGTTTGACTTTTTCTTTGAATAGCTTGGCATTCTCATACGCTTGGGTTCTCCATTCATCAAGTGAGCTAATATCAAACAACCTCTTCTCATCGGCAAGTTTGAAGTCATAATTGAGCTCTTTAATAGCCCAATATGCCTTATGTTCAAGTTCAAGAGGTAAATGACATGCTTTTCCATAAACCATCTTATAAGGAGACATACCCATAGGATTTTTGTATGTAGTTCTATAGGCCCACCATGCATCATCAAGTTTTTTGGACCAATTCTTTCTAGATCTATTCACAGTCTTTTGCAAAATTAATTTGAGCTCTCTATTGGTCAACTCTACTTCACCACTAGACTGCGGATGATAAGGAGATGCGATTCTATGATTAACATCATACTTAGCAAGCATCTTACGGAAAGCACCATGAATAAAATGTGAACCACCATCAGTCATAAGATATCTAGGGAATCCAAACCTCGGAAAAATAACTTCCTTAAGCATTTTAATAGAAGTGTTATGATCATCACTACTAGTTGGAATAGCTTCTACCCACTTAGTAACATAATCAACAGCAACTAAAATATGTGTATAACCATTAGAGGCAGGAAAAGGTCCCATATAATCAAAGCCCCAAACATCAAACGGTTCAATAACAAGAGAATAATTCATAGGCATTTCTTGACGTCTACTAATGTTACCTATTCTTTGACATTCATCACAAGATAATACAAACTTATGAGCATCTTTGAAAAGAGTAGGCCAATAAAAACCAGATTGTAGTACCTTGTGTGCAGTTTTGTCTCCAGCATGGTGTCCTCCATAAGATTCAGAGTGACACTTATGTAGAATCTGTTCCTGTTCATGCTCAGGTACACAACGTCTAATAACACCATCTACTCCTTCTTTATAAAGGTGTGGGTCATCCCAAAAGTAATGTCTTAAATCATAAAAGAACTTTTTCTTTTGCTGGTATGTGAAACTAGGCGGTATAAATTTAGCAACAATGTAATTAGCATAATCAGCATACCAAGGAGCAGTACAAGAAGCATTAATGACCGCTAATTGTTCATCAGGAAAACTATCATCAATAGGCAGTGGGTCATGAAGAACATTGTCTAACCTAGACAAGTTATCAGCAACAGGGTTCTTAGCTCCCTTTCTATCAATAATATGCAAGTCAAATTCTTGGAGCAAGAGAACCCATCTAATGAGTCTAGGCTTAGCATCTTTCTTTTCTATAAGATATTTAATAGCAGCATGATAAGTGTGAATAGTAACTTTGGAATCCACAATATAAGGTCTAAACTTATCACATGCAAACACAACTGCTAAGAACTCTTTTTCAGTAGTAGCATAATTTCTTTGGGAAGTATCAAGAGTCTTACTAGCATACTGTATAACATTCAATTTCTTATCAACTCTTTGCCCTAGAACAACACCTACAACATAATCACTAGCATCACACATAATTTCAAAAGGTAAATTCCAATCAGGTGGCTGAACAATAGGTGTAGTGATCAAAGCTTTCTTAAGCATTTCAAATGCTTCGACACAATCATCATCAAAGACAAAAGGAATATCTTTTTGCAATAAATTAGTCAGAGGCCTAGAGATTTTAGAAAAGTCCTTAATGAACCTCCTATAAAAACCGGCGTGACCAAGGAAACTTCTTATACCTTTTATGTCCTTGGGACATGGCATCTTTTCAATAGCATCAACTTTGGCTTTATCAACTTCGATACCTCTCTCGGAGATCTTGTGCCCCAAGACAATGCCTTCGTTAACCATAAAGTGACACTTTTCCCAATTCAGGACAAGACTAGTGTCTTCACATCTCTGCAAAACTCGATCAAGGTTGCTCAAACAATCATCAAAAGAGGATCCATAAACGGAGAAATCATCCATGAATACCTCATAAATCTTTTCACAAAAATCAGAGAATATAGCCATCATGCATCTTTGAAAGGTAGCAGGTGCATTACATAAACCAAAAGGCATACGTCTATAAGCAAAAGTACCAAAAGGGCAAGTAAAAGTAGTTTTAGATTGAACCTTCGCTGACACAGGTATTTGAGAAAAGCCAGAATAACCATCTAGAAAGCAGAAATATGTGTGTTTGGATAGTCTCTCTAGCATTTGATCAATAAAACGTAAAGGGTAATGATCTTTCTTAGTGGCTTTATTTAACTTACGGAAATCAATTACCATCCTATAACCTGTAATAATTCTTTGCGGGATCAATTCATCTTTATCATTAGGAACAACGGTAATACCTCCCTTTTTAGGAATGCAATGGACAAGACTTACCCATTCACTATCAGCAACGGGATAAATAATACGTGCCTCAAGGAGCTTTAGTATCTCCTTTCTTACCACTTCTTTCATCTTGGGATTTAATCGTCTTTGAGGATCTCTAACTGGTTTGGCATCTTTTTCCACTGTAATTTTGTGTTGGCATAATGTGGGACTAATCCCTTAAGATCATCCAGAGTATATCCAATAGCTGCTTGGTGCTTCTTCAGAGTTTTCAATAATCTTTCTTCTTCTTTCTTCGAAAGGTTAGCACTAATAATAACAGGATATATTTCCTTCTCATCAAGATAAGCATACTTAAGATTATCAGGTAATGGTTTGAGTTCAAACACAGGATCACCCTTGGGTGGAGGGGGATCCCCAAGAATTTCAACGGGAAGGTTATGTTTCAGCATAGGTTCCTGTTTAAGGAACACTTCATCTATTTCCCTTCTCTCCTTCATAAACATATCATTTTCATGGTCTAGCAAATATTGTTCTAACGGATCAGTAGGAGGAACAACAATGGAAGCAAGACCAATAATCTCATCCTTACTAGGTGGTTCCCTATCACGAGGTTGTCTATGAAACTTAGCAAAATTAAACTCATGAGACATACCATCTATACCAACTGTGATAGTATCTTTTTCACAATCAATCTTAGCACTAGCTGTATTCAAGAAGGGTCTACCAAAAATAATGGGACAAAAATCATCTTGTGGGGAACCGAGAACAAGAAAATCAGCAGGGTATTTAACCTTCCCACACAAAACTTCAACATCTCTAACAATCCCAAAGGGTTTAATGGTATCCCTATTAGCAAGCTTAATAGTAACATCAATGTCTTCTAGTTCAACGGGTGCAATGTCATGCATAATTTCTTGATATAAGGAATAAGGTATTACACTAGCACTAGCACCCATATCACATAAGCCATGATAACAATGATCTCCTATTTTGACAGAAATAACAGGCATGCCTACGACAGGTCTATGTATCTTACTATCTGGTCTAGCAATATTAGCAGTCTCACCACAGAAATAAATAACATGCCCATCTAAATCCTCATCCAAGAGATCTTTAACCACAACAATACTAGGTTCAACATTAATTTGCTCAGGAGGTGTATAAGTCCTAGTATTACTCTTACGAACAACAGTCGAAGCTTTAGCATGATCCTTTATCCTAACAGGAAAAGGAGGTTTCTCAACATAAGTAGTAGGAACAATAGGATCACTATAGGTGATAGTCTTTTCTTCGACTGTAATAGGTGCAACTACTTTCACTTCAACAAGAGGATTATGTTTAAACCACTTCTCTTTAGGGAGATCAACGTGAGTAGCAAAAGATTCACAAAAGAAGCTACTATCTCAGAGTCAAGTCCATACTTAGCGCTAAATCCACGGAAAGCATCGGTATCAATAAAAGATTTAACACAATCGAACTTAGGTGTCATACCTGACTCCTTACCATCGTCGGAACCCCAATCTTCAGAGTTGCGTTTAATTCTTTCCAATAAGTCCCATTTGAAATCAATAGTCTTCAGCATATAAGAGCTAGCACAGGAAGTATCAAGGAGGTTGCGATTATCAAGAGAAAGCCGAGCATAAAAATTCTGAATAATCATTTCCTGGGAGAGCTCATGATTGGGGCATGAATATAACATTTACTTAAGCCTCCCCCAAGATTGAGCAATGCTTTCTCCTTCACGAGGCCAGAAATTATATATGTAATTATGATCATGATGAACAAGATGCATAGGATAGAACTTCTAGTGAAATTCCAACTTCAATCGCTTATAATTCCAAGATCTCGTATCATTACTTAGCCTATACCATATCAATGCATCTCCCTTCAAAGATAAAGGGAAGACCTTCCTTTTGACAACATCATCGGGAATACCCACAAGCTTAAATAATCCACAAACTTCATCCACAAAGATAAAGTGTAAATCGGGATGCAATGTTCCATCTCCTGCAAATGGATTAGCTAGCAGTTTCTCTATCATACCCGAAGGAATCTCAAAGTAAATATTTTCATAAAGTTTAGTAGGTTGAGGAGCAACTCTTTGCTCTTCTGGTCGGTGTGAAGATACCCCGAACAAGCCCCTCAAAGGATTAGTTTCCATAGTGACAAGTAACAGAAAATTTCAGCACACTATATAAATGTTTCCTTACCAAGTTCCACTCACCTAAAGCGCTACACTCCCCAGCAACGGCGCCAGAAAAGAGTCTTGATGACCCACAAGTGTAGGGGATCAACTGTAGTCCTTTTGATAAGTAAGAGCGTCGAACCCAACGAGGAGCAGAAGGAAATGATAAGCAGTTTTCAGTAAGGTTTTCTCTGCAAGCACTGAAATTGTAGGTGATAGATAGTTTTGTGATAAGAAAAATGGTAACAAGTAACAAGTAAATAAAGTAAACAAAGTACAGCAAGGTGGCCCAATCCTTTATGTAGCAAAGGATAAGCCTGGACAATTTCTAATAATGATAAACGAGCTCCCGAGGTCACTTGGGAATTATCGTCAAGCTAGTTTTCATCACGTTCATATGATTCATGTTCGGTACTTTTATAATTTGATATGTGGGTGGACCGTGCTTGGGTACTGCCCTTACTTGGACAAGCATCCCACTTATTAATAACCCCTATTGCAAGCATCCACAACTACAAAAGAAGTATCAAGGTAAACCTAACCACATCATTAAACATATGGATCCAAATCAGCCCCTAAGGAAGCAACGCATAAACTAGGGTTTAAGCTTCTATCACTCTAGCAACCCATCATCTACTTATTACTTCCCCATGCCTTCCTCTAGGCCCAAATAATGGTGAAGTTTCATGTTGTCGACGTTCACATAACACCACTAGAGGAAAAGACAACATACATCTCATCAAAATATCGAACGAATACCAAATTCACATGACTACTAATAGCGAGACTTCACCCATGTCCTCAGGAACAAACGTAACTACTCACAAAGCATATTCATGTTCATAATCAGAGGAGTAAAAATATGCATAAAGGATCTGAACATATGATCTTCCACCAAGTAAACCAATTAACATCAACTACAAGGAGTAATCAACACTACTAGCAACCCACGTGTACCAATTTGTGGTTTTGATACAAGATTGGATACAAGAGATGAACTAGGGTTTTGAGAGGAGATGCTGCTGGTGAATATGTTGATGGAGATTGACCCCCTCTCAATGAGAGGATCATTGGTGATGACGTTGGTGATGATTTCCCCCTCCCGGAGGGATGTGTCCCCGGCAGAACAGCTCGGCTAGAGCCCTAGATTGGTTCCGCCAAGGTTCTGCCTCGTGGTGGCGGAGTTTCGTCCCGTAAGCTTGCCCACGATTTTTTTCCAGGGTAAAAGCTCTGATATAGCAGAAGATGGACACCGGAGGCCCACCAGGGGCCCTAGGAGATAGGGGGCACGCCCTGTAGGGGGGGCGCCCTCCACTCTCCTGGACTAGGTGTGGGCCCCCTGGTGTATTTCTTTCGCTCAGAAATTCTTATTAATTCCAAAAAGATGTTTCGTGGAGTTTCAGGACTTTTGGAGCTGTGCAGAATAGGTTTCCAATGTTTGCTCCTTTTCCAGCCAGAATTCCAGCTGCCAGCATTCCCCCTCTTCATGGTAAACCTTGTAAAAAAGAGAGAATAGCCATAACTATTGAGATATAATGTGTAATAACAGCCCATAATGCAATAAATATTGATATAAAAGCATGATGCAAAATGGACGTATCATTACTCTACGTTCAGGTCAATCCATTAGGGCTATATTGGTCCAAAGAAAAAAGCAAAGGAAAAACATAGCAATTGGAATTTTTCCTATGGCACTCTACGATTCAATTATTCATGCATTTCGTTGAAAGGAATGAAGCAAAACATCCACCTGGACCTACTTTCCGAAATCCTTTGCATGAAAACAAGACTAAGTGCATTAGTGGCAGAATAACATTCTAACTGTGCACACTTTCATATGCTTTCACTTTAATTTGGCCATGTTTCTTTGTATTCCTCTTCTCTTCCAATTCCTGTGAACTAAACACCCAAGTTGACAAAAATCCTGTGTTTACAAATGCTCTGTTTCCCGCGTGCATTCCTATCCTAGTCTGGTGTGTTTTCTATCCCCGCGTTTTTAGAATCCTGCAAGCCAAAGGAGCCCTTACATAATTACTTTAGTTACAAATAAGTGTCGAAGAAAACTTTGTGTGGTTTGTCTTGCTCCTGCTGCGACGCCATCCTCCTCACCTGAGCTGCTCCATCGACAGAAGCATCCACCAGACCAGACATCATGACTCCTGATCGTCTTTTGCCACCTCAGATCTCCTTCCATGCCGCTGGCACCCACCCCAACTGCATCACCATCATCAACTCAGCAGATGAACCTGAGGAGTCCACGAGTCCACAAGAGATGTCACACTCTTTGGTTTCTGCTTATGTAATGCATTGCTTATATTACCTGCTACCTTATCGTCCTGTTCACCTCTTAGACTCCAAGTCAAGTCCAAATTAATGTTCAAACTTGAGTTTTAAAATTACTTGTGGGGCACATATCGAGGCAACAATGAATCGTATCTCTGTCTATTATCTGGTTCACCTAGGGTATGCCTATGTTGTTCATCTTGGGTGGGAAACAAATAGTAAAGCAATGATCATCTATCTTTTTTATTAAATTAAAGCTACCATCAGCCTACTATCATTATTTTTGGATCCATCCACTGGTTGTTACCATCACTCTAGATTTATGCATGCTCTCCTTAAATAATCTCACTATATTTTTTTCGTATGCATGTCAAATATTGTACACAGTCATGCTGAACATGTAGCGAAAAAGAGAAGAGTTTTGCGCGTCAATAAAATGTCATGCAGACATCGCTCCATGGTGGGTTCAATGGCAAACCCCCCTCCAGATTGTAATCCAGAGGAAGATATCTATTCTGAGGCGGATGTCGATGCAGGTGACCACTCCTATTTACCACCCGAGGTGTTTGCTCTAACTTGGCATGATGATGTTGGTCATATCATGCATATGTTGCCTTGCAGTGCCTACTTTCGACATCATACATGTCATTTGCTTAGTTTAGACATGTGTATGTAATGCCACATGTTTAGTTTCTATATCATATATGAGAATTATGCAATCTCATCTCTTTTAGCCAGCCATAATATATATGAAATATGCAATGCCATCCTATTTAACCAGACATCATATATTTGAATGATATCTTGCCGATCTTTTTCTTCATTACATTTCCATTTGTCGACAATGTTTATACATTCAACTACTCTTCTTGTGAATCAGCCATTTGAGTGGGTGATGGAAAAATCTAGAGTGAAAACAAGGTCTTCAGAGCAGACAGTGCTACCTGTCGAAGCAGATCTCTTGCTGGATCCCGATAGCTCCCCAGAGATGGATTCAGAGACAGCTGACCAGCCCTATTCCCCCACTGAGGTGTATGCTCTAACTTGGCACGGTTACACTACTGATATCATGCATATGATTTCTTGCATTGCATAGTTTAGACATCATATACATAATATTCAAGACCATGTCCTTAGTTCAGACATCATATATGCGAATGCCCTCTACTTAGTATATAAATCACATATGTGAATTAAATCATGCGACCCCGATTACTTAGATAACATGTACGTGAATTATGTCATGCGAACCTGTTTACTAAAGACATCATATAATTATCTCATGGCATCCTGTTTAGTTAGCCATCATATCTTTGAATTATGTCATGCTACGCTATCCAGTTTAGATAGACATCATATATGTGAAATTATGTCATGCTATCATTTTTAGTTAAACAATATACATGCAAACTATTTCATGTCCTGTTTTTTCCACACTATCTATTGCATCTGTCTCTCATACAAGGTCTATACATTCAACTACGTTTCTTGTTTATCAGCCATTTGAATTGGAGCGGGTGATGGCAGTATCTAGTAGAGTAAAAACACGGTCTTTCAAATAACATAGTGCTACCTCTTGGTGCAGATAGCACCCTGGTTGTACATGCATGAGAACCAGCCCTACCATACATAACCCAGACTCTTGCTGATTGTACCCCTACTGTGATGGACAGAGAACCAGCTTCACCCAATCTAACCCCAACCCCAGCAGATAGTAATCTAGTTCCTGTTGACACAGGACCATCTCCACCACAGAGCTCCCAAAAAAGAGCCTTAGTAAGGCAACTCCAGTGCCCAAAGCGCCAGTACTACCACGGCGAACCCCAACTCCACTAGTTAGTACACCTATTCCTGTGGAGGAAGCACAACCAGCCATTCGTAGTTTAGCATCTATTGCATTTGATGTCGTTAAATCCTATGTGTGTATCTTCCCATCATGGAAATATTATACTGAAGATGAAGGAAAAAGCCAGTTTCAGGTGTTCGTCCAGGCGTTATGTGTAAGTAATGTTATTCATGGAAATTACTTTGCTTTGTCCCATACATTCTACCTCCATGATGGTTATAATACAACAAATGTTCCCATTTTTCTCTATAGAGAACAACTGATTTAGAAACTCAGGATGAGGTAATCTGTGCTAATACCTGTCATGGGAAACCACGACCACCTATGGGACCAAGGGCCCCTTTTGGTTCAGCGGGGGCATGGTCACATTGCACAAAGAGTGGAGAAGCGTGGCACAACACGACAGAGATCACGCGGGCAGTTTTACCCAGGTTCGGGCCGCCGTGAGGCGTAAAACCCTACTCCTGCTTTGGTGGATTGACGGTGGGAAGTGGTGGAGAAGCGCAACACTCTTGCCCGACAAGGTTGCCTCGGGGCAAGAGGAGCTACGCGTGTATGAGTGTGAGGGGGTCTTAATCCTCTCTGTGATTGACATGGGCCTCCTTTTTTAGATCAAGGGGTCACCACAGTGGCACATTAAACTTTACATACTGATTTTATAACAAACAGTGCTATCATACCTAAATCTGCAAGCCGACAGAACACATTAAATGCGCTTCTCAACGTCACATCATGGCTCACCCGGCAGGCCCTGCCGGGCTATTTTGCCAGCTTCACGCCTGCTTGCTTGACACGTCTCAGGACGGATGTCGCCTGGAGGTATTCCTATAGGAAGTTGGCTTCCATGTGGTGAATAGAAGCCACTTAGTCACTTTGTGGCTTGACACCGCACTGATTGATGACTTGCGTCGCTGTGAGGTGGTGCGGTGGAGTGGTTTGCCTCTGCAAGTCCCGGCAGGTCCCCCTTGATGATTTGAAAGCTTGCTTCTGAGGCAAACCCACCCTCGCCAGGCTCTTCTTCCCGGCAAGGGAGGTTTTTCCCTTGGTTGTATGCAGTCTCTCTGGTTAGTCTTGGTCTTCTTGTTTTGCATGTTGGTCCTTTGAAGAACTACTCCCTTGTGCTCTGATATGATCTTAGTGCTTGTGATCTTGCTCTTGTGCCCGTGCACAGTCTGGGAAACGGACCCAGGGTTTGTTGCACCGACAGGAGCCCCCGGGCCTGGCCCGAACATGCTGCCCGACGTCATCGGGGTAGGCACTAACCAGTGCACAGGCAGGGGCACATAAGTGACTAACCCCTTGAGATCTTCTTTGCTTCTTCATTAATCTTGAGTCCGGGTCAGTTTCCAGTTTTCCCGCGTGTTGTGCTGAAAGTTATGGGAAAATCCAGATCGTGGCCCATGGATTGCCTACCTCCCACGATCATGGGGCAGAAACTGTTACCCCACTTGCCTCTCGCCCTGGTTGTGTCCGCCATGTGTCCCACATGCATTGCGTAGGGTAGATGGTGGATGCGGAGGGCGCGGGGATGGGTGCCATGGCAGAAAGCTAGGCGTTGTTGGTAGGCGTAGAAGGTTGGCCCTGATTCCCTGAACCATTGAAGGCGTAGGGAGGCCGTATTGGGGGAGCAGTGTGGTTGCTTCCTGAGTGGGAGGCCATCCCCCTGCCCCGTCCCTCTATAAAAAGGGGGCTGGAGGGGTGTATTTGCTCACACACCTTCCTTCCCCCTTCCTAAAATTTCCTGCACTCGCCATGGTGAGAGGACGAGGACGCGGCGGTGCTCCAATGGCGGCGACGAGAGCTTCTGCTCGACAGTGTAACCCTCCTCCTCCGGATGACGTGGGGGTAGAACCCGCCACGAGAGGAGGAGGGAGAGGACGGGGTCGTGGTCGTCATGGTTCCCGAGGGGGAGGAGGAAGGGGAGGCGCCCTGGTTGCGCCCCTGTTAGACGCTCCTCCTCTGTTGGAGGGCCATGTTGGGGCCCAACCTCGGGAGTTCTTCATTAGGCTATACAAGCCTCTACACTGTCGTCTCTGCCTTCCTACTCCATTCACAAGGGATATGGAGCTCGAACAACTGCGAGTGTTGAGGCTGCACATGAGGGGCTGCGAGAATGTGAGCTTTCGGGTAGACATAGACTTCCCTGCCCCTCATGTTATGTACTTTTGCCGAGGCTGGAAGAACTTTGCTTGTGCCCATAGCTTGTCGGTAGGGGACGTCCTTCATTTCAAGTTAATGGAGGACGGTTTCCTGTCCGTCAAAGTTTTTGGGAGCTCAGGTGCTTGCTTAGGGTGCTGCGCGGAGAGCTCAACCGACGACGAAAGCTCCTCCTTGAGCGATAGCGACGAGGAGGACAGTGACGGCTGTGACTATGACATCGACCAGGAGGGCGACAACTCTGACTCTGGCTGAGCACCAGCTGAATCATCACCGTCAGGCGGTGGCACCACCATCTGCATCTGCATCTCCTCTCCGGCAAAGTAATTTGCCGGGAAGTTAGGAGTAGGGGCAGAGGTGGTGCCTCCGGCTCCTCCAGTAGCCTTCCAGCTGGACCCCGACAGGCTTCCTTGCGGGCGGCAGCTCCGTCACCCTTGCCACGTCCTGCTGGCCCTAGTGGTGGCGGTTGATGAGTCGCCTTCGCTAGTTTCCTCACCATCGCCTTCGTCCGCGCCCTCCTGCCTCCGTCGGGCTACCTCTCCTAGAGCCCGATAGGGTCAGGCTGGGCTTCTGCCCATGCACTCCTTTTGCCCTCTCCACCTCCTGCCGCAGTGCCTAGGAGGAGATGGACAAGAAAGGGCAGCACGGGGCGCTTATCTTGTTTCAATCTTAAATCTGTAGGCACTTGCCAAATTTTAGTTTAAATAATGTAATCTCTTGAATCCATGTTTGTGTCCTGTAAGGTCTGTACTTGTTTTCTCAGCATGTTTAATGAAAAAGATAAACTTTGCCGGGGACTCATGCATGTATACGTCCATGCAAAGGTGGGGTGCCTCCATATTTTTAGATAAACGAGTTCCCTCGAAAGGTTATCCTGCCGGTGCCCTCTGTCTTGTTGCCGGATAGTTAGGCCTACCGGGCACAAAGTGCAAAGAGGGACTAGCCCCCCGCCAATCTTTTTTCACCAAAGGCTACTACAACCATCCTGACCGAAGCAACGTTCGAGTCAAGGGATTGGATCACCTAAGTTTCAAAAAGCAGCGAGGTTTTCTTATGCACAATTCTTTACTTACAGAACACATATGGATAAGAGAAAGAACTTATCTGTTTGGCTTGTTGAAGATCGCAGTGTAGGCTTCATCTTTCCATCTCCTCTTGGTGGTCAAGTCTTCGGCAGGAGCCTGCAGTTTATGTAGATGGAAATAATGCCAGATGCGATCTTAGCTACATGAACATGCGATGCTCATGAAATGCTTATGCATGCATGCAACTTGTCACCCCCCCCAGGCCTTCATTTATTTCTCTGTTACTCAGGGTCTGCTCCTGGCTTTGTACAAGGGGTTACATGCAACTGAGGCAAGGCCTGCACAAAAGGGTGGCTGCCGGGCAGGGCCCAAAAGCTGCGCCTTATGGGTAGAACTTGCGGAGATGCTCAATATTCCATGAGTTTTGCAATTGAATGCCATCTCCGGTCTCCAGACGGACTGCACTAGGTCTGGTGACTCGTACTACCCGGTAAGGGCCTTCCCACTTTGGCGAAAACTTGTTTGCACCCTTGGTGGACTAAACGCGCCTAAGGAAAAGGTCACCTTGCTCAAAACACTGGGCATGAACCCTGCAGCTATGATAGCGATGCAGGGCTTGCTGGTAGCTTGCAGCACGCGTAGCAGCCCGGAGATGGTTCTCCTCGAGAAGCACACCGTCGTCACGCCGGTGCTGATCCTGCGCTACTCCATCATAGGCAAGCACTCGAGGGGACCCGTAAATGAGTTCCATGGGGATAACTGCTTCTGCCCCATAGACTAGGGAGAAGGGAGTCTGCCTGGTAGCTCAATTTGGTGTCGTTCTGAGGGACCAGAGAACTACCGGAAGCTCGTTGATCCATCGCCTACTGCACTTCTATAGCTTATCAAATGTTCTTGTCTTGATTCCTTGCAACACTTCAGTGTTCGCCCTCTCAGCTTGTCCATTGCTTCTGGGATGTGCAACAAAGGCAAATGAGATCTTGCTTCCGAGGGCATGAGCATATTGCATGAAGGGGCGGCTCGTGAACTGGGTGTCATTATCGGTGATGATCCGGGCAGGGACCCCGAAGCGGCATACCAATCCTTTCAAGAACTTGATAGCCGACTATCGCTGCAACAAACCTTAGGCCCGTTGCCCAGATTGTGCATAGGCACATGAGCAAGATCACAGCACCAAGACCAGAATGAAGCACAAGGGGCCAGTTCTTCAAAGGACCAAGACTAGCCAGAGAACCGACATGTCTCTAAGGGAAAAACCTCCCTTGCCGGGCAGGCTAGCCTGGTAAGGATGGTGTTACCCCCGGAAGCAAGCTTTTGGATCGTCCCGGCAGGTCTGCCGGGGCTTACGGAGGCAAAACCACTCCACCGCACCACCTCATCACGTCGCACGTCGTCGATCAGTGCGGTGTCAAGCTCCAAAGTGACTAAGTGGCTGCAATTCGCCACATGGCAGCCACTTCCTATAGAAAATACCTCCAACCGACACCCTTCCTGAGACATGTCAAGCAAGCAAGGGCGAAGCTGGCAAAACAGCCCGGCAGGGACTGCCGGGCGAGCTGTGATGTGACGTTGAGCAGCGCATTTAATGCACATGTCAGCCTGCAGAGTTAGGTATGATAGCACTTTTGCTATCCAATCAGTGTGTAATGACTGATTTGCCACTGTGGTGACCCCTTGATCTATAAAAGGAGGCCCAAGGCAACCATAGAAAGGGTTGGCTGATCCGGACCCTCACACACTCATACGTGTGTAGCTGCTTTCTCCCCGAGGAAACCCTGCCGGGCAAGCGTGTTGTGCTCACTACCACTTTTTCCATCATCAATCCACCAAAGCAGGAGTAGGGTTTCACGGCTCATGGCAGCCCGAACTTGGGTAAAGACTGCCCGCGTGATATCTGTCGTGTTGTTCCATGCTTCTCCGCTCTTTGTGCAACGTGCCATCCCCCGCCGAACCAGAAAGGGGATCTTGGTCCCATAGGTGGCTGTGGTTTCCCGCGACATCTTTGGGGCGCCAGGTAGGGGAATCACTTGCGCGGACCCGAAAGCGTGAGCAGTGCATCATCTTCATCGCCATTTTTCATCATTGACTGCTCCATCGACTATGGCACCCAAGATGAAGCCCGGTGCCGGAGCTCACCCATCCACCTCGAAGGCTCTGCCAACCGCGGCCGTCGATGCCGCGGGGAATGCGTAGGCACACTAGGATGTGGGCGCTGCAGGGGAAGCGGTCGGCACAGGCGGCATTGTCACCACCTCCCCCGCGGCTGAAGCAGGAGCAGGAGGTACCGAAGGAGAGAAGCATCAACAACATCCCAACGGTCATGCTCCATGAGGTACGAACGAAGGGGTTAATCCATTTGTACTTCTTCCCCTCGTCGAAAGGCACAACCACAGTGGTGGCGCCCGGTCTGGGGTGAATCGCCACCCTCTGTCCGCCCCCGCCACGGGCGCGCGCCTCCCCTGGAGCGGGTTCACCCAGCCATTGTGCCCAATGGGACCACTGGCCCTCAAGCGCCTTCGCCGCATCACCATGCCATCTAAGTGGCTGATTCGCAACAGCAAGGGGGCATTGCAGTCACTACCGACACCATCAGAAGACAGACAATGATGCGGTCTAGGTCATCATCACCAATGCCAAGCACCACTACAGAGGCCATGGCGTGGGCACAACTGCTATTGAGATTCCCGCTGGTAGGCGATCAGATGAATGAGTGGAGAGCCACCATGCATTCAGAGTCTGATTGGCTTCACTGAGGGTTGGGGCTCACAGCGAGCTGGCCCGCCACGGCCTCCCAGGAGACGATAGCAGCTCGCACTGCTGGTCGTATGGAAGGGGCCACCCCCGCTGTGCAGTCCCCACCATGGTAATCAGCGCGCGAGCCGTGAAATCAAGAACCCGACAATGTCTCGATGGCCTCTTCTGACCCTCGAGCACGCCAATGGCAACAATGAGCCCGAAGGACAGGCGGAGGGGAGGCGCGCGCGTCGTCGTCGAGCGATGCCTCGATGACCACCACCAGACCAATGGGTGCGATGGCCCCGACAGCGACGAGCCTGCTGATACGTCTCCAACGTATCTATATTTTTTGATTGTTCCATGCTATTATATTACCTGTTTTGGATGTTTATGGGCTTTACTTCACACTTTTATATCATTTTTGGGACTAACCTACTAACCGGAGGCCCAACCCGAATTGCTATTTTTTTGCCTATTTCAGTGTTTCGAAGAAAAGGAATATCAAATGGAGTCCAAACGGAATGGAACCTTCAGGAGCAATCTTTTTGGAACAAATGCAATCTAGGAGACTTGGAGTGGACGTCAAGAAGCAACCGAGGCGGCCATGAGGGTGCTCGGCACGCCCTAGGGGGGTGGGCACGCGCCCCACCCTAGTGGGCCCCTCGAGGCTCCCCTGGCCGACTTCTTTCGCCTATATATACCACCATACCCTGAAAACATCCAGGGGCACCACGAAAACCTATTTCGACCTCCGCAACCTTCTATCCATGAGATCCATCTTGGAGCCTTCGCAGGCGCTCCGCCGAAGGGGGAATCGACCATGGAGGGCCTCTACATCATCTCCAAGGCCTCTCCAATGAGTTGTGAGTAGTTTACCACAGACCTTCGGGTCCATAGTTATTAGCTAGATGGCTTCTTCTCTCTCTTTGAATCTTAATACAAAGTTCTCCTCGATCTTCTTGGAGATCTATTCAATGTAACTCTTTTTGCGGTGTGTTTGTCGAGATCTGATGAATTGTGGGTTTATGATCAAGTTTATATATGAGAAATATTTGAATCTCCTCTGAATTCTTTTATGTATGATTGGTTATCTTTGCAAGTCTCTCTTCGAATTATCAGTTTGGTTTGGCCTACTAGATTGATCTTTCTTGCAATGGGAGAAGTGCTTAGCTTTGGGTTCAATCTTGCGGTGTCCTTTCCGAGTGACAGCAGGGGCAACAAGGCACATATTGTATTTTTGCCATCGAGGATAAAAATACGGGGTTTATATCATATTGTTTGAGTTTATCCCTCTACATCATGTCATCTTGCCTAATGCGTTACTTTGTTCTTATGAACTTAATACTCTAGATGCATGCTTGATAGCGGTCGATGTGTGGAGTAATAGTAGTAGATGCAGAATTGTTTCGATCTACTTGTCGCGGACGTGATGCCTCTATACATGATCATGCCTAGATATTCTCATAACTATGCACTTTTCTATCAATTGCTCGACAGTAATTTGTTCACCCACCGTAATACCTATGCCATCTTGAGAGAAGCCACTAGTGAAACCTATGGCCCCCGGGTCTATCTTTTATCATATAAGTTAATGATCTACTTTAATTTGCAATCTTTACTTTCCAATCTATATCATAAAAGTACCAAAAATATTTATCTTATCTTATTATCTCTATCAGATCTCACTTTCGCAAGTTACCGTGAAGGGATTGACAACCCCTTTATTGCATTGGTTGCGAGGTTCTTGTTTGTTTGTGTAGGTACGAGGGACTTTTGAGGAGCCTCCTAATTGATACCTTGGTTCTCAAAAACTGAGGGAAATACTGATGCTACTTTGCATCATCACCCTTTCCTCTTCAAGGGAAAACCAATGCAGTGCTCAAGAGGTAGCAAGAAGGATTTCTGGCGCCGTTGTCGAGGAGGTCTTCACTCAAATCAAGACATACCAAGTACCGATCACAAGCTCATCTCCCTCGCATTACATTATTTGCCATTTGCCTCTCGTTTTCCTCTCCCCCACTTCACCCTTGCCGTGTTATTAGCCCTCTCTTTCCCGTTCGCCTCTCTCTTTCGCTTGCCTCTTGTGTGCTTCTGTGTTGGATTGTTTGTCACGATGGCTCAAGATAATACTAAATTGTGTGACTTTTCCAATACCAACAATAATGATTTCCTTAGCACTCCGATTGCTCCTCTTAATGATGCTGAATCTTGTGAAATAAATGCTGCTTTGTTGAATCTTGTTATGAAAGATCAATTCTCCGGCCTTCCTAGTGAAGATGCCGCTACTCATCTAAACAACTTTGTTGATTTGTGTGATATGCAAAAGAAGAAAGACATGGATAATGAAATTGTTAAATTGAAGTTCTTTCCATTTTCACTTAGAGATCGTGCTAAAACTTGGTTTTCGTCTTTGCCTAAAAATAGTATTGATTCATGGAATAAGTGCAAAGATGCTTTTATCTCTAAGTATTTTCCTCCCGCTAAGAACATCTCCCTTAGGAACGATATTATGAAATTTAAGCAACTTGATCATGAACATGTTGCATAATCTTGGGAGAGGATGAAATTAATGATTCGCAATTGCCCTACACATGGTTTAAATTTATGGATGATCATACAATTTTTTTATGCCAGATTGAATTTTGCTTCTAGAAATCTTTTAGATTCGGCTGCGGGAGGCACTTTTATGGAAATCACTTTAGGAGAAGCTACTAAACTCCTAGATAATATTATGGTTAATTGTTCTCAATGGTACACCAAAAGGTTTACTAGTAAAAAGGTACATGCAATAGAAGAAATTAATGTTTTGAGTGGAAAGATGGATCAACTTATGAAATTGTTTGCTACTAAGAGTGCTCCTATTGATCCTAATGATATGCCTTTGTATACTTTTATTGAAAATAATAATGAATCTATGGCTATGAATTTTGTTGGTAGGAATAATTTTGGTAACAATGCGTATAGAGGAAACTTTAATCCTAGGACGTTCCCTAGTAATCCCTCTAATAATTATGGTATTTCCTACAACAACTCTTATGGAAATTTTAATAAGATGCCCTCTGATTTTGAGAATAGTGTTAAAGAATTTAAGATCTCTCAAAATAATTTCAATGCTATGCTTGAAGAAAAATTGCTTAAAGTTGATGAATTGGCTAGGAACGTTGATAGACTTTCTCTTGATGTTGATTCTTTGAAACTTAGATCTATTCCACCTAAGCATCATATCAATGAGTCTCTCAAAGCCATGATAATTTTCCATTGATGAGTGCAAAGAAAGAACCGCTAGGATGCGTGCTAAGAAATATTGCTTTGTAAAAGTGTATTCTTCTAGTTTCCGTGAAAATAATGATGTAGATGTAAAAGTAATTGATGTGTCCCCTATTAAATCTTTGTTTTGCAATATGAATCATGATAATGATGGGACTGGAGATGAGTCAACTTTACTTAAAAGGCGTCCCAATGATTCAGAGTTTTTAGATCTTGATGCTAAATTTGGTAAAAGTGGGATTGGAGAGATCAAAACTTTACATAGCATTGAACCCACTATTTTGGATTACAAGGAATTTAATTATGATAATTGTTCTTTAGTAGATTGTATTTCCTTGTTGCAATCCATGTTCAATTCTCCTCATGCTTATAGTCAAAATAAAGCTTTTACCAAACATATCGTTGATGCTTTGATGCAATCTTATGAGGAAAAGCTTGAGCTAGAAGTTTCTATCCCTAGAAAACTTTATGATGAGTGGGAACATACTATTAAAATTAAAATTAAAGATCATGAATGCTATGCTTTGTGTGATTTGGGTGCTAGTGTTTCCACGATTCCAAAAACTTTATGTGATGTGCTAGGTTTCCGTGAATTTGATGATTGCTCTTTAAACTTGCACCTTGCAAATTCCTCTATTAAGAAACCTATGGGAAGGATTTATGATGTTCTTATCGTTGCAAATATGAATTATGTTCCCATAGATTTTATCGTTCTTGATATAGATTGCAATCTTTCATGTCCTATTATTCTTGGTAGACCTTTCCTTGGAACGATTGGTGCAATTATTGATATGAAGGAAGGGAATATTAGATTCCACTTTCCACTAAGGAAAAGCATGGAACACTTTCCTAGAAATAAATTCAAATTACCTTATGAATCTATTATGCGAGCCACTTATGAATTGAATGCCAAAGATGGCAATACTTAGATCTATTCTCGCTTTTATGCCTAGCTAGGGGCGTTTAACGATAGCGCTTGTTGGGAGGCAACCCAATTTTATTTTTGTTTCTTGCTTTTTGTTTCTGTTTAGTAATCAATAATTCATCTAGCCTCTATTTAGATGTGGTTTTATGTTTTAATTAGTGTTTTTGCCAAGTAGAACCTATAGGATAACCTACGGTGATAGTTAATTTGATTCTGCTGAAAAACAGAAACTTTTGCACGCACGAGAATAATTTTAATAAATCACAGAAACGTGATTTTAGTTGATTCTTTTTGAAGAAGATCAATAGACAAATTTACCAGGACTTCCTATTTTTTAGGAGTTTTAGAGTTCCATAAGTATTCTAAAGTTACAGATTGCTACGGACTATTCTGTTTTTGACAGATTCTGTTTTTCATGTGTTGTTTGCTCGGGGGGTATGAACCATAGATAAGTTAGAATACAGTAGGTTTAACACCAATATAAATAAAGAATGAGTTCATTACAGTACCTTATGTGGTGGTTTTTCTTTCTTGCACTAACGGAGCTCATGAGATTTCCTGTTGAGTTTTGTGTTGTGAAGTTTTCAAGTTTTGGGTAAAGATTTGATGGACTATGGAATAAGGAGTGGCAAGAGCCTAAGCTTTGGGATGCCCATGGCACCCCAATATAATTCAAGTACAACCAAAATCCAAAGCTTGGGGATGCCCCGGAAGGCATCCCCTCTTTCGTCTTTGTCTATCGGTAACTTTACTTGGAGCTATATTTTTATTCGCCACATGATATGTGTTTTGCTTGGAGCGTCTTGTATGATATGATTCTTTGACTTTTAGTTTACCACAACCATACTTGCTGTACACACCTTTTGGGAGAGACACAACATGATTCGGAATTTATTAGAATACTCTATGTGCTCCACTTATATCTTTTGAGCTAGACAATTTTGCTCCAGTGCTTCACTTATATCTTTTTAGAGCACGGCGGTGGCTTAATTTTGTAGAAATTGTTGATCTCTCATGCTTCACTTATATTATTTTGAGAGTCTTTTAGAACAGCATGGTATTTGCTATGGTTATAAAATTGGTCCTAGAATGATGGGCATCCAAGTTGGGTATAATAAAAACTGTCATAGAAAGTGCATTAAACACTATGATCAATTTTATGCTTGATAATTGTTTTGAGATATAAAGGTGGTAATGTTAGTGTCATGCTAGTGGGGTAATTATGAAATTGATAAATAATTGTGTTGAAGTTGGCAAGTCCCGTAGCATCCATGTATGGTAAAAGTTATGTAACAAATTTGTTGCATGGGGTGCTCTTTTGATTGCCTTCCTTATGTGTGGAGGTCGGGATTGCGCGATGGTTAACTCCTACCAACCCTTCCCCTAGGAGCATGCGTAGTAGTACTTTGCTTTGAGGGCTAGTAAACTTTTTCAATAAGTATATGAGTTCTTTATGACTAATGTGAGTCCATGGATTATACGCACTCTCACCCTTCCACCATTGCTAGCCTCTCTTATGCCGCGCAACTTTCACCGGTATTATACACCCACCATTTACCTTCCTCAAAACAGCCACCATACCTACCTATTATGGCATTTCCATAGCCATTCCGAGATATATCTCCATGCAACTTCCCACCGTTCTGTTTATTATGACACGCTCCATCATTGTCATATTGCTTTTGCATGATCATGTAGTTGACATCGTATTTGTGGCAAAGCCACCTTCATAATGCTTTCATACATGTCACTCTTGATTCATTGCATATTTCGGTACACCGCCGGAGGCATTCACATAGAGTCATATTTTTTTTATAAATATTGAGTTGTAAATCAATAAAAGTGTGATGATCTTCATTATTAGAGCATTGTCCCAAGTGAGGAAAGGATGATGAAGACTATGATTCCCCCACAAGTCGGGACGAGACTTCGAACTTTATAAAAATAAAAGAGGCCAAAGAAGCCCAAATAAAAAAAGAGGTCAAAGAAGCTCACAAAAAAAAGAAAAAAATGAGAGAAAAGAGAGAAGGGACAATGTTACTATCCTTTTTCCACACTTGTGCTTCAAAGTAGCACCATGATCTTCATGATAGAGAGTCTCCTATGTTGTCACTTTCATATACTAGTGGGAATTTTTCATTATAGAACTTGGCTTGTATATTCCAATGATGGGCTTCCTCAAAATGCCCTTGATCTTGTGAGCAAGAAAGTTGGATGCACACACACTTAGTTTCTTTTGTTGAGCTTTCATACATTTATAGCTCTAGTGCATCCGTTGCATGGCAATCCCTACTCACTCACACTGATATCTATTAATGGGCATCTCCATAGCCCATTGATACGCCTAGTTGATGTGAGACTATCTTCTCCCGTTTGTCCTCTTCACAACCACCACTCTATTCCACATATAGTGCTATATTCATGGCTTGCGCTCATGTATTGCGTGAGAGTTGAAAAAGCTGAAGCGCGTTAAAAAGTACGAACCAATTTCTTGGCTCAAACCGGGGAGTATTTTGTGTGATGAAAATGAAGCATAGCCTAACTATATGATTTTGTAGGGATAAGCTTTCTTTGGCTATGCTATTTTGATAAGACATGATTACTTTGTTAGTATGCTTGAAGTATTACTATTTTTATGTTAAATGAGATTTTATCTTGAATCATTTGGATCTGAACATTCATGCCACAATAAATAAAATTACATTGAGAAATATGCTAGGTAGCATTCCACATCAAAAATTCTATTTTTATCATTTACCTACTCGAGGACGAGCAGGAATTAAGCTTGCGGATGCTTGATACGTCTCCAACATATCTATATTTTTTGATTATTCCATGCTATTATATTACCTCTTTTGGATGTTTATGGGCTTTACTTTACACTTTTATATCATTTTTGGGACTAACCTACTAACCGGAGGCCCAACCCGAATTGCTGTTTTTTCCCTATTTTAGTGTTTTGAAGAAAAGGAATATCAAACGGAGTCCAAACGGAATGAAACCTTAGGGAGCGATCTTTTTGGAACAAACTCAATCCAGGAGACTTGGAGTGGACGTCAAGAAGCAACCGAGGTGGCCACGAGGGTGCCCGACGCGCCTAGGGGGGTGGGCGCGCCTCCACCCTTGTGGGCCCCTCGAGGCTCCCTTGACCGACTTCTTTCGCCTATATATACCACCATACCCTCAAAACATCCAGGGGCACCACAAAAACCTATTTTCCACTTCCACAACCTTTTGTATTTGCCAGATCCCATCTTGGAGCCTTTGCCGGCGCTCCGCCGGAGGGGGTATCGACCATAGAGGGCCTCTACATCATCTCCAAGGCCTCTTCGATGAGTTGTGAGTAGTTTACCACACACCTTCGGGTCCATAGTTATTAGCTAGATGGCTTCTTCTCTCTCTCTTTGAATCTCAATACAAAGTTCTCCTCGATCTTCTTGGAGATCTATTCGATGTAACTCTTTTTGCGGTGTGTTTGTCGAGATCCGATGAATTGTGCGTTTATGATCAAATTTATCTACGAGAAATATTTGAATCTCCTCTAAATTATTTTATGTATGATTGGTTATCTTTGCAAGTCTCTTCAAATTATCAGTTTGGTTTGGCCTACTAGATTGATCTTTCTTGCAACGGGAGAAGTGCTTAGCTTTGGGTTCAATCTTGCGGTGTCCTTCCTAGTGACAGCAGAGGCAGCAAGGCACGTATTGTATTTTTGCCATCGAGGATAAAAATATGGGGTTTATATCATATTGTTTGAGTTTATCCCTATACATCATGTCATCTTGCCTAATGCGTTACTCTATTCTTATGAACTTAATACTCTAGATGCATGCTAGATAGCGGTCGATGTGTGGAGTAATAGTAGTAGATGCAGAATCGTTTCGATCTACTTGTCGCAGACGTGATGCCTATATACATGATCATGCCTAGATATTCTCATAACTATGAACTTTTCTATCAATTGCTCGATAGTAATTTGTTCACCCACCGTAATACTTATGCTATCTTGAGAGAAGCCACTAGTGAAACCTATGGCCCCCGGGTCTATCTTTTATCATATAAGTTTCCGATCTACTTTATTTTGCAATCTTTACTTTCCAACCTATATCATAAAAATACCAAAAATATTTATCTTATCTTATTATCTCTATCAGATCTCATTTTCGCAAGTTAGCGTGATGGGATTGACAACCCCTTTATCGCGTTGTTTGCGAGGTTCTTGTTTGTTTGTGTAGGTACGAGGGACTTTTGAGGAGCCTCCTACTGGATTGGTACCTTGGTTCTCAAAAACTGAGGGAAATACGTACGCTACTTTGCTGCATCACCCTTTCCTCTTCAAGGGAAGACCAACGCAGTGCTCAAGAGGTAGCACCTGCGCTCGAGGATGGCGGGTGCCTGCATTTTGAGGTTGGGTGCCTTACCTTTACTCGTGATCTATGGCAAGTCCGTTGGCTATCCGCTCGCACGTTCAAGCTAGAGATACCCGAGAAGTATGATGGGAGGCTGAACCCGACAAAGTTCTTGAGCATCTACACCATCATTGTTCAAGCTGCCGGGGGAAGAGAAGAGAAGGTGTTCGCCAACTACTTCCCTTTGGCACTCAAGTCCAATGTGAGGTGTTGGCTGATGCACCTGCCGGAGAACTCCATTTCGACATGGGCTGACTGATACATCTCCAACGTATCTATAATTTATGAAACATTCATGCTATTTTACTATCTATTTTGAATGATTACGGGCTTTATTATACACTTTTATATTACTTTTGGGACTAACCTATTAACCGGAGGCCCAGACCATATTGCTATTTTATTGCCTGTTTCAGTATTTTGAGGAAAAGGAATATCAAACGCAGTCCAAACGGAATGAAACCTTCGGTAGCGTGATTTTTTGGAAGAATATGATCCTGGAGACTTGGAGTCCACGTCAGAAGATCCTTGAGGAGACTAGGAGATAGGAGCCCCCCCCCTACTGGGCGCGCCATCCTGTCTCATGGGCCCCTCGAGCACCTCCCGACCGACTTCTTTTGCCTATATAGCCCCACGTACCCTAAAAACATCCATGGAGAAGATAGATCAGGAGTTCAGCCGCCGCGCCTCTGTAGGCACCAAAAACCTCTCAGGAGCCTGTTCCGGCACCCTGCCGGAGGGGGAATCCATCACCGGTGGCCATCTTCATCATCTCGGTGCTCTCCATGACGAGGAGGGAGTAGTTCACCCCCGGTGCTGAGGGTATGTACCAGTAGCTTTGTGTTTGATCTCTCTCTCATTTCTCTCTATGGCACGATCTTGATGTATCACGAGCTTTGCTATTATAGTTGGATCTTATGATGTTTCTCCCCCCTTTACTCTCTTATAATGGATTGAGTTTTCCGTTTGAAGTTATCTTATCGGATTGAGTCTTTAAGGATTTGAGTACACTGGATGTATGTCTTGCCGTGTTTATCTGTGGTGACAATGGGATTTCACGTGCCACTTGATGTATGTTTTGATGACCAACTTGCGGGTTCCGCCCATGAACCTATGCATAGGGTTGGCACACGTTTTTGTCTTGACTCTCTGGTAGAAACTTCGGGGCACTCTTTGAAGTACTTTGTGTTGGTTGAATGGATGAATTTGAGATTGTGTGACGCATATCGTGTAATCATGCCCACGGATACTTGAGGTGATAATGGAGTATCTAGGTGACATTAGGGTTTTGATTGATTTGTGTCTTGAGGTGTTATTCTAGTATGAGCTCTATGATGGATCGAGCGAAAAGAATAGCTCTATGTTATTTTACTACGAACTCTTGAATAGATTGGTCAAAAAGGATAGCTTTGAGGTGGTTTCGTACCCTACCATAATCTCTACGTTTGTTCTCCTCTATTAGTGGCTTTGGAGTGACTCTTTGTTGCATGTTGAGGGATTGTTATATGATCTATCTATGTTATTATTGTTGAGAGAACTGGCACTAGTGAAAGTATGAACCCTAGGCCTTGTTTCCTATCATTGCAATACCGTTTACGCTCACTTTTATCATTAGTTACCTTGCTGTTTTTATATTTTCAGATTACAAATACCTATATCTACCATCCATATTGCACTTGTATCACCATCTCTTCGCCGAACTAGTGCACCTATACAATTTACCATTGTATTGGGTGTGTTGGGGACACAAGAGACTCTTTGTTATTTGGTTGCAGGGTTGCTTGAGAGAGACCATCTTCATCCTACGCCTCCCACGGATTGATAAACCTTCGGTTATCCACTTGAGGGAAATTTGCTACTGTCCTACAAACCTCTACACTTGGAGGCCCAACAAAATCTACAAGAAGAAGGTTGTGTAGTAGACATCAAGCTCTTTTCTGGCGTCGTTGCCGGGGAGGTGAGTGCTTGAAGGTATATCTTTAGATCTTGCAATCAAATCTTTTTGTTTCTTGTTTTGTTATTAGTTTAGTCTATAAAAGAAAACTACAAAAAAATGGAATTGAGTTTGTCTCACACGCTTGATCTTTTTAATATCTTTCGTGAGTATGATGGAAAGGAAAATTGTGCTCAAGTGCTAGAAGAAGAGTGCATTAAAATGCTTGGTACTAGATCTTTGTATGATGAGTATGATTGCAATATTGTTAGTATGAATTCCTTGAATATCCATGATGCTAATGATATGCAAAGCCACAAGCTTGGGGAAGCTATGTTTGATGAATATGATATATTTTGTCCCCCAAGCTTTGATGAGCAAATTTATTTTGATGATAGCATGCCTACTATTTATGATGATTATATTGATGAAAGTGGGTTTGGAAGAGTGTCAACTTTAGGAAGTAATGATCCCACTATTTTGGAGGATGTTGAATATTATTGTGATGAATGTCAAAGTGGATTTGGAAGAGTGTCAACTCTATTTAGTGATGATTCCACTATTTCGGAAGAGGTTCCAATTGATCATGAGAACAAAGTTGCTATCTATGATGATTATTGTGATGACTTGTATGCTATTAAGAATAATGATAACCATGAAACTTGTCATCATGATTTTAGTTTTCAATTGGATTATGCCTCACATGATAATTATTTTGTTGAGTTTACTCCCACTACTATTCATGAGAAGAAATTTGCTTATGTGGAGGGTAATAAATTTTTTATGCTTGTAGATCATGAAAAGAATGCTTTAGGTGCTGGTTATATTTTTGAATTCATTCATGATGCTACTGAACATTATTATGAGGGAGGAATATATGCTTGTTGGAATTGCAATGATATCAAGTTTCCTCTCTATGTGCTTAAAATCTTGAAGCTAAGCTTATTTTACCTCCCTATGATATCAAGTTGTTTTCTCACAAAATCCCTATGCAGAGGAAGTGGGTTAGACTTCAATGTGCTAGTCATATGCTTCATGATGCTCCCATTATGTTTAAATTCTTATCTTTTATGTGAGCATCATTGTCATCATCATGCCTAGCTAGAAAGGCATTAAAGAAAAACGCTTGTTGGGAGACAACCCAATCTTTATCCTTACTGTTTTTGTGTGTCCACATGATTATGCTACTGTAGTAATCATGTTTTATATCTTTTGTTTCAATAAAGTGCCAAGTAAGACCTTTAGGATAGCTTACGGTGATAGTTGTGTTGATCCTGCTGAGAATCAGAAACTTTTTCACCCAGTAAATTAGTTTTGTTAATTCACATAAACGTGATTCTGATATGATTATTTTTGCTCTAGATTGGTAGACAAATTTCTTAGGACTTCCTAATTTGGTACAATTGTTGTGGTCCCAGAAGTATACGTTTGATACAGATTACTACAGACTGTTCTGTTTTTGACAGATTCTGTTTTCTATGTGTTGTTTGCCTATTTTGATGAATCTATGGCTAGTATTAAGTGGTGTGAACCATAGATAAGTTGGAATACAGTAGATATTACACCAATATGAATTTATAATGAGCTCATCACAGTACCTAAGTGGTGGTTTTATTTTCTTATACTAACAGAGGTTACGAGTTTTCTGTTGAGTTTTGTGTTGTGAAGTTTTCAAGTTTTGGGTAAGGGTTCGATGGACTATGGAATAAGGAGTGGAAAGAGCCTAAGCTTGGGGACTCCCAAGGCACCCCAAGGTAATATTCAAGGAAAACCAAGAGGCTAAGCTCGGGGATGCCCCAGATGGCATCCCCTCTTTCGTCTTCGTTCATCGGTAACTTTACTTGGAGCTATATTTTTATTCACCACATGCTATGTGTTTTGCTTGGAGCATCATTTTATTTTGTTAATATTTGCTTTCTGTTATTTAGAATAATGTTTTGCATCTATATTTTCAATGAAAATTTCAAGGATAGCCTTTACCATGCTTATTTTGCTAGTATACATGTTGCTGTTTGAAAACAGAAAGTTTACCGCTGTTGCAAAAATTCCCTAGAAAAGTCAGAGCATGATATAATGTTGAATTTTTTTGCATAATGAGCTCTGATTATTCCCTAATTTTTGGAGTTAGGGAAGTATGATGAATCTTGCATTCTTTACAGACTGTACTGTTTTGGCAGATTGCTGTTATGTTTGCATTGTTTGCTTATGTTTGCTTGTTTAATGATTCTATTTGAGGATAGGAGTATTAAATATGCAGAGGCATTTAGTATTAAATGTTCAATAATAATTTTAGTGATTTGTTACAGTAGAAAATGATAAGGCTTTGCATTGGTTTATACTAACCTATCTCATGAGTTCTTGTTGAGTTTGGTGTGGATGAAGCTTTTGATAAAAAGAGAAACCATGATATGAGAGGAATTAAGGAGACACAAAAGTTCTAGGTTGGGGATGCCCAAGGCACCCCAAGATAATATTTCAAGAAGTCTCAAGCATCTAAGCTTGGGGATGCCCCAGTAGGCATCCCACCTTTCTTCTTCAACAACTATCGGTTAGTATCGGTTGAGCCTAAGTTTTTGCTTCTTCACATGAGTTGTGCTATCCTTGTAATGTCATTTTATTTTGTTTTGCTTTCTGTTTGAATACAATACCAAGATCTGAAATTCCTAATTGAGAGAGAGTCTTCACATAGTTACATAATTATTTAGCTACTCATTGTTCTTCACTTATATCTTTTTGGAGTAGTTTGTTTTTACTCGTGTGGTTCACTTATATCCTATGAGTAAATGGTTGAATGAGTTGAATGTCATAAATCTGAAATTATATATGTTTCATTTGCTTATCCCATGGGGAGTAATGACTTCACATCTAAGAAGTAGAGGTTGTAAATTTATTGAATGTTACCAAGCATTGTATTGGTCATTTGAACAATTCATAAAAGAATATTTAAGGAAGATATTTCACATATAAGTACACTATCCTAGACATCTTTTATAATTGGGAGCACTCATTAAGTATGACTTGCTAAAGAGTTGATGTTGGACAAGGAAGACAACGTAATGGATTATGTTTTCGCACATCTCAGTTAAAGTATATTGTCATGGATCATTCAAACATGTTGAGCTTGCCTTTCCCCCTCGTGCTAGCCAAAATTCCTTGCACCAAGTAGAGATACTACTTGTGCTTCCAAATATCCTTAAACCCAGTTTTGCCATGAGAGTCCACCATACCTACCTATGGATTGAGTAAGATCCTTCAAGTAAGTTGTCACCCGTGCAAGCAATAAAAATTGCTCTCTAAATATGTATGATCTTTTGGTGTGAAGAAAATAGCTTTATACGATCTTGTTATGGAAGAAATAAAAGTGACGAACTGCATAATAAAGGTCCATATACAAGTAGCAATATAAAGTGACATTCATTCGCATTAAGATTTTGTGCATCCAACCCTAAAAGCGCATGACAACCTCTGCTTCCCTGTGCGAAGGGCCTATCTTTTACTTTATGTCTTTTACTTTATGCAAGAGTCAAGGTGATCTTCACCTTTCCCTTTTTCATTTTATCCTTTGGCAAGCACTTTGTGTTGGGGTGATCCTGATATATATATCCAATTGGATGTAAGTTAGCATGAACTATTATTGTTGACATCACCCAAAGGTGAATACGTTTGGAGGCAACACTATAAGCCCCTATCTTTCTCAGTGTCTGATTGAAACTCCAAAACCATTAGTATTGCGTGAGTGTTAGCAATTGTAGAAGACTATATGATAGTTGAGTATGTGGAGTTTTCTATTCCTGAAAATAAGATGACTTGCAATTGTTTGATGACTGAGAATGAAGTTTGCTCGTTTTCAAGAAAGTTTATGGTCTATGCTTTGACATGTGAATTGCTTGTTACTTTATCGTGAGAAGTTTTATGGGATGAACTATTGTTATGACATATAATCATGCTAGAAAAGGTGATTGAAATTATCATTGATCAAATTTGTGCACCTTCTAGCATTCACACTTCATAAATTCTTTCTTTTATCATTTACCTACTCGAGGACGAGCCGGAATTAAGCTTGGGGATGCTGATACGTCTCCAATGTATCTATAATTTATGAAGCATTCATGCTATTTTACTATCTATTTTGAATGATTACGGGCTTTATTATACACTTTTATATTACTTTTGGGACGAACATATTAATCGGAGGCCCAGCCCATATTGTTGTTTTATTGCCTGTTTCAGTATTTCGAGGAAAAGGAATATCAAACGGAGTCCAAACTGAATGAAACCTTTGGCAGCGTGATTTTTTGGAAGAATATGATCCTGGAGACTTGGAGTCCACGTCAGAAGATCCCTGAGGAGACCAGGAGATAGGTGGGCCCCCCCTACTGGGCGCGCCCCCCTGTCTTGTGGGCCCCTCGAGCACCTCCCGACCGACTTCTTTCGCCTATATAGCCCCACGTACCCTAAAGACATCCACATAGAAGATAGATCGGGAGTTCCGCCGCCGCAACCCTCTGTAGCCACCAAAAGCCTCTCGGGAGCCCGTTCTGGCACCTTGCCGGAGGGGGAATCCATCACTGGTGGCCATCTTCATCATCCCAGCGCTCTCCATGACGAGGAGGGAGTAGTTCACCCTCGGCGCTGAGGGTATGTACCAGTAGCAATGTGTTTGATCTCTCTCTCTCTCTCACATGTTGTCTCTATGGCACGATCTTGATGTATCGTGAGCTTTGCTATTATAGTTGGATCTTATGATGTTTCTCCCCCCTCTACTCTCTTTTAATGGATTGAGTTTTCCCTTTGATGTTATCTTATCGGAATGAGTCTTTAAGGATTTGAGAACACTTGATGTATGTCTTACCGTGTTTATCTGTGGTGACAATGGGATTTCACGTGCCACTTGATGTATGTTTTGGTGACCAACTTGCGGGTTCCGCCCATGAACCTATGCATAGGGGTTGGCACACATTTTCGTCTTGACTCTCCGGTAGAAATTTGGGGCACTCTTTGAAGTACTTTGTGTTGGTTGAATGGATGAATTTGAGATTGTGTGACGCATATCGTATAATCATGCCCATGGATACTTGAGGTGACAATGGAGTATCTAGGTGACATTAGGGTTTTGATTGATTTGTGTCTTTAGGTGTTATTCTAGTATGCACTCTATGATGGATCAAGCGGAAAGAATAGCTCTATGTTATTTTACTACGAACTCTTGAATAGATCGATCAAAAAGGATAACTTTGAGGTGGTTTCATACCCTACCATAATCTCTAGTTTGTTCTCCGCTATTTGTGGCTTTGGAGTGACTCTTTGTTGCATGTTGAGGGATTGTTATATGATCTATCTATGTTATTATTGTTGAGAAACTTGCAATATAGTGAAAGTATGAACCCTAGGCCTTGTTTCCTATCATTGCAATACCGTTTACGCTCACTTTTTTCATTAGTTACCTTTCTGTTTTTATATTTTCAGATTACAAATACCTATATCTACCATCCATATTGCACTTGTATCACCATTTCTTTGCCGAACTAGTGCACCTATACAATTTACCATTGTATTGGGTGTGTTGGGGACACAAGAGACTCTTTGTTATTTGGTTGCAGGGTTGTTTGAGAGAGACCATCTTCATCCTACGCCTCCCACAGATTGATAAACCTTAGGTCATCCACTTGAGGGAAATTTGCTACTATCCTACAAACCTCTGCACTTGGAGGCCCAACAATGTCTACAAGAAGAAGGTTGTGTAGTAGACATCACTGACCTGTGCCACGATTTAATTGGCACCTTCATGGGCGGCCATCAAGAACCAGGATGACCCAGTGACGTGCAACTTCTCCAACAGAAAGAAGGAGAGACTCTACAAAAGTATTTGCCGAGATTCAGCAGAGTCCACAGAAATATCCCAGATATCCACCTGGCAGCTATGATAGCTGCCTTCCAATCCAATGTGGACAACCGCAGGATACGTTCCAAGATGAATGTTCAGTTGCCCAAGACTATGAAGGAGCTTTGCACCTTGGTGGACAAATGCGCTCGGGTGGAGGAGGCAAGGAAACTCCCTGGAGTGGAAGATTGCGTCGACATCGACTCAGAGGATGACGATGAATCCACCAGTCAGAAGAAGAAGAATAAGAAGTGCAACAAGAGGCGCAAGGATAAGGCTGTGATGAATGTCGAAGGATCGGGCATGCCTAGTACTGGCAAGAAGGCTAAGTCCGAAGCCCCCGGGAAGGAAGTTGCCGCGTGCGCTGACTGCCGAGAAGGCTGCGAAAAGTGACGGGCCATATTCGAAGATTCATCATACCAAAGGCCACGATCACCAAGAATGTGATCAGGTTGAGCAGCTGGTCAAGAGGTAGAGGGCTAAGTATGAGAAGTATCATAAGGAAAAAGGTCAGAATGGCACTGGCAGGAAGGGCCGAGGCGGTGAAGCAAATCGCTTGGCAAGGCTCTTCAGAACCAAGGAAAACCCACCAGGGGCCGAGATAAGGAAGGTTGCAATGATGAGAGTGATGGAGGGGATGAAGAGGAAACCAGCAAGCAGGAATTCCAGAAGGCCATTGACGCCCTGTGCATTGACGGGGATGCATATTTGCACTCCTCTCACCGCCAACTCAAACGGTGGGTGCGTGAGGTCAATGTCGTGGAGCTAGCGGCAGAGCCTCGGAAGCCGCTCAAATGGTCACGCATGCCCGTCATCTTTGACGAAGAGGACCATCCTGACTGCACCACCGAGGTAGGGTGTTTGCCATTGTTGGTCTCACCAACAACTCGCAACCTCAAAGTCACAAAGATGTTGGTTGACGGCGGGGCCAGGTTGAGTCTGACCACCCCAAAGGTTATCAGCAAGCTTTAGATAGAGGAGGAAGAACTAAAGGTCACAGGCACGTTTCAAGTAGTCAATCCCAGCAGGAGTCATCCTAAGGGAAAGATTATGTTGCCGGTGATATTTGGGGGAGAATTAAACTATCGGACTAAGAAGGTTGTGTTTGATGTGGTCGACCTCCCCCTGCCGTACAACGGGATCCTTGGACGCCTAGCTCTGGCAAAGTTCATGGCGGCATCCCACTATGCCTACAACACATTGAAGATGCCAGGGCCGGTAGGAGTCATTTCCATTCTATCAGACGAGAAAGACGCAATCATTTGCATGGATAAGATGTACCGGGATGCAGTCACGACAGAGGCCGCGGCAGCAGCAGTCCCCACCAAGGAAAACAAAGGAAAGAAGAAGGATAACAGGGATACCAACAAGGAATCTGGGAAGCATACCTCTTTGGAGTGTGCTACGCATGTTGATGACTTGCCGGAGAGTTCCAACAACAAGAGATCCAAGGTTGCTCCACCACATGTGAAAAAGGTCCCTACAAGGCTGGTTGGCATTGATGGTACCTTCACTATCAGTGCCACCCTTGATGACCAATAGGAAAGCGTGCTTGTTTTCTTCTTGCGGGAAAATATCGATGTGTTTGCCTGGCAACCATCTCATATCCCTGGTGTTCCCAGGGAGGTAATAGAGCACCACCTATCTGTCTGCCCACATGCCTGACCCGTCAAGCAGAAGGTTTGAAAGCAGACCTTGGAGAGGCAGCAGTTCATTGCCTAAGATATTAAGAAGCTTGAGGAAGCTGGTCTGGTCAGAGGAGTACTGCATCCAACATGGTTAGCAAATCAGTGGTTGTACACAAGGCTAACGGAAAATGGAGGCTTTGCATAGATTTCACACATCTCAACAAGGCTTGCCCGAAGGACCCATTTCCCTTGCTGCGCATCGACTAGATTGTGGACTCCACTTCAGGTTGTGATTTTCTCTCCTTTCTGGATGCATACTCTGGATATCATCAGATCTTCATGTCCAAGGAAGACGAAGAGAAGAACTCATTCATCACCCCATGTTGTACGTATTGCTTTGTGCTCATGCCTTTCGGGTTAAGTGTGCCAGGTCCACTTTTGCAAGGGCAATCCAGATTGGTTTTGAACCACAGTTGCACATAAACATTGAGGATTATATGGATGATATTGTGGTCAAGTCCAAGGACAGATCAACCCTCATCCAGGATTAGTAGGAGACATTTGCTAATCTGTGCAAGATCAACTTGAAGCTAAATCCAGAGAAGTGTGTGGTGTTCCCTCTGGCAAGCTACTTGGGTTCTTCGTGTCCCATCATGGAATCGAGGTCAACCCCAATAAGATCAAGGCTATCAAGCAGATCCAGGCATCCAGGACAGTTAAAGATGTAAGGTGTGTGACAGGTGCGTTGCCGCACTGAGCAAATTCATCTCAAAGTCTGCCTAGCGCGCCTGGCCGTTCTTCAAAATTTTGAAGAAGGGAGGACCCATGAAGTGGACCCCGGAAGCAGATGCATCATTGCAAGATTTGAGGACCTTCTTGTCTTCTGTGCCCATGTTGGTTGCTCCCAAACTGCAAGAACCGTTGCTGCTATACTTAGCGGCAACTAATCAAGTGGTTAATGCAGCCCTAGTCGCACAGCGGGAAGTAGATGAAATAGAGAGTGAAAAAAGCCCGACAGGACTGAATGAGGATCAGGAAAAAGAGGGGCACGGCAGTAGGGGCAACCCCAAGGACGCGGCAAGGAAGAAAGTGGTGCAGAGCCAAGTATACTTCATCAGTTCCTTGTTACAGGGGGCTAGATCGAGGTACTCTGATGTGCAAAAGTTGATTTTTGGCCTGATCATGGCCTCAAGGAAACTGCACCATTACTTCCAAGCCCATGAGATCAAGGTAGTCACCCACTTTCCGTTGCAAAGGATACCCCGAAATCCCGAGGCTACCAGCAGAATAGTTGAGTGGGCTTTGGAGTTATCCAGCTTTGGCTTGAAATCTGAGAGCACATCAACAATTCAGAGCAAGGCATTGGCAGAGTTTATTGCAGAATGGACGCTAACACCTGATGAAGAAGTGCTGGAAACAGTTACCCCCACTACAAAAAAATACACTTCCGTGATGATACGTGTTTGTCACAGTAGGTCGTGTTTTTTGTCATGCATGTATATCCATGACGATTTTATGACAGAATCAAGATAGTCATACCTGTGCTGTCGTAGAAGTGTTCCATGACATTACCAAAATTATCATCACGGAAGTGTCCACTTCCATGATGATAAATCGCGCGTCACAAAACTGCTTTCGTCAAGGGTGACCAACACGTGGCATCGACCGTAACGGAACGCCGTTAAGCTATCCGGTCGGGTTTTGGATCCGATAACCCGTTAACAGCCCTGACCAAAGGGAAATTTCCACGTGTAAAATTCTTATTGGCCGGACGAAACACGTGTCAGCTCGTCAGTGGGTCAGATAGGTGCCTATGATATGTTGACACGTGCCACGGCCCACCACTGGCCCATTTAGCTTACAAAGCCGGCCCGTTTGACTTGGTCAAAAGTTAACGGGCTGGCCCATGAAAAGCCTATTAACGGTCTCTTTGCAAATAGACCATTTTACGGCCCGTTAACTCACGGCTCGTTAGGCCCTAAAGGAAATCAACCCAACAACGTCATGTGGGCCGTCGAATATAACACCAGCCCATTTCACTTTCGGCCCATGTATGGCCCACGACATCTTTCGGCCCATATGAGGCCTTCGTATCTTTCGGCCCTTTATAGGCCCACGGTGACTCTAGCCCATAATGAACAGTAATTTTCTTTGTACCCGTTAACGGCCCGTGATTTATATAGGCCGTTTCCAGCCCGTGTTAGCTCTCGGCCTATTGACAGCCCATACGTACTTGGGCTCCTTTTTGGCCCTCGATTACTTTCGACCCGTTACTGGCCTGTTCCCCTAATGGGCCATATTCGGCCCATGGCAGGAGTCAGCCCGTTACTGGAATTTTCCCCAAATGGGACAAATTTGGCCCATGGCAAGAGTCGATCCATTACTGCCATGTTACCCTAATGGGCCAAATTCGGCCCATGGCAAGAGTCGGCCCGTTTCTGGCCTGTTAACCCGTTGCGCCTTTTCCAGCCCGTCCTATATTCTGGCCCATTAACGACCCGTTATGCCTGTGACAGAATTAAGCCTTTGCAGTCCTACGGCCTATTAACGGCCCGTTACCATGCTGGGCCAATAGAAATTACGCCCGATTACGGCCCATGTAGACCCATTTATCCGACGGCCCGAGGCCCACCGATTACAGGCCCATTTATCGATGGCCCGAGGCCCACCGATTATAGGCCCATTTATCGACGGCCCATAGGAGACCCATCGATCCTACGGCCCGTATATGGCCCATGGTAGTTGCGGCTACTAGCAAACCAGGGAAAAAGAAGACTATGAAATAAATAAGGCCGAAACTAACGCTAGGCTATTAAGGCGATTGCACATATTACATCCACTCGGCATCAAAGATCGCCACCAGTGCAAATATAGGGAACACCCTACACTCTATTAAAATGGCTTGCTGTTTTCTTCAGCCGGTGGCTGCACATTAAGAATAAATTTTGTATCGCACCAAAACAAATTACAACTATATAACAAAAGGAAGGTTGGCATAAAACTTAACAGTCTAGCAGATAAATGCACCACCAAAAGTTCAGAAGCTTAGTTCATTTGACTTGACTATTACGTTTTCATGCTGTATTGTCCGATGGAGCACCATAACCCTCGCCTTCATTTCCCCTAGGCTCCTGAACAACATAGCAAATGTCTGATAGTCTGGTTTCAAAACCATGCATATGTTGACGACATTGAGCAATGTTTCTCCTTGTTTCACAAAGGGCCTCTGTTCAAAAAAAGGGGAATGGACTTGTGTCTGGAGTGCAGATACAACATTGCTTTGAGCTTGCATATCTTGATCATGAGGCAGTTTGGACGATATTGCCTTAACAACCAACCCAGTATTACGCAGGAACGTGCTTTTAGCACTGTTAGTGGACAGGTACTGACCCACTGCAGCAAGAGCTAACACTGCGGTTATAGTTACCTCGCCACCTTCAGAAGGTGGCGGTTCCACCATTTTTTCCATAGCTCGCTGAAAAGTTGAGGTTTTACATTAGTAGTACCAGAACAGAAGATATTAAGGAGGCAGCAAAACCAAACAAAATAGCTTTGGTCTATATACAGAACTTATTCCGGTGAACCCATGTAAAATATTAGTTGTATTTTATTGCAAAGTACATAATAAAACCAGGTTCCAAACATATGACCATGTACCATAGCTAATGTATTGTCTATTTCTTCACATTGTATTGAGGGCTAAGGATAAAGAGAGGAAGTTTATAATACGGTAAGCATAGTATGACATCATTCATATCACAAAACAACGGAGAATAGACAAACAGGCAATAGTAACATTGTGTGGGCAAGTCCAGCACGGAACTAGATTACGCGTCAAGATCAAAGGGACATCACTCCTCTCTTTTAAACCTTGTAAGGTGCAATGATACGCTAAGACAATTTTGTATAAAATTGAGAAGAGTAATAGACATTGGCTGCAAACCATGCAGTTCAAGGCACAAGTCAGAGTAAGTAGTAGTTAAAAGGCATGAGGATTAAGGACTTACAACAGCGGCTTTGACTGGTGTAGTCATGCCCTTCTTCTTGCTGGTGTGACAGTCCTTGAAGATTTCCACAATATTTGGTTCAGGTACTTTTTGGTCCTTGCAGGCTTTCCTCTGCATTTCGAACAAGTCAATATAAATCTAATAATATGGTACAGCGAAAAGAGTGAAATAGCAGCTAATTATAAGAGCCTCGCAGTGTGCAATATAGCTACGAGATCCTGTCGTCTGTTGGAATTTCACTTTCGTACGGTTGGCCTTGTTCTTTGAATAGTTCACCTATAAGAAGATGGATTTGTGTGGCACATGCGTAAATAGGACTTCAACATGTGATTTGATCACATATATATAATGTACCTGATACTTCGGATTAGACCAGTGTTTAACAAGGCCCCTCCAGTCTTCATCCGATATATTTTCCACTGGAGATGTTTGGGAAAGTTCACTATTAGCCTTGCCTTCAAAGTGAGTTTTCCTCAAGTTATACCGATACTGTCGCAGAGCACACTTGAAAACATGGGTGCAAGCTTGTCTGGTTGCATCATCTTGGCTATCCAACTTGAACCTCATCTGTTGAAAATTATGGGAGTCTCATTATCAGCAACCTAGAAAGTATGGGATAGAGCAAGATGATATTACTAGTTTCCATACATAACCATACTTATAGATAAATGGTCGAGGAAGGTGTTGAACTGGGTTTCATATCATTCCTGTACTGAATCCATGTTGGGAGGATACGTACATGACACCTAACGGCAACCACTGCCTCTGATACTAACTTGGCTGACTCTGTAGCATCACATAGCCTTTTTAAACCTGCCTCAAAATGGATCTCCATTCTTCCTCCTCTAGATTTAGTTAACCTATCGAGCATTATCCCTGATGTTTGTTTCCTCTTGTGCCTAGGTGCTAGTCCAACAACAAACATAGGAAGTGTTAGTGTACATCAAACCGTGAGAATACATATAAAGAAGCATGCAACTGTAACTTGACTCCAACAACTACCTTCTTGCTGTTGAAGCTCACAAGGTTCATCTGATATTGCCAACTCGTCTTGTGTCAAGAGTGCTTGGGATGTAGTGTCAGGTGGCAAGGGAGCTTGGGAACATGCTGCTAGCTCAGTTGACGCACGAGTTAGTCGTGCAGCTGGTAGTACTGTGGTAGGTGTTGCAAGAACTAGGGCTGTCTCTACTTCTTTGGTGGTAGCTATTTGTTTCTGTTTGGCTTTTTTTGCAGCTCGTGTAGCATGGGATGCCGTGTTTGTAGAATTTTCCGCTGGACTTTGACCTTCTATTTCACCATCAGTACCAGCAGAATCTGCAGGATTCATCCGCTTCTCATTCCCTGCCATTCTGTGTTTCTTCCTCTTTCTCTGTGCCATGTTAAGTCAAGCCGACAAGAAAAACAAATAACAATTTAGTTCTTCAAAACAAATTGATGCGTGATGCAGACGAACTGAACTTTGATGTTAGACAACCACATGATAGGAGGATGTAATATGTATGAAAAACAGGACGGAAGAGATAACCAGAACTATGATGTGTAAACTAAGAAGAAGACATTTCACCAAATTAGAAGCAATGCAATGGAAGGTAGACACCATATGAAAGATGCTACAAATATCGCTCTACCATGTTAACAGTGTCTCATCATAAATGGCGTTTAAACAAATGTGAAGCAGTACAAGAAATAAATCATATGCAGGATGCAAACAACATCGCACTACCATGTTAGAGGTCTCTCATCATTAGTGACATTGCATATTCACAACATTGCATATTCACAGCTTATGATGTGTAAACTAAGGAGAAGGCATTTCAACAAATTAGAAGCAATGAAAGCTAGACACCATATGAAAGATGCAACGAATATCACTCTACCAAGTTAAAACTGTGTCGCCATAAGTGCCATTTCAACAAATTAGTAGTACAAGCTAGAAAAGAATGTGAGATGTAGCCTATATCACACTCCAAAGTTAAACGTGTCTTACGATAAGTGATTGTTGCAGGTTACACAACAGTTGTAATTTGATGTAAGAACATGGTGTGATAGACAGATATTGTATGTTCTAGAAACAGGAACACGAGTCTTATTCAAGTATAATGTGTAAAGTAAGCAGATGGAATTCAACAAAATTAGAAGCAATACAAGCTAGACATCACACATAACATGCAACCACATATAACAGTGCCAAGTTAGAGGGAGCACCAGTGATGCTGCACTAGGGGAGACCTGCTCATCATGAACACAACTTTGTTGAGTGTCTATGCATGTGTTTTCTTGGAAATCATCTTGGGGGTGTGGAGGAGTAGAAACTGGAGAGGCCCTCCGTTCGGAAGGAGCACCTTTATCTGCTGCCTTGCTAACTTCCTTCCGCTTTATTGATTTTGAATTGTCAAGTAAAACCGACAAGAAAAAGCAATAAAATTCTCTCTTCAGAACTCATTCATGCATGATACTGACAATCACTACTTTGATGTAAGGCAAACACATGATACCAGGATGGAATATGTACGAAAAACAGGACGGCATGGCATATTCACAACTGTTTGTGTAAACTAAGCAGAAACCATTCCAGCAAATAAGAAGCAATGCAAGATAGACACCACATGAAAGATGCAACCAATATGACTCTGCCAAGTTAAAAGCATCCCATCATAAATGGAATTTCAACAAATTAGAAGCAACGCATGCTATAAATCATATGAAAGATGCAACTAATATCGCACTGCATATACTAAAGGTGTCTCGTCATATTGATTGATGCGGGATACAAAAAAAACAATAGTTTGATGTAAGGACATGCTTAATAGACAGATGTACTATGTACTAAATACAGGAAGGCATGTCACATTAACAGGTATAATGTACTCCCTCCGTCCCATAATGTAAGATGTTTTTGGCACCAATTTAGTGCCAAAAAACGTCTTACATTATGGGACAGAGAGAGTATAAGCTAAGCAGACTAGCACATGCAGTTTAACCAGATTGGAAGAATTACAATCTAGACACCATATGCAACATGCAACCACATATCACGCTGCCAAGTTAGAGCAAGCACCTGCGATGCTAGTGTAGGGGAAATGCTGTAATCAACTACAAAGCTACGTTCACTATCTTCATCTAGCATTTCTGTTTCTTGAGAATCATGTCGGGAGGCTGACGCTGCATTCTTTAAATGAGGATTAGTCCCCTTGCCTACCTGCCTCATCATAAGTGATTGATGAGGGATACACAAGAACATTAGTTTGATGTAAGAACATGGTTAATACACAGATGTACTAGTATGTACCAAAACAAAAAGGCATGTCATATTCAAAGGTATAATGTGTAAGCTAAGCAGATGCAATTTAACCTAATTGGAAGCAATACAAGCTAGACATCCGGCTGGAGTGGTGAACATGATCATCTAGGACCTGAGAGCCTGGTGGGAGGCAGGCTGCTTCACCACCATCGCGGCTTTTTAGTTGTCTTACAGGTGATGCCTGTCTTTGCTGGGCTTGTCACTGGCTCGGCCAGTGCCCTGACTAGCTATTTGTCTTCTGGTGCTCACGGGATGGTGGTTCATGTAAAAAATATCTTTCCTTATCTTAATAAAGACCGACTTCGGCCTTTCGAATACAAGGTAGACACCATATGGAACATGCAACCACATATGACACCGTGAAGTTAAAGCAAGCACCTGGGATGGTGGTTCATTGCGAGCGAGGTCATCAACTCCAGAGCAACGTTTACCGTCTCCATCTGCTGACACTGCACCCTTTATAGCGTTGTAATGTGTCGTGCCTAGCCGCATAGAAAGCTGGCATGACTTGTCTCTTTTCTTTTTTGCTTCTCTTTCGGCAGAATCTGAAATACCCTTGCATAAAAACACAATAGTGAGAGTATGGGTGAAGTGTGTGCAAAACTAGTGCACTGTAAAAGTAGCAGATACCAGGTGGCTGAAAAATAAATGACAGGAGACATATGATAGCTCTACAACATTGCATGGCAAACAAAATTAGGTTCTACTCTGTATGATTTTATAATATATGAGCACAGGAAATGCAGGTACTCCTCCAGCACACCACCACATGTGGTCATATCTAAGATAACAGTCGACTGAAAATAAATAGGTCAGTCGATTTTTTTAATGAACCGTCCGATCTATAAGGAACGGGCAGATGGCATTCGTCTACCTCCCGCCAGTCACTGTTGACGATCTTTCTCGAACCGCCAGCGACCACCGGCCCAGACCCTTGCCTCCGCCGCCCCGCCCTCCCATCGACCTCACACCCTCGCCGTGCTTGGTAGCGCCCCCAGGCCATCCCTTTAATCCCAGCCGACCTCCAGATCAGGCACCAGTAGCTCTAGGCCACACACGCCCCTAAGATAAACACCAAGGCGCTACTTCCCCGGCGTAATAGTCGTACTAGCGCCTGTTACGCCGGGGAATGCTTCTGTTAATTGGGAATCAACTGGCCAGAAATTGAAATTCAGGGGGGCAACGGACGTCTAGCTAAGGTGAAATAGTATATGAGGAGAAACCTTGTGCATCGCGAGTTACTAGGAACATCTAGTATCAATAAGAAGCGGTCAACTAGTGTCTTCTGTGGGATGAATACCGTGCAAGCAGAGATGTAAGATTTGCACGAATAAGGGAAGAGGAGTACCTTCTTTGGTTGCCGGTGTGGTCACCTCCACATGTCACACCGATCTTCTTCTTTTTACCAGGGAAACCGATGTTCTGGTGGGTGCAAGCTTGGACGAACCAATGGCCAAATTGTTTACTATGTTGCCGTGGCCGTATGTTGGCGGAGGGGAAGCATATCCGAGGCGGCGAAGGACGGCGTAGCAGAAACAGCTCCGGTGTGGTGGAGGGTGGCGAAGTTGGAGCGGCAGCAGTGAGGCGCAGGACGACATGGTTGAATTGGCTCTGGTACGGACGGCTCGGCCTCGGCTTCAACTACTAGCCGTGGAGGGCGTTGGGGTTAAGGTTTCGGTGGACGACGATGTCGGGGTATCGGCTCTGGTGTGATGGAGGAGGGCGGCGGTTGATGGGTGGGATGGGGTGGCGGATGGAGGACGCCGGGGTTTCACGGCTGGTGGAGAGGTAGATTTGGCGCCCACGGAGTACGAATGGGGAATCAGACGGGTGGGGGGGAACCATGTTTCGGTCTGGGACGCGCTTGTTTTTGGCTTTTTTGAATAGAAGATGGGACGCGCTTGTTTGAAATTTGGGGAAAGTACAAACTTTGCCCCCCTCTTATATTTCGGACCTACTGCGGGTCGGGGGTAGGATGGTAATCCCAGGTGTCCTGGATAGTGGGCGGGAGCGATTTCGGCCGCGTGCATGTGTGCTTAGGCGGCCATTGTGTATGAATGTTTTTCGGAGGCGGTTGCGTGGCGTCTAGATGAAGCTACAAACCTACCCCGGTTTAGACCTTTGGAAGTCGGGCCGGTTGGTTTCACGGGTCGGAGTCATTAGAAAAGTAATTTCCTTGTACTACCAAACATTGGTCTCACGCGGTTTTGGGCGAGTAGAGGCTCTTTTGGCGCTTCGTTCGAAATTTTGAAACACAAGCATTCACGTTTAGAGTACTCTTGAACTATGAGGATTGACCTAAATAGACAATGTTATATTTGACCTTGTATGTTTGAAAACCTCATTAAATTATCCGGTTCTTTTTGAAATTTTGACACTTGAAAATCCTATAACTACGATTATTTTGGAATGGAGGAGCTAAATTTGAATCTATTTTGTACACGACTACATATGCTATTATGTACAAAATCAGAGCAAAGATTGGTGCCCCCATAATTTAGGTATGATTTACAATTGCCATGATATCAAATTCAAATAATTGAATGGACTTCATGTTGAATTCGATTTTTTTAAACCACCTTAAGTTGAATTCAAATGTATGCTAGTTCATAGGTAGCTATTTATAATGTCCATTGTGTAACTTTCATATGTATAATGTGCTTTACACACACAACATGAACTATACTCACGTTTATATTCGATTGCTAAAGCGATGTATTGTCTGGAGTTCAAAATACTAACTATGTGCATCAATTGTGTCGAAAAATAACATAGACATGCTCAAATTCGATAGAATCTAGATGTCTGATGGATCAATGACCGCTCCTTATGCGAATTGCAAATATCATGATCCCATCCTAATATTTGGATACAATTTATATCTTTAATCAATGTGTAGAGCAGTCTTTTACGTGTAGTTTCACTCTCCATCGGTGGTCGCTCACACATGCTCACACACTCTCTCCCGAGGTGTCTTTCTCGCACACATGATCTAGATATAACCCTCCCTCCCTCTCGTAACCATTTACAACTGTTTTCACTAACCTTTATCACAAGCACTCTTCCTCTCGCAAACATACACACGCACAATCCTCATCGAGCCTTTCTATATACATGGACCTGCCTACGTGTATCATGTACGCACATTATCTTTATGCCCGTCTCTCACGCATTGTCTCACACCTCTCTTCCTAATCGACGAGATCATTCTGTAGGATGCCCCTTAAAGTTAGGTTGGATAAATAGTAATATCAGAGATAAAGGGGTGACCTTAGTCCGAGAACCTAGGGTTACAAATCCTAGCCGGCTTTGTCAGTGGACACAGAGTCCTTCACAATTCTGCTATGTTTGTCTTGTACGACTAGTCATCCATCGGTCTTCCTAAATGTGTCGTGGGCCGACCAATGTGGCGCAGGACGAAACCGAACGAAGGGCCTCACCTCGACCAACCAGACCTCACGCGGTGACACACCCTCTGCCCCCACGTCTCATTATCTTCTCACACCCACACATACCAACAGAATCACCACACACAGAGAAAATTTCTCCTGGTGCCTGTATTCCCCCCCCCCCTTGCATATACACACTAAAGGTAATGGAATCTCTCGTC